>NC_082681.1:21011784-21314814 GCF_025265405.1 Mesoplodon densirostris
GCCGCTCCGCGGCATGTGGGATCTTCCCGGACCGGGGCACGAGCCCGTGTCCCCTGCATCGGCAGGCGGACTCTCAACCACTGCGCCACCAGGGAAGCCCAACACCAAAGTTTTGATCTTTCTTTTTATTCTTTTTGGAAAGCCAGTAGCAAATAGCAGAAGGGTAGAATGCACTAGATTGTAGAAAACAAACTTCGGGAGTCAAAGGAGTTCAGGGTGCTGCTTAGATTCCTTTGTTTCAACTGGTATGAGACTGTGGATCTGAATGTAATTTTAGAGCTCAGCTCTGTCTATGGAAAAGAGGGAGAGATGAGATTCATGGACCAAGTGGGAAGCAGGGAATGGTAATCTGCCAGCCTACAGGCATCCCACATGCCTCCCTGTGGCATTTATTTGGTAGGGGTCCTGAAGGCATAGGCCAGGAATTAAATTAATATGTAGGTCATACTCCTCCAAATCTTTACCGCTCCATACATTGTTGGCCATTTTTATGATCTGCAGACATTGCTGGGACCACATACCATATTTTTTTAAAATTATTTTATTTATTTATTTATTTATTTATTTATGGCTGTGTTGGGTCTTCGTTTCTGTGCGAGGGCTTTCCCTAGTTGTGGCAAGTGGGGGCCACTCTTCATCGTGGTGCGCAGGCCTCTCACTATCGCGGCCTCTCTTATTGCGGAGCACAGGCTCCAGACGTGCAGGCTCAGTAATTGTGGCTCACGGGGCTAATTGCTCCGTGGCATGTGGGCTCCTCCCAGACCAGGGCTCGAACCCGTGTCCCCTGCATTGGCAGGCAGATTCTCAACCACTGCGCCACCAGGGAAGCCCCCACATACCATATTTAATACACATAAAGCCTCCAGTCTCTGAGTCTGAGAGACACTCAGTTCATTTTCACTCCAAGGCAAGTCTGATAGCTCAGCTGGCTTCTGACATATTATTTCAAAACTTTGTGCCACTGTTAAAAATTTTCAGTGAATTCAGGTATTGGAAGCTGGGGGCAAGGTTTGAGATTTGCATGCTTAAGGCTCCCTGACCCCTGTTGTTTCCTGTTCCATTACACAGTGGGATGAATGGGTTTGGGTGAGGGGATCATGACAAAAAGTGCTAATGTTGATTGGGTTACATTTAATGCTCCTGTATAATAAATGCTCTCTCTTGTCCCTGTCCTAGTCGTAGTCTCTGTCAATACAAGCGTCCAAACCACAAGAATTGATTGGTAAGAATTCCCCATTTGGTGCTCTTTCACCCAAATTGCTCTCTGATACGTTTCTTTAAAACATGTAGAGGTCCTGTGTGTGAACTTGATTTCACCTTTGCTAACTGTCAATTTTCTGGCAAGGTATGTAGTAACTGGGTCAGGATTCCTTTCTGATGAGTGATGACATTTCCTATTAATTTGGGATTGAAGCTTTCAGAATCCGGGAATACCAAATCTCAGCGTGGGACATCTTCTCACCACAGTTTATACGTTTGGAGTTGTTGCTCACTCTGGCCTACGTTTTGGAATGTGGTCTTCCCCTGCATCCATGTAACAGTAAGGCTTATGAGTTGCACTTACTATAATCTTCTGTAGAGTAAATGCCTGCATGATGTAGCTCTAATGCTTGGTGCTTTATAACTTGCCACTTGGGTTGCTTTGGAGTCAGTCAGATCACAGTTCCAACCTGATTCCACCAGTAACTGTCTATCCTTAATTCCTAACTAACTTCTTGAGTCTCAGTTTCCTTATCTGCAAAACAGGAATCATACTTTGCTATCAGGAATGTTGTGAGAATTAAATGTGATGATAATCTTTGTAATGCACCCAGGACACAGGAGATACCCAAGGAATTAGCCCCCCACTCCCCAATTTCCTGAATGCATGTATTGCTTGGTTTAGCACCCTCCCTTTCCCCTTCCTTTAATTATTTTCTCTCCTCTCTCAGGTACAGCAAATTCCTCATAGGTTACACTGGCTTCTCTTTGGAAACCACACCTCTGCGATCTTGCTATGAAGCAAGAGGTAGCCCAGGGACTCAGAATTTTCCTTGTTCTGAGCCCAGGTTCTGTCTCTGCTAAATTGGACACCTTATACAGAGGCTGACATGGCTCAGCACCCAGTGGGATTCTAGGATTTGTCAAGCTATGCTGGCTGGAGGGTGCCTGGCAGTCCTAGAAAGTTCTCCTCCATTTCCTTGCCTATAACAAGTCACTTCTGATCTGTGATTAGTTCATTTAAGAGTAGGTAAAAACATTGACAATGTGAAAGATGGGGGAAAATGCTAAATATAAATATGCACCATCCTAAGATGTTCTCAAGGAGACTTTTAACCTTTAGTCTCAAAAGAACTTCTAAAGATTACCCACCCAAGGTCCAAACATCCACATTTCTTTTTGATTGGAAACTAAAGTGTCTAGCTATTACATAGCACATTGACATTTCAAGACCTTTGATTTTTCCCTGTAATTGGTTAAATTGCTTTAAGGCCCTGGATGGCAAGGATCATTGTTATTTCTCATTAAGTGAAAAACTGAGGCTAGAAGTATTTAGACAAAGATTTACCCAAAACCACTTAGGGGACTTCCCTGGTGGTCCAGAGGTTAAGAATCCATCTTGCAATGCAAGGGATGCCAGTTCCATCCCTGGTCAGAGAACTAAGATCCCACATGCCGCGGGGCAACCAAGCCCATGTGCCACAGCTAGAGAGCCTATGCGCTCTGGAGCCTATGTGCCACAACTTAGAGAGGAGCCCGTGCTGCGCAACGAAAGATCCCACGTGGCATTTAAAAAGTTGCATGGTTAATGCAGGATTTATTGCCTGTCTGACTTCAATAATAACATTTGTAGGAATGGTGAGAAGATCATGATCCTTATAGGAAGAGTTGCAGGTCATTTGTATATCTTGATGGAGACTAATTATAGGTCTGGCCCATGAGAATAAAAACACAAGTGAGAGAGAGACTTTCTCTGTCCTGTTCATATTTGCATTCCAAGTGTCTGGAATTGATTCTAGGAGTAAACTGCCTCCTAGTGAAGGACCTTAGGTCTAGGTGAGATGTCAAAAGGGACAAGAGACATTGCTGTCTGTCTGTGTGTAGACATACACTTTAAGAAATTCTGTCCAAAGTCTAGAAGGAGCTGATGAGGTTGCCGCACTGTGGCTGGATCAGGCAGAATCTGCAGGTAACTCTAGTAGAATACTGCATTAGGACTCTAGATAGCCACAAGGGCCTCAGGAGAGCCTCGTAACTGCTAGATGCCCAAAGAGCAGACCTGTGAGCTTCTGCTAGAGTTCTTCTTCCAGAGTCAAGAGTGGAGGTTCTGCTCTCCTTGCTTGGCTCTTTCTCTAGCTGATGATGCAGCGTTTAAGGTCTAGGGACAGATTTCCCTAGAGGAAGCAGGGCGAGAGATACCAGC
Source organism: Mesoplodon densirostris (assembly GCF_025265405.1). Taxonomy (NCBI): domain Eukaryota; kingdom Metazoa; phylum Chordata; class Mammalia; order Artiodactyla; family Ziphiidae; genus Mesoplodon; species Mesoplodon densirostris. The sequence goes on from NC_082681.1 coordinate 21,015,188, forward strand.
TAGAAACATGCTAGCAAGAGAGTAAAGAGAGAAGAATGATTGTTCATAGTGCACAAAGGTACATGAGTAGCTTGCTGGTCAGGGAGTAACTTTTCCAAATTTGATCTCTTCTCAACAGATCCAGTTTCACTGTTTCCGCCTGAACTGAAAAAGGCCTTCCTCTCCCAGGACGCTTGTGGAGGTGAGGACATATGAGAGTCACAGAAGAGAAGCATTTTTAATAATATATCATTTTGGGCTTCCCTGGCGGCGCAGTGGTTGAGAGTCTGCCTGCTGATGCAGGGGACGTGGGTTCATGTCCCGCTCCGGGAAGATCCCACATGCCATGGAGCGGCTGGGCCCGTGAGCCATTGCTGCTGAGCCTGCACGTCCGGAGCCTGTGCTCCGCAATGGGAGAGGCCACAACAGTGAGAAAAAAAAAAAAAATATATATATATATATATATATATAATTTTGATTCACAAAATAAGCAAAATGGCTGCAGGTAAAGGTTTTCACAGCTTGCATGAGTGTTAATTAGAAAGAGTTAGAAGCCTTGGCTGTGAGAGGCACTTGTTTAATTTAAATATCTATGCAAAGAAAATGCTCCTTATCAGTTAAAGCCATGGCTGGCACCCAGCCATCAGGAGACCCCAAAACCCATCTGTTCCCTTGGACTTTTGACCAAAACAGTCACTCCCACACATGTAGTTAGTGTAAGTGTAGGTCATTTGGGTACTTGAACCCAGTGGGAATTTTGATTCCTCATTTAAGCAAAAAACACTTTCCAGCTACCTATTTCAGCATCTCTCATTTGTGGCTACCCTATAAACCTATTTTCTCCATGTGTGCATGTAGTTAGGTTGGAAATGTCAAGGGACCACAGGGGGATGTTTATGAAATTCCATAAAAATATGCTTTCACAAAGCTGAGGTTTATTGGTATTCTAGACTTCTTTTCCACCCGAGTCTGCTCCTCGCCCCGCCCCCTCACCTTGAACTTTTGCTTGCATCTGGGAATCAATTTTGTGTAATTTCCAAATGTTGCTTGTGGGTGGTTTGGCTGGATTCATACCCAGAATGGAAGGTAACTTGGTGCACCTTAATGACATAGGTATTATCCTTATCCTGAAAGCTTTTTTTCCTCCCTTCCTTTTATTTTGTTTTGTAATTTCTCAGCAGAATCAAGAGATATATGATAATTTCATTAAAATGAGAGGTTCTCTTAACAGTACAATGAACCTACTGTCTCATTTCATGAGAAACTCTACTCATCATATGTAGGCATTTGTGGGAATTCATATTTTTCATGGAATTCTAATGAGTCAAAAGTGATCCAGAAAAGACTGTCCATTGGTCACTGACTGTCCAACTATGGGGCTGACATGCATTTCCTGCAGTCTGTCCGTGCAGAAACTGGGTGCACAAACCAGTCATGAAATAGAAGTTTGTGTTTTTTAGAAATTTGTATCAAACTTATACCAGTACGACATTTAAAGAATAAAATAATTCCATGAGGTTTACTCATCAAAATAGTACTTCTCCCAACCTACCACCATTCCCCCATTATCCAGAAGTGACACATGTGATTTTGCAATTATAGAAAAACTGGTGCTGAAAACTGCTCAAAAAATCACGAGAGCGCTAAAAGGATTTAAGATGGGGTTCTTTGGCCACTTTTTGTCTGTCTTTCTAGAGGGAGAAGAATTACAGAGGATAAATCCCCAGAAAGGGAATCAGGAGAAGGGGGAATGACAAATAAGAAATGGTCTCTTACCTTCAGGGGCCTACAGCCCAGCCCAGGGGGCTGTTAACAGCAGCACTGTGTATAGCTGCTCCTGAGGATGAGGATAAAGCAGACAGAAGGACAAGGGCTTCTGGTGTGAAAGGTGTCATGGGCATTGTGTGTTCAGGGCTGTCTCCTGCCCCCTTCCCCCTTCCCCCTTCCCATTACTCCCTGTGCTTCAGCATCTCTCCGACTGGAAAGTAACCTAAGGGGTATTACAGATCCGGGAGTTTTATTTCTATGGTCTGAGATGTAGCCAGCAAATATAGAAGGTGATGCATGTATCAGAAGGCAAAACTGTGACTTACTGTAAATACCACTTTTTCCTACACGTTGTAGTTTCAGAATATAGGCATTCAAAAGAAATGTCTAGCACTGTTGTCACTTGATTTTTTAAACTTTCATGTGTCTTCCCACCTTCTGCCTTGTGGTTTGATTCAACTAATCAAAGTAATGGCTAAAGATGATTTCTAGTGGGCAAAGATATCACTGTAGATGAGACTTTAAATTTTAGTATCCTTGAAGGCAATCTCAGTTTGAGATGCAACAAACGCTGTAAACACTTCATTTAGATATGTATGCCATCTATGGCCTATTTTTTATTTTTATTTATTTATTTATTTAACATCTTTATTGGAGTATAATTGCTTTACAGTGTTGTGCTAGTTGCTGCTGTATATTGAATTTCTTTAAAAAATTTTTTACCACCAACACAGGTATCTTCTTTCTTAATGTACATATTTAAAATTTATAAAATTAAGAAAGGAACGTGAGATGAAAATAATCTTCATCCCACCTTCGAGAGATAACCATGGTTGAGAGTTCACTTTCCAGTCATTTGTCTTAAACATGCATAAATATTATTATTTTTCTACAAAAATGGGATCATACTGTAGGTGGTGTTTTGCAGCCAATTTTTTTTAACATCTTTATTGGAGTATAATTGCTTTACAATGGTGTGTTACTTTCTGCTGTATAACAAAGTGAATCAGCTATACGTATACATATATCCCCATATCCCCTCCCTCTTGCATCTCCGTCCCACCCTCCCTATCCCACCCCTCTAAGTGGTCACAAAGCACAGAGCTGATCTCCCTGTGCTATGTGGCTGCTTCCCACTAGCTATCGATTTTACATTTGGTAGTGTGTATATGTCCATGCCACTCTCGCACTTTGTCCCAGCTTACCCTTTCCCCTCCCCGTGTCCTCAAGTCCATTCTCTAGTAAGTCTACGCCTTTATTCCTGTCCTGCCCCTAGGTTCTTCATGACCTTTTTTTTTTTAGATTCCATATATATGTGTTAGCATACGGTATTTGTTTTTCTCTTTCTGTCTTACTTCATTCTGTATGACAGACTCTAGGTCCATCCACCTCACTACAAATAACTCAATTTCATTTCTTTTTATGGCTGAGCAATATTCCATTGTATATATGTGCCACACCTTCTTTATCCATTCATCTGTCGATGGACACTTAGGTTGCTTCTATATCCGGGTTATTGTAAATAGAGCTGCAATGAACATTGTAGTACATGACTCTTTTTGAATTATGGTTTTCTCAGGGTATATGCCCAGGAGTGGGATTGCTGGGTCATATGGTAGTTCTATTTGTAGTTTTTCAAGGAACCTCCATACTGTTCTCTATAGTGGCTGTATCAATTTACATTCCCACCAAAAGTACAAGAATGTTCCCTTTTCTCCACACCCTCTCCAGCATTTATTGTTTCTAGATTTTTTTTTTTTTTTTTTTGCGGAACGCGGGCCTCTCACCGCTGTGGCCTCTCCCATCGCGGAGCACAGGCTCCGGACGCGCAGGCTCAGCGGCCATGGCTCACGGGCCCAGCCGCTCTGCGGCATGTGGGATCTTCCCGGACCGGGGCATGAACCGGTGTCTCCTGCATTGGCAGGCGGACTCTCAACCACTGCGCCACCAGGGAAGCCCTGTTTCTAGATTTTTTGATGATGGCCATTCTGACCGGTGTGAGGTGATAGCTCATTGTAGTTTTGATTTGCATTTCTCTAATTATTAATGATGTTGAGCTTTCTTTCATGTGTTTGTTGGCAATCTGTATATCTTCTTTGGAGAAATGTCTATTTAGGTCTTCTGCCCATTTTTGGATTGGGTTGTTTGTTTTATTTGATATTGAGCTGCATGAGCTGCTTTTATGTTTTGGAGATTCATCCTTTGTCAGTTGCTTCATTTGCAAATATTTTTTCCCATTCTGAGGGTTGTCTTTTGGTCCTGTTTATGGTTTCCTTTGTTGTGTAAAAGCTTTTAAGTTTCATTAGGTCCCATTTGTTTATTTTTGTTTTTATTTCCATTTCTCTAGGAGGTGGGTCAAAAAGGATCTTGCTCTGATGTATGTCTTAGAGTGCTCTTCCTATGTTTTCCTCTAAGAGTTTTATGTTGTCTGGCCTTACATTTAGGTCTTTAATCCATTCTGAGTTTATTTTTGTGTATGATGTTAGGGAGTGTTCTAATTTCATTCTTTTACATGTAGCTGTCCAGTGTTCCCAGCACCACTTATTGAAGAAGCTGTCTTTTCTCCATTGTATATGCTTGCCTGCTTTATCAAAGATAAGGTGACCATATGTACATGGGTTTACCTCTGGGCTTTCTATCCTGTTCCATTGATCTATATGTCTGTTTTTTTGCCAGTACCGTACTGTCTTGATTACTGTAGCTTTGTAGTAGATTCTCAAGCCAGGGAGCCTGGCTCCCCGAGCTCCGTTTTTCTTTCTCAAGATTGCTTTGGCTATTGGGGGTCTTTTGTGTTTCCATACAAATTCTTGGTGGCTGCAGTAGCAGCCTTAGCGTCTCATGACCGTCTCTAGTTTCCGCGCTGATAGCCAGCTACTTCATCCAATCTTCTCAGAGGTTTTCTAGGAGATCCGTGTGAGTGTGTGTGTGTGTGTGTGTGTGTGTGTGTGTGTGTGTTTTAATACTGGGAAATTAATGCACAGAACCATTTATGTTCTTATTCATATTGAATTCCTGATAAGATCAGTTAGGCCACATTCTCAATATTCTTCCCTAATACTTGGTCCACAGTCTCAAACTGTCATAGACAGCTGGGCCCTCGGAGATCACTGTCCACTGGATAAGTGAAGAAATGTCAATGTAGTGAGATAATGACTACATAGATTGTGATTGAGCTGACACTGCAATCTTTTCTCCTGCTTTGTATTGTTATTTTCATTCCATTGTGTACCTTTCCTCTCTGGAGAACTCAGAGCTCACATTTCCTGGAAGTTGACAGTTAAACAAAGGCAGCAAATTAGCCCCTTTTTCAGATCGAAGAATGGGGAACCACAGTGACCTTAAATGATTTATCCACAGTCACAAGGCCTGAGAGAAGCCTTGGTCAAGGATCTGTGTCACCATTCTCTGGCCACACTCTTGTTTTATAATTGCATCAGTGTTTAGGAAGAAATGTCATGTAATTAGGTGGTTAATTCTTCATTACTTAGACCAACTGATAAGGACTGCCATTAGAAAGTCTTCGTGGGACTTCCCTGGTGGTCCAGTGGTTAAGACTCTGTGCTTCCACTGCAGGGGGCACAGGTTCTATCCCTGGTCGGGGAACTAAGAACCCGCCCGCATGCCTCTTGGCGTGGCCAAAAAAAAAAAAAAAGAAAGAAAGAAAGAACGTCTTTGCCATCATTCTAGAATCCAGAGTTGTAAAGTAGTTTCTTATAAGTTTGTATCCAGAGTTAGGTTAGGGTTAGAGTTGAAATACTAAGGGTGGAAAGGGGGTAGTGATGTAGTATACATAGTTGAATCCCATAGGAGTTTAGCCTTCCAGGAGCTCCTTAGCATGCATGCTTTATAATTACATATTTCTAATTTCTTTATAAGCATGTTATTAGAACTTAGAAAGTAGTAAGTGATATGACTGAGGTCTGGATATGGATCTAATGCTTTAAATCAGCACCCAGAAGAGTTACTGTAAGGCATAGACAAAAGGTACATGTTTTCTGTGAAGGTGGGGAAATCATTGGGCAAGATAGGAAATGAATAGAACCGTTAGATGCCCTTGGAGAAAAGTATATTATTTATTTCTTTAGATCCCATGAAGCAGGTTTAGACAACCATCATTCCTTCCTTCATTAACTCAGCAAACAAGTATTGAATTCTATTTTACTAATAGAATAGATTGGGGACATTTAATAACTCACTGTTTAGCTTATGTGTTGAAATGAGCAATGAGAGTGAATTACAAAGCCAGTGTTAACTCTGTGGATAGACTACCAGTTTGCTATTTAGAAATAGTTTCCAATCTCAGCTTTCCCACTAAAACCTACAATTAGTTTGAATGTTGTTGTACACTGATTACCATACTGCTTGCAGTAAAATATCACCCTAACTTAATTGCAATTTCTTTCACAGTCTTTTCATTTGAATTATTCATCCTAGTTTTGAAAGAACTCTATGCAAATCAACAATGTAATAAATGCTTGTAGTACTTTTTTCAGAAAAATATATTCAAAATCATTTTATAAGGTGGTGTGAAAACAGTCATATGACCAATTTGGCTGTCTGTTGTTCGGACTGATTTTCTAATTCAGGCCAGTCTGTGTTCACAGGCTGTCAAGAATACTATGAAAGGGTCTCCTGAAGCGGGTGGGAGGTTAGCCCAGATGACCTAAAAGGTCTCGTGCAGCTCATGTATATGTGATTCCATGACAGGCTAAATTGGTAGTAGATCAGATAGACACCATCTGCAAATGACATTTAAAGGGTTTTGAATTTTTTTTTTCCATAGAGCTGATATGGACCAAAATTCTTCTTGCCAAAGGGCACAGTTTACCTTCCTGTTTATGGTAGCCATTTGTCATTTGTCACACGATTTGAAGTTTATAATAGAGTATTATGTTCAACTTCATGATGCTATCGCTTTAAGTTGTAATAAATTTTTCTTCACGTGCATTTACAGAACGCTGTCACAGCTCAGCCTTGTTTTATCGAAGGACAAAAGTCGACCACAACTTCACAGAGGTCCTTAACGTCTGTGTTTGAAGTGGCTGCGCGGAGAGCTGAAGCAGTGAGTGCCTGTTAGTGGGGATTGCTCTTCCACACACATGCGTGTACACAGCAGGGTGGCCATATGGCAGCCTATACGCATCTGTAAGGCCAAGAGTTCTATTTGTAAAGATGCATTTTATTGGTTCTTAACTTTTTGGGGGGTCACAGATCGATTTGATAACCTGTTGACATCGTATATCATCTCCTTGGGAAAAAAAATACTTTTGCACATATCCACAGACTTTAAAAACTTTTTAGGAGTTTAGGGACTAACCTCAGGAGTTCAACTTATTACCCAGGCTAAGAATTCCTCTTAATGTAATTTAAGCAATTATTTCTTTATTTGGTCATAAGGTATTTGATTGCCTACCATGTACTCTGAGCCCTGTACCAGTTCCCTGCTCACCAGCCATGTGACCTTGGGGCCATTCTTTTACCTCCCCAACTCTAAGTTTCCTGTGTAATATAAGATTAGAGTGTTTTATTGTGAGGATCCCTGAAGTCCCTTATAGTGTGTTATTTACTCAGCCTTGTTCTAGGTACAGATAGGAATGCACAGTGCAAGCATCCACTAAGGCACGACAGTGACCAGAACCAGGCAAAAGCAAGAAACAAAGGGAACAGAGGCTCCTGTTAGGTCATTTGAAACCCAGACACTTAGGCAAAGAAACTGTGTCTCATTGGTGTGAGGGAACTGCAGCACTGAGTCTGCTTCTATATGTGGCCTCTATATAATAATGAATGCTCATTTCATTAATCACTTTGGGCTATTGCATGGTTTTTTTACTTTATTGATGGGTTGCTTTTAAACTTTTTAAGAATTGAATCCTTTTCAACCAAGTACTTAATGGGTTGAGTTACTGTTATTGGACTGCAGGAGGTCAGTGTGAGGAAGAGTGGAGTTTCACACAAACCTTTCCAAGTAAATTATATTTAAAATGTTTATGTTTTTATAGGTTCTACTGAAAGCATTTCTAAAGCTCCTGGTAAACTTGTCCCTAGGCTGCTTGTGTCTCTATTTATTCAGCCTTCAAATATTCATTTGCTCATGTCGGGCATGTGTTTGTTTTATTTTTTATCCAATATGATTTAATTTTATAATAGTGTTTGTATAACTGAGACTTCAAGCTTGTATCAGGATGTCCAAATAAGTTCACTAATTCTGGGAGATTTTCTCCTAACAAGTAGGAATTCATCAACTTCAAATAATGACATATTAAACCTGTTAAATTGAAAATATCTTTATACTCACCCTGGAGCTTAAATATGTCAGCCAATAATAATCAGATGCCACCCAAACACTCACAATTTTCTGAGAAGAGAAAATTAGCTGGTTTTAATATGTATGGAAGATAAATCAGACCATCCATGTTTTATCTTTCATATGAGAAATTTATATAACTCACATTAAACACATCAGATCAACTGGAAAATTAGAGTAATTAATTGCTGTAGGGGAAAGAATTTTATTAGAAGGCCAACAAAGACACTCGTGCTGGCAAGATCATATCTGAAAGAGCCGCAAGAAAGTGCAGACACATGAGGCTAGAGGGTGTGATGAAGGAACAGGTTCCCTGAAATCCTTAGGAGTAAAGAGGGAGAGGCTGGCTGGCTAGGCCTAGAATATGCCAGCGTGCTGGAGAAGAGGACAGATACTATATAGGTTGACCTTACTCCCTTTAATTTAAATTTAAAACATTTTGAAGTAAAAAATAAAAATGCTGGGCTTCCCTGGTGGCGCAGTGGTTGAGAGTCCGCCTGCTGATGCAGGGGACACGGGTTCGTGCCCCGGTCCGGGAAGATCCCACATGCTGCGGAGCGGCTAGGCCTGTGAGCCATGGTCGCTGAGCCTGTGTGTCCAGAGCCTGTGCTCCGCAACGGGAGAGGCCACAACAGTGAGAGCCCCGCGTACCGCAAAAAAAAAAAAAAATAAATAAAAAATAAAAATCCTTTTAAACATGGATGCATTTATAATGAAGATCAAGAGCCTTCTCTCCCATGTTTCTCTACCCCCTCCCTAATATCTGTTTTTAGTTTCGGCTATTTCCCTGTCTACATATACTATCTTAATACCCATTGCTTAAAATGTTATCTTAGGAGATTGCATATTGTATTCTGCTCTTATGGCTCACTTACCCCACTCTCGTCTTTAGTCTCTTTCCCCCAAATTTACATCACTATTTCTCTACTAGTTACCTCTGCAATTTTGGCCACTATACTTTAACATTCATCTCTTTTTGCATCAAGAGTCCATGCTTGACAAGGACATTTATTTTGCATTTCTGTCCTTCCCTTCATTTCTTTCCCTTTTACATCCTGCACTCTGTCAAGCATACCTTTGCTTTTTACATTGTCAAGGTTGTTAAAAGCACTCTTTATTTTTTTATAATTACCTTATTTTGTGGGGTAAATCATTAAGTAAATTCCTAAGAAAGGTATGTGCAAGGCAGAGTTTCTGAACTGTTAATTATTTGAAAATATTTTTATTTGGACTTCACACTTGATTGATACTTGGTATAGAATTATAGGTTCAAAACCATGGGCCCAGAGTTTTCTTTTTAAATTTTTCTTTCTTCTATATTTTTGAATCTTTTATTAGATAGATACTGGATCTCCTGGACCAATCATCCGTAACATTTGTATTTCTCCTTACCTCTGTCTAGCACTTTTGCTCCATGTTCTGGGAACACGTTCTCAATCTTGAGAAACTTGTGATTCATCAGACGTGCTTTTCTAGGCCACAGTGGACTCCCTACTCCCTATTACCTGGGTCTTTCCTAGGACCCATTCTTGATAGTCTCTCTTGAACTTCCCACTCATAATTGTGACTCCAACTATGGTGATATTAGACACAAATGTCATTATTTCTAATCTTTAGTTGTGTTCTCTAAGAAATAAAATATAAACCTCCTTTCCTCCCTGTCTTCCCCTTAATTTCTCATGAAAATATACCTTTTCCTTCCCTTGGAATGTCATTATGCAATATAAGCATCAACTACAGACTTCTCTATTTGCCAAAACGTCATGAAGGTTGCCTTTCACAATGCCATGCCTGGGCTTCGAATAGAATTTATTTTGTGAACTTGTTCCACAGCCGATTTCTATACCCTGTCTTCTTGAATCTGGGTAAATAAAAATAGTACAAGGTCATGCATTAAATTAGCCATTTCAAAACATCCCAAGTAATAAATGGAAGAAGGGGGAGGTTACTTGTGTAGGAGTCGCCCTATCCAGTTAATTATAAATTTAAAAATCTACAGTAAGTACTCTATTCCTTTGAGCTGCTAATTAGCTCATTCTTAATTGGCAGAACGCCCCCAAAATACCGCCTTGATAATCCAAATAGTTTTTGTTTCATATATATCAACGAGTCAATTTAAGCTCTACACTGCATTTTACTCCTTGAAATATATAGCATCCCTTCTGTCACAGAAATTCTTGAGACTTTTCCTGCAATCATGTTATGTTTTGTGCTAAATGGAAACTTCCCAGATGATGGGCTCATCCGGCCTCCCACTTACTGCAAGATGCCTGGCACACTTAGCCCTATCAGTTTCTCCTGCCTGGTAATCAACCAAATCCTTCAGCTTGAACAGAGAGTCCATATTGTCAGTGGGTACAAGAAATGGGTGGCTGAAATAGGTTTTTTTCCCAATATTTAAACTATCTCGAGGTACCCAAAGCAAGATTGTGAAATAAGGGTGAGGTTTCTGATCTTAGAGCTCGATCTTAGAATTCGGAGCTAGAAGACTGTTGCTTTGAAGAACTGTTTCCTGTATCTTCTTTCCCATTCATTGTTAACTTAAGCTTCTCTTATTAGGGCCAAAGTTTCATATGCCATTCCTCACTTCACAACCTGTGAAAGCATACATTGTAATTTTGGAAGTGACAGATGGGGGGCAAGTCTTTCATACTTAGAAGTGACTGAGGGAAATAAGACCTTCAATATGCATTACTGTTCATTCTGCCTCATTGAAGCGTTCATTAAAGACTCTCAAAGAATGTGCCTCTCTATATCTGCATTTAAGAAGCAGAGAGGGCATTCCAGAGGACAGTGTCTTAGCACTTGAGAAACCATCAGTTTCAACCAATTCGTTAATTGCTCCTATAGTCTCCTTTTAACGTGTCAAGGTTTTGAATAGAGCAAACTTTTGTTTGTGCTTAATATTTAGAAAACCCCCCATAATTATCTATTTTTACTGTATTCTGAAGCTGAATATTAAACCATCCTAGTGATGTTAAGATAAACTTAGCTTGTATAGGGTTTGGGCATGGTTTGCCTTTAAGATTACCCCAGTACATTTATTAGTGAATCTTTTACATGAACTGATGCAATTTTAAAAACATTAATTTTTACTCTAATCATAAGTGCAATGTGGTAATCTACATAGTGTTTTTAAGCACTCAAAGCAACTGTGAGAAGAAAGATTTTTACACTCCAGGAAGGAAAAAGTAAATTTCTAGTAGGTCATTTTAAATGTTCATGTTGTGGTAAGTAGTGTTTATCTAATTTCAAGGCAAGACCAATATCTAGACTGTTGTCAGATTTCTGTGCTCTTCCACCAGTCTGCTGAACAGAATGCATTTCAACAGCGCAGAACGATAGTATTAGGAATTATTAGGGCTTCTGTGTGTCACACTGTCTCTTGCCACAGCAGAAGAGTGCTTCAACCTCTTAGAGAAGTGATTGCATAAACCCCCAAACCTCTCATATACTAAATCTCAATTTCACTGCAATATTGAATTCCATTTTGATTAATGCCCCTTTCTGTCATTCAGCATTCAACATCTTGGACCTGGGAAATGCTGGGTCACAGAGAAGGAATTGGCGATGGCCTGCTGTCATTCTTTTCTGCTTTTACAGTAACCTTGCTGAACAGGATGCATTCCAACAGAGCAGAATGGTAGAGTACTAGGAATTATCAGGACTTCTGTACTTCCTGAGGCCACTTTCTTGTATCTACTATCTTGGATTATTCTTTGCTTATTAACAATCTCTTGGAGATTATTATCAGTGCTTTTAAGGAAGAGGAGGAGTGGAAGTCAAGCAAGTAGATGTACCATGCTTTATTGAGGGAAGTCCTTAGCTAGAACCTGGACCTATTTGTGGAGCAGTCTTGACTTTTGTGGCTTCATGGCAGACCCTCTCAAAAACAGTGGTAGTCCCAGAGCTTTGCTTTAGGAGGAGAGAAGTTAAAGGAACTAAATTAGCAGATTGTTTTTCTACTGCAACTTTCCTGGTGATCACAGGGAGCCACCAAATCTGCGATGCTCGTACTGTTACTTTTTTCCCATTGTCAGCTTTGTCCCCAGATTTTGGTTCTGTGAATAGTGGCACCCAGAACAGTAACAATTAGTATTTGCTGAGTGCTTAGTATGTGCCAGCCAAAGTGTGAATAGTGTTAAATTCTAACAGCTACCTGGTGAGATGAGCACTAACTCTCACTGTATAAATGTGAGATAAGGATACTGAACCTTAAAGCAGTTCAGTTCTTTCTCACCCAGTGGAGCTTGGATTCAAACCCAGGCAGTTGGAGTCTAGAGAAGATGCTCTTAACAGCTAAGTGTGTGTCATTGAGTCTCCTGCCACAGTGCAATGCTTGAGAGACTCAACTTTTATAAGGCTGAGGAGTTTCTGAATTTTTTAGTCTTATATTGCTAGCTGCCCTGCCCTGTGAGGAATATTAAAAGAAATTCTTCAGGGAGAATGAAAATGATTTAAGTAGAAAATCAGATCTACATTAGAAAAAAAAGAGTGTTAAGAGAAGGGATAAATGAAGGTAAAGTAAAATCTTTTAACTTAATTATTATTACTTTATTTGATAGGTAACTGTTCAAATAATAGTAAGAGAATATTTGCTTGATTACAGCATCTGGATAAGTGAGGCTATTGACGGCAATATTGTAAAGGATAGGAGTTTGGAATTAGGAATACTCTAAGATGCGAGTGCTGCTTGTGAAGCAACATGGTGTTATTAGAAAGTCAAATTTTCTTTTAAACTATTGTTGATATGCTAAGAGAAGAGATAAAATAGACTCATATAAAATGCTCAATTAAAACCAGAGAAGGCAGAAATAGAGGGAAAAAAAATTAGAGCAGGGAATAAAAATGGTTACTACCATAGTAAATAGATATTAATCCAACTATATCAATAATCACTTTAAATGCAAATGGTCTAAATATTTCAGCTAAAAAACAGATTTTCAGAGTGGATGAAACTATGTTGTCTATGAGAGACCCATTTTAGATATAAATATTTGGGTGGTTCATAAGTAAAGGGATGGAGGAAGATGCTATCACTAAACAAAGGAAAGCTGAAGTAGCTGTATTATTTTCAGACAAAGTAGATTTCAAAACAAGGAAAATTGTCAGGGACAAGAGGGAGCAGTACATAATGAGAAAACATAGAAAATTCTCCAAGAAAACATAACAACAGTTTGTCAAAATATGTAAGGCAAAGGAATAGAACTTCAAGGAGAAATAGACAAATCCACAATTACAGTTGGTGGTTTCACTGCCCTTCTTTTATTAATTGATAGATGAAGCAGGCAGAAAATCAGAAATGGTATGGTTGACCTGAAAAACACCATCAGTCAAATTTGATCTAATTGACACTTGGAGATTACTCCATACAACAACAGCAGAATACATATTCTCAAACTCACATAGAACATTCACCAACATAGATCACATTCTGGGCCATGCAAAACACTTAAACAAATTTAAAAGAATAGAAGTCATGTAAAGTATATACTTGGACCATGATAAGATTAAATTAAAAATCAATAATCTCCAAATATTTGGAGATTAATCAACACATTACTAAATAACACATGGATCAAAGAGGAAGCCCCAAGATAAATTTTAAAATATTTTGAACTAAAAAAAGGGAAATACAAGTTATCAAAATTTGTAAGGATGCAACAAAAGCAGTGCTTGAAGGAAAATTTATAGCATTAAATTTAGAAAGAAGAAAGATTTAAAATCAATTAATCTAAGCTTACACCTTAGGAAACTACAGAAAGAAGAGCAATCTGAGCCTAAAGCAAACATAAGAAAAGAAATAGAGTCAATAAAACTTAGAGGAGAAATCAGTGAAATTAAAAACAGGAAAATAATAGAAAAAATCAAGGAAATTAAAATCTGGTTCTTTGAAAAGAGCAATAAAATTGATAAACCTTTAGCCAGGGTAATGAAGATTAAAAAAGAGAAGACACAAATTACTAATATCAGCAAGAGGAGTATCACTACTGATAATGATGGGCATTAAATCTAAAACTTTCTAAAATAAAATCTGATTAAAATAAAAATTTTAGGGGCTTCGCTGGTGGCACAGTGGTTGAGAATCTGCCTGCCAATGCAGGGGACACGGGTTCAAGCCCTGGTCTGGGAAGATCCCACATGCCACGGAGCGACTAGGCCCGTGCACCACAACTACTGAGCCTGCGCGTCTGGAGCCTGTGCTCCGCAACAAGAGAGGCCACGACACTGAGAGGCCCGCGCACCGCAATGAAGAGTGGCCCCCGCTCGCCGCAAATAGAGAAAGCCCACACACGGAAATGAAGACCCAACACAGCCAAAAATAAATAAATAAATAAATTAATTAATTAATTTTAAAAAATAAAATAAAAAATAAAATAAAAATTTTAAGGATGAATAATGATTGGGGGTTTACTGAAGGGTATGGGCTTCTCTGCGGATTACAGAGTGCATACAAAGGCTGAGCTCACAAAAAGTCTTGTTGAGTTTAGGGATCAGTCTCCAGTAGGCTATGGCTGCGATGGATAGTTGAACAAAGATGCTAGAGAGTGTGGTTTAAGCAAGCCTGCGAATGTATTTAGGTGTCATATTTAATTTTTGCTCACTCATCTTGGGAACACTGTTGAATTAATTTGGGTGTTCACAAAAATGGAGGGAAAATTTCTCAAGGTTGAGACTGACTTGCCTTTTATTTTCCCTTAAGGGAAATGGGCTTTGGTGGTCAGTAAAAGACCAAGATTGAATATAATGAGGACTTCCCTGGTGGTCCAGTGGTTAAGACTGCACGCTCCCAATGCAGGGAGCACGGGTTCGATCCCTGGTTGGGGAAGTAAGATCCCACATGCTGCACAGTGCAGCCCCCCAAAAAAAATTGTAACAAAGATTGAGTTGAATATAACGATACCCATCTTAATAGCAGCTAATAATAACAGTGCATTATCTATTGTTTTTTAAACTGCCTTAAGCCAGGGTCCTGTCAGCACATCCCAAGTGCAAATAAGAAAATCACTTTTTTTTTTTTTTTTTTTTTGCGGTACTAGGGCCTCTCACTATTGTGGCCTCTCCCGTTGCGGAGCACAGGCTCCGGACGTGCAGGCTCAGTGGGCATGGCTCACGGGCCCAGCCGCTCCACGGCATGTGGGATCCTCCCAGGCCAGGGCACGAACCCATGTCCCCTGCATCGGCAGGCGGACTCTCAACCACTGCGCCACCAGGGAAGCCCCAAGAAAATCACTTTTGAATGGCTTTTAAATTTGCATTAAGAGTGATTCACCTGATGTCAACTTTAGGATTATATGCTATTTCTTTTTTTTTTTAATTGAGGTATAGTTGATGCACAATATTATGTAAGTTTCAGATGTACAACATAGAGATTCACAAATTGTAAGAGCTATGCTTCATTTATAGTTATTATAAAATATTGGCTATATTCCCTGTGCTGTACAATATATCCTTGTAATGTATTTATTTTATACATAGTAGTTTATACCTCTTAATCCCCTACTGCTATCTTGCCCCTCCACCCTTCCCTCTCCCCACTAGTAACCTCTAGTATGTTCTCTATGAGTCTGTTTCATTTTGTGTTATATTCACTAGTTTGTTTTCTTTTTTAGATTCCACATATAAGTGATATCATATAGTATTTGTCTTTGTCTGACCTGTTTCACTAAGCATAATACCCTCCAAGTCCATCCATGTTATTGCAAATGGCAAAATTTCATTTTTTTAAATGGCCGAGTAGTATCCATTGTGTATATACCACATTTTCCTTATTCATTCATCTATTGATCGACATTTAGTTTGCTTCTATATCTTGGCTATTGTAAATAATGCTGCTGTGAGCATTGGGGTGTGTGTATCTTTTTGAATTAGTGTTTTGTGGGGTTTTTTGGATATGATTATATGCAATTTCAAATGTGTCCCAAATCGCTGCCTCTGAGTCACTGAGCTATTAGTGTAGCTCCTGACAAAGAGAAATCCCTTAGCTGGCTGTTCCTGGGAATCTCTAGCTCTCTGTTTTCAGAAAATAAATTCATATAGGTCAGAAAGGAGTGAGGGTGAGGAATGTCAAGAGGTTCAGGCAGGAGGAAAAAAAGGCCTAACAGAATTGACACCACATCTTCCCTATTGTTAGCAAGGGATTATGGGAGGGAAGAGGTAGAAAATGGGAGTGCTCAGATATCTGGGAAGAAGAGCCCAAGTATCCACAGTTTGATGGCACCTGAACTCTACTATTCATTCAAGTCATAATCTTTTTTTAAAATTGAAGTAGAGTTGATTTACAATGCTGTGTCAATCTCTGCTGTACAGCAAAGTGACTCAGTTATACACATAGAGACATTCTTTTTTTTAATATTCTTTTCCATTATAGTTTATCCCAGGAGATTGGATATAGTTCTCTGTGCTATACAGTAGGACCTTGTTGTTTATCCGTTCTAAATATAATAGTTTGCATCTACCAACCCCAAGCTCCCAGTCCATTCCTCTCCCTCCCCCACCACCTCTTCTCTTTGGCACAAGTCTGTTCTCTATGTCCGTGATTCTGTTTCTGTTTCATAGATAGGTTCATTTGTGTCATATTTTAGATTCCACATATAAGTGATATCATATGGTATTTGTGTTTCTCTTTCTAACTTACCTCACTGTTGGTGGGAATGTGAGTTGGTGCAGCCACTAAGGAAAACCGAATGGAGGTTCCTCAGAGAACTGAAAATAGAATTACCATAGGATCCAGCAGTCCTACTCCTGGGCATATACCTGGACAAAACTATAATTCAAAAAGATACATGCACCCCTATGTTCATAGCAGCACTATTCACAATAGCCAAAACATGGAAACAACCTAAATGGTCCATTGACAGATGAGTAAAGAAGATGTGGTACATACACTCAGTGGAATACTACTCAGCCATAAAAAGAATGGAATAATGCCATTTGCAGCAACATGGATGCAACTAGAGATTATCATACTAAGTGAAGTTAGAAAAGGAAAGTCATAATCTTTAAAAATGGCTACCAAATACCATTGAGTACTTATTCATTTCTGTTCTGCATGGACAATGTCCTTAATAGACAGCTGCAGGACCCTGATTACACTCTGTTTTGCTTATTAGATCCTGTGGCTTACTCCCATGAAGAGAGAACAGGTCTCATTGGTACAAAATAATCATGCTCTCAGCCCCAAAGAGCATCACCTCTGCTGTAGACAGAATTGTGTCTTCTGAAAATTCATATGTTGAGCCCTCACCCAGAAGGTGACTGTATTTAGAGATAAGGCTTTTAGGAGGTCATTAAGTTTAAATAAAGTCGTAAGGTTATGGGCTTCCCTGGTGGAGCAGTGGTTGAGAGTCCACCTGCCGATGCAGGGGACACAGGTTCGTGCCCCGGTCCGGGAAGATCCCACATGCCGCGGAGCGGCTGGGCCCGTGAGCCATGGCCGCTGAGCCTGCGCGTCTGAAGCCTGTGCTCTGCGGCAGGAGGGGCCAGAGCAGTGAGAGGCCCGTGTACCGCCAAAAAAAAAAAAAAAGTCGTAAGGTTATTATCCTAATCAGATAGGACTGGTGGCCTTATAAGAAGAGAAAGAGAGAGAGATCTCTCTCTGCATGCGCACACACTGAGGAAAGGCTAAGTGAGACCACAGTGACAAGGTGGCCATCTGCAAGCCAGGAAGAGAGATCTCACTAGAAGCCAAGCCCTGCTTCTAAAACTATAAGAAAATAGATTTCTATTTTTTAAGCCACCTAGTCTATGGTATTTGTTATGGCAGCCCAAGCTGACTAAGACATCCTCCATTCTTCTTTCTTTAGCCACAGAGGATCAGAGGGAACAATAGCCAAAGTATTGCCTACATATAAAACACAGATAAAGAAATTCCCTGTGTGGAAGTTTGGTGTCTACAGTTGTTTAAAGGGCTTGTCTCTTTGTGTTTTAATAGCAGAAAGACATTTCACATAATAATTCAACTCCGTGGCTCACTCTAATCTAGGTCTGTGAGGGGGGATTTGCATTCTTTCCTTGTGGTTTACATCACTTGACACCTAATATAATGACTCCCGCTGCAAGGGCCTTTACTGCATCTGTGCAGCCCCGATCTGTCACTGGCAAAGGTCTGAGAGCTGGTGTACCCTCCACTCAATCAAGAAACTAGTGCTGGGTGTAATTAATTACATCCTTTCCCCCCAACCTCACCAACTGCTACACATCACTTCTCTTAAAAACTCAGTCAAGGCAATATTTTTCCCATACCCCCCCCGCCCCCCCGCCTTTTCAGTAAATGCAGACGTGGTTGTGCAATCGATCACTGAAACCTCAGGCTTTTTTTTTTTCATTTCAAATATTCATGAGCATGTGTCTGTTGCAAATTTCAAATGCATTCTTTTAAGGGTGTCATTAGTACCTGAGCTTCCTAACTAGCTACTATACTTCAGGAAGATCTTTGAAACTGGAGTTTCAGCCATCTGTATGTAAGCAGCAGCTATCTCTGTGATTGTCTTCTAGGACTATAACAGATGCCTTAGCTGATAAATAACACCCGTAATTTTATTGTCAACATTGCAGTTCAGTGACAGTACCTAAGCACCAGTTATTCTCTGGGCTAGGTTGAATGGGCTAATAGAATGTGGGACTAGGATTTCAAGGGTAAGATTTGATATGATTATTTACGTTGTATCATTAGGCATTACACCAAATAATTTATCCAAGTGGATGGTATTCAATTTTCAAGTCACTCAGATTTTGAGTGACTGATAAATTAAGAGAATGAAGTTCATTATCGGCAGTGAGAAGAAAAAAGTGCATCAGAAGCTTGGAAAAGAACAGTGTCTTAAAACCAGCTAAGCCCATAATGCATTCCAGTGAATTGTTAAGATGCTATTATTATGTTAAGAAGTTCTCTGCTTTGCTATGCAGGTCTCTGAGAGTATTTTCTGTTGGCCATTAAGACAGAGCAAGGCAAACCAGACAGCAGTTGTGACTTGAATGCTCAGTGCTGTAAAACTGTTATGTGAATCCATTTTCAGTTTAGGTATGGAAGATGATGGTCCCTCAGTGCTGTTTGCATCATTAAAACTCAGGAGGGAAAATGTAAAGTGAGTGGAAAAGAGGAAGGTGGAAAAAATTAAGTGGAGTTGTGAGACCGATGACACTCCCACCTGGTCAGCCGCATCTACAGTTAAAGAAGTCAGTGCTGTCTAGAGGACTCACTCAGTCACTTCTTTCAGGTCTCTGGAAGGCTGTTAACCTCTTGCCTGCGTATCAGAAGCATAGCCCCCTGGAACGGACTCTTAACTCTGTGCACTAGAAAAAAGAAATCAGAATAAGGCAGAAGTTCTTGGAGTTTATCCAGGAGAGTTTAGTTACTGAAATGATGAATATCGTCATTACGTCAACTCTGTCCTCCAACCCAACACAACTCCTTGTACTTTAGATCTTTGTATTGTTCCTCATCCCCAGAATGTGTCCCCCTTCCGTGCACATAATGAGTAGGCTGGAAGGGAAGAGACTCTGCACTTAGGTTATTACTTAGGTAGGAACTTTGGGTTCTAGTCTTGGCTCAGACACTTGAAACTTCTCTGACCTGAATGTCCTTATCTGACAGACTTTGCTGTGAAGGTAACGATCTTTTATATCTCATCAGCACCAGGAGTTCTTAAGTCTGGGCATTTACCAGCCTCAGAGAGGTTCCTGCTCTGTGGCCCAATGGCATGTAGAGGGATGTGGGATTTACTTACATCTAGAAAAGAGCATTGACCTGGCTTCTGAATTTTCACATTAAAAGATTAATCCTAGTTTCTCCGCTTGTCTCAAGTAAAAATCTGTTTTCTATCAGTAGTAGAAAATATTAGCGCTCTACATTTTTTCTATGCATATTTTTATAAAGACATGAGCTCATACTATATTCATGGTTAATATCCTCCTTTCTTAACATATCCATGACATGGGCTTCTTATAGTGACCATATATCCTGAACCAAGTAATGTACACATAGTATATTAGTGGAGTCACTTTCAATGAAGGAGTCAGAAAGAAAAGCAATTCAAGGCAGCTTTTAAGCAAGAAAGGAATGGCATATTACTAAGAAATCCTATGGTGGCACTTAGTTTCACATATAGTATTAGTATTCGCTTTCATTCTATGTCTCAGTGCTGCTTTCCCTTGTCCTCTAAGTCTTGTCTCTTACCTGACACAAAGAGGCCCTCTCCATGTGGTAAGAGGAGACAACTACCAGTGCTCCCCCTTGCCTACTTTGTAAGAAGAGATATATTTAGACTCTGTGGGATCCGATTGTCCCCACATGGCTCATGTACATCACCTGCACCAATCTTGGTGGACAGGGGTCATGGGTCACCATGATGGGCAGGCGATGCTCTGATTGCTGGCTAACTGACAAAATCAACAGCCGTTCACTACATTCTATTTCTAGTCTGCTAAGCACTCACCCTCACTGAAATGTACACAACCATCTCCCTCCTTTTCCTAGTAATCTTTGCACAACCTCCTGGCTGGAATCACAATCACACTCACTCTCTTTCCAACTAAAAATAACCAAAAGACAATCAAGCTGATGTTTCCAGGGATATCTGTGGAGGGGCTTCTTTTTGCAATTGTGAAATTCATTTTGTGAAGTCTTTAACAGAAATAAAAATCAAATTTTACATATTTCTCACCTTTTTGGTAGTCACAGACACATTCCCTTTTCTGCATTTAAAAGTCAAGTAATTCTGAAGGCTTGTAAACATTTGGACCCACTGTGTTCAGTTGGTCACAGATATGGCATCAGATGCCATTCCCACCCAGGTGTGCTGTCTTAGCTCCTCAAATGGATAGCCAATTGTCTACTTCAGTCTCTCTTGAACTCAGACCCCACTGTCATAAATCATTTTTTCATTCTCCATC
Source organism: Mesoplodon densirostris (assembly GCF_025265405.1). Classification (NCBI taxonomy): domain Eukaryota; kingdom Metazoa; phylum Chordata; class Mammalia; order Artiodactyla; family Ziphiidae; genus Mesoplodon; species Mesoplodon densirostris. The sequence continues at coordinate 21,036,132 of NC_082681.1, forward strand.
TCGGGGACCACACCTTGGAGTCCCTAAATTCCACCTCCTAGTGACTCTTCGCACCAAGCTCTCCATCCAAAGGGGCTATTAACTGCTCTTGCTTCATGTTTTCCCACTGCCTTATGCTTGTTGATGTGGAGCACTCATTTCTACAATTTCAGCTCTCTATATTTTACCACTTCGTTATTGACTGCCAAAATCCCATCTATTTCATACTAAAAGTGAACATGAATGTGGAATAGAGACTTCGAGTGTCAGGAAACCGTTCACTGGAAGTAATTCTACCGTCTCAAATAAGTAGGAATATAATTATTTTAATTCTTTTTCACATAACAGCTATATCTTGGGTTGTCAAAATTTCTATTTAAGGCTTCTTTTCAACGTGAATATGGAATTAATGATTAAAACTCAGGGTCATTTAGGCATGTTTGACTGCATGTAACAAAACGTTTGACTGCATGTAATCCCAACTACAGGGTCACATCACAGAAAGTGTGTTGGTAATAAATTCACGCCTTGTGTAATAGCTCCGGATCATTAAGGATTGATGCTCTTACAGTCTTTCATATTACTCTGCCATCCTGAACTTGTTAGCTTTCCAAATCAATTAATCTAACACGACTTTTCCTTTCCCAACCTTTGGACATAAGCCTCATGGTATTCCATGTCCAGTGATCCTGGGCTTTTAACTGCAAGTAACAAAACAGAACTACAGTAGCTTAAATAAATACGATGGTTATTGAGTGGCTCGATGGCATCTTCAAGGAACCATGTTCTTAAGAAATCTTTTCACTCTTCATTTCTGGTTGTATTTCATCTTCATACTTGTTGTCTCCTGGAACTAACAAGGCTTCTACTGCAGCTTTCATCTTCGTACTGTTGTTTCATGAGATAGGAAGGCTTCCTTATTCTAGCTGTCAAATTTGTATTCAGTTGGTAAAAAGGGAAAGTGTGAATGTTGAATGGCAAAATAGGTCTTTCCAGGCATCTCTCTTTTTTATCAGGTACACAAACTCAGTAGACTCCTGCTACTGTCTATTGACAACTGTGTCAAATGTCCTCAACAGTCTGGAAGGGGGATTAGAAAGCCACATGGAAGTAAATATCATGATAGAATTTCCAAAACTGGCAAGGTGTTAAGCTATGCCTACAGTCACCTTATCTGTGCTGTCCCATATGGTAGCTAATAGCTGCCTGTAGCTATTTCAGCTTAAGTACAATTAAAATTTCAGGACCTCAGTATTATTAACCACATTCAAATGTTCAATAGCCACATGTGGCTGGTGGCTGCCACACTAGACAGGACAGATATAGTACATCTCTGCCTCTGCAGAAAGTTCTGTTGCCTAGTGCTGTACTAGATGAAATAGGGTCAGTGAAGGGATAGTTAGTTCCCAGTTCTCAGAGTTGGTTCGTAGCGAAGCAGAGACCAGACACCTGGTCTCCTAATGTTCAGATCAGTATTCTTTTAAGTAGACAGCACAGCTTTCTGTACATTTCTGTCATTCTGCTTAATATTGCTTCGCATTTTCAAGAAATTATACCTATATTTTGTTGCCCTTCTGTGCTCTAGTGTGTATATGAGTGGTTGAAAATGCTGACATGGGTACTCTGTGGTGTTTTCATTCATCATTCATGGAGCCACTTAACATTTCAGTATAGCAAGGGCCTAAATGACTATAAGGAAGTCGGTTGAGAGTAGGTGAGAATTGCGGTGACGTTGAAGAAATCTGTTTTAGCTTTAATTCTGTTTTACTTTCTGTGATGGCTGAAATGCATTGCCCCTTTAAGAAACCAGATGGTAAAATCTCATGTTTCTGAGGCTTAAATAAATGAACGAGGAATAGCTAGAGGCATACCCTTTAAAAAACTTTTTAGATCCTCAGCCTAGAGAAGGGCTAGGATGGAAGAGAAAAGTACAGAAGCTCAGACGTTGTAAGAGTAATAAAGAGAAGGTAGGCTGCTATCAGCTAGATTCTATGTAATAGCTAGATATAAATGGAAGCATCTGGTTTAAAGCATGTGTAAATAGCCATGGGTGATAGAGGGGAACAAAAATAAAGGCATTAGTTAGAAAAATAGGGAATATTAGAAATAATTAAGAAATAAGAGGGCGTCCCTGGTGGTGCAGTGGTTAAGAATCCGCCTGCCAATGCAGGGGACAAGGGTTCGAGCCCTGGTCCGGGAAGGTCCCACATGCCATGGAGCAACTAAGCCCGTGAGCCACAACTACTGAGCCCGCGTGCCACAACTACTGAGGCCCACGCGCCTAGAGCCCATGCTCCGCAACAAGAGAAGCCACTGCAATGAGAAGCTCATGCAGCACAATGAAGAGTAGCCCCCACTCGCGGCAACTAGAGAAAGCCCGTGAGCAGCAACAAAGACCCAACTCAGCCAAAAATTAATTAATTAATTTTAAAAAAAGAAAGAAAGAAATAAGAGTGGCCATGTATTTGAATTTCTTTTTTTTGTCATTATTTATTTAACTGGGCTATTCCACACATAGTCAATGGAAAATATTAAACTGAGTGTTTTATTATTTATCTAAAAGTACATGAGCACATTATCTGGTTTATCGCTGTCATTCTTGATTTCTTAACATAAATTAAGTTGGTTTGTGCTGCCTCAATTATCCATCATTAATCACATTGCAGCTGTAGCCAAAGATGAAAGTTAGCATCTCAGGAAGAGTAAACATCCCCCTCTGGTAGCAGGCCTTCATTTCTAAGCCCCTTTTTATAATGAAAAAACCATAACACCGAAAATCAAATACTTGGCAGTAGCCCACCCTATCGCATGAGTTAGGACATGTCCAGTGCTCTTGAACATCAGCCTCATTGTTTTCATACCAAAGAAATCCAACTTTTCACATAACTCATTCCCCGGGTTCATTCAGTCTCTGGGCATGTTTTTCAAGCCTTCAGTAGGGAAGTAAGTAACCAGCATAAGGTTGGGAAGATATTGATTACTTCTAGATATGTGCTTTCTTTGTTTTCACATATCCAGAAGATGTAAATGGAAATCCTTACTGTGTCTTGGGAAAATGCCACACAGGTAATCCATGGAGAATCTGAATTCAGGTCTTAGCTATGAGGTTGTGTGCTTTGACAGCATGTACACTGATATTTAAAGAATATAATGGAATTTGTGCTCTTGAGCAAGTCATTTATCCACAGACTTATTTTCCTCATTTGGAAATGGGGAGCTTGGAGAAGGTTTTGTGGTACAAATGTTATGATACTGTATGGGAAATATCCCTGCCCCTCAGAGTCTGGAAATCATTAAATATGTCACCCTGTCAGCACAAATGAAAAAAATGCACTGGAAATTGCTGAAAACTACTGCAGTACAAAATGCCCAGTACAACTCATGGTCTCTTTCTATGAGAAAATTGCAAGTTCCCAAGGGAATTCTCATGAATTCTGACCTTCCTCAGGAGGCACTGAGTAAATCAATGTGTTATTGATCAACCTGCTGTCATAAATCTATTTTTATTTCCTTCTTTGAGTCTCCACACCTATATAGTGAGTGGCACATCCAGCAAAAGCCTGCAGCTATCCAGCAGCTCCTCTGAGAAGTTAGCAGAGGTGCTTCCCCAAGTTCCAAAGGTGTTCTGCTTGTCGAGCAGAAGCAAGTCGGCTGTGAGGAAAAGAAAGCAGCTCTGTCACTGTAGGGTTGCTCTAGAGTATGTGGGCTCTATCATATGTACTCTCACATGTCCAGGAAAAAGCATGGAAAAGTAAAACCCATAAAGGTGTAATTATGAAAATAAGGACATTAAAACAGTCAAATCCAAATCTGTTTCAATGGTTTCCAAGTCAACCCCAAAGTAAGAACTCTTTTTACAGTACAGTTAACCTATGCTAGCCAAATCCAAACAAACCCATCATTTCACCCTGTGAATTAATTACTTGATTCGACATTTATCAACCGGGCAGGTTGAAATCTGGCTCCCCAAAATATCACTGAAACAACCTGTTGCCAAGAAAAAGCTAGCTGAGTTTATTGCTTACCACTGTAAGGGAGAAATCCATACTGACAGGGTCTAATGGTGTTTTAGGTTAGGAAAGGAAAGGCTGGGATACTGAGACGTTAAAGTCTGTCCTAACTGTAGGGGAGCTCGATTATGATTGGGTAAAGATCATGATACAATGGTTTAGAATAGGTGGGCATGGCACAACAGGGCTTTGGAGGCAAGAGGTTCAAAAAGTCTAAGGCTATAAACTGTCAGTCCGTGCTTTCTATTGAAGAGTTGTGGAATGAACAGTAAAGCTATTTGCAACTTGTATCTTCCTGGGCAAAGTCTTTTTGAATAGTAAGGTCATGCTGATGAAAATAGTGGAATAGTAGACTCATGCTAATGTAGACAGTAAGCTATATGGGGTACATGCTTTTGGTTCTCAGCACCTATGTACTGGGGAGTACACGTGCCCTGCCTGCCATCAGGTGCTTATGTATTTTAAAGTTCACAGAGATAAGAAGCAAGAGTTGAAGGAAGAGGAATACCACTAGGTTGGCAGAATGATGGACAAATTCACGAGGGAGGTAACGTTTGAGCTATGCGTGCCTTGATCGTTGGTTATGAGTTTAGAACGTTTGAGTGGTAACCTAGAGTTTCACGCTAAAGGCTATACTACTGCTTGGCTAGTCATGTCTTCCTTTTTCTTTAAGGGTTCATTCAGGGCAAGTAAAGCCTTACCCATTTTGTCATAGTCCTGTGGATGGAAAATGAAAGCAGAATCATTGGGTGAAGTTCAGCACCCCCCGCCCCCCACTTTTTAACTGGAGTAGAGTTGATTTACAATGTTGTGTTAGTTAGTTTCAGGTGTACAGCACAGTGATTCAGTTACACATTTTGAAGGTTTCTAGGCCCTCTGAAGCAAGGTGGCAGGTTTTCTTGTCTGTGCTTTTTTATAAATGAGCTCATATTTTGGGGCAGAGCTTCTTTACTTTGAGGATGTCCTCCGTTAGCACCACATAAACATCACTGAAGTATCAGTAGGGAAAGAAGGAATGAGGTGGTTTGTTGGACTCTAGGGATGCTGTTCAAGGATGCAAGTCCAGAGCAGCTGCTCATTTTCTCATTTCAGCTTTGTGAGTTCCTTTTCCTTCCAGGATGACTGAGCTGAGAGCAGAGCTCTGTTTTTCCAAACAATGGGTTAGAGACCCTGGAAGCAGGAGCACTGACTTTGATTTTTTTGAAGTGTTCTCTGTCTCTCTCATACACACACACACACACACACACACACACACACACACACACACACACACGCTTTTGTTAATGGCAGCAAAGAGGAAAAAAAGCTGGTATGCAGAATGAAGGACTGCTTAAGTAGGGAGATGAATGAGAATCACTTTTTTAGGGGTTAGAGGTATGATTTAGGTTTTGGGAATTCATTCCTAAGGATATTTCCAGACAAGTTAAAATAAAACAATGAACAAATTAAGGCAACTGCATTTCTCCTGTTCAGGGAACTGATCCTTCAGATAAGACAGATTGGTGTTTTGAAGGTATTATAAGGGATTTTAATTCCAGCACTTGTGGCATTTAATACATTTTTGAGTTCGTTTTCCCCAAAAGGGCTTTGTAAAGTTCCCTCAGAGCTCTTACTAGGCCTGACTGTGTCACGTGTATCCTTAACTAAGCTGAAGATGTGTTGAATTGCTGCCCTCCTTACCTTGGAAAGAAAAATGCTATAGCTCCCCCTTGTGTCATGTGAGGCCAAAAACATCCTGCTTGATCCACATCAGCAGAATCCACTCCGCTAAGTATCCTAAAAGTATTTCCTCAAAGCTTTTTGGGGATGGGACTTTGCTATTTGTTGTACAGGAAAGAACTAAGGAACCCAGCTAATCTTTTGTGATTTCTCCCCTCATTTCCTACTTTGCTGCAGTGTATCCAAGAGAATCTTTCCTGGAGGATCACCTTTTTCTGGCAGACAGTTTGTTTGGGATGATTTTCCGAGGTTGTAGTCCAGTTATCTGCCACTTAATACATCGAATCTTGTACGGTTTCTTGTCCAAATAGAGCAAGCGGAACTTGCTTTCACTGCGGCCTCCTCTTGCCCCGGCATAGGGGCCACTTCATTCTGTATCCTGACTCCTGAGCTTGAGTCAGGCACTGGTTTCTTTGCCGTTCCACCTCCAGAGTAAACATGTCAAGTTTTCCCAAGTCTCTCACACTCTAGCATATGAGTTTGGACTTAAACATTCTGGCTGCTTAATAAGTGTGCAGCCAGGACAGTCACACATCTCTTTTGGAAACAATTCCACAATCTTAGTCCCTATCCCACACTTGACTTCCATGTGGGAGTAGGGGAAATGCCACAGCGCTCCCTATTAATGACTTTCCTTACCTTCAAATAACATTTGATAACTATAGATATTCTTCACAGGTGTAGCAATTCTTATATAATGTGGTTCTTTCTCCTGATTTTGCACCTTTGCAGATATCGCAAAAGAAGAGGAAAAGTCATTTTATAGGTCATTTTAAAAATTATATAAGTTAAATATACTGATTGTTTAGAAGATTTACACAGTTTTGCAATTATATCTATAGGACAAAGCCATAATAGAATTGCTTCATTAAAGTGTGTGTGCATTTGAAATTTGATAGATGGTAGTGTTCACCTGTCCAGTCTCCTGTCTCATTTAAGCTGGTCTCTTCATGTCATAGTCAGCTTGATGTTCCAATAACAGTTCCAGCCCATTTAATTGTACCCACTTCCTGCCCTGCCAGCCCTCATTTTAAAACTTTGGACACTGTTTTCTTAAGGAAAGTTAGAAGTCTTTGATCCCAACCTTAAAGGACTCCTACTTCTCTGACTTTATGATTTCCCTTAGGAGAGAAAGTTTCACTCCACACTGACTGAAAACAAACTCATGTTCCCCAACATCTATTAACTTTGTGGTCGGTTCATATGAAGCAGCAATGCAAGGTAGCGTAGGCTAAGTGACAGTCTTAAAAAAAGTGAATGCTTTGTGAATTCCGAGGCAGGAAAAATCAGGCCTGGCAATCATTCTGAATGAAGTGAGACTTGGACTAGGTCTTAAAAGGAAGAGTAGAACTAAGACAAAAATTGGGAGATTATTTGGGAACTTCAGGCAGAGAAGAAATGCTGTAAGAAGCTGAGATGGCAAAAAACACATGGACTCTTATGTAACACTAACTGAATTTGACTTAATAGGTTTTCCTCGTGCTGCCATGTTGTGGTGTATTTGTCTTACAACCTATCTGAGGTCAGGAGGACTTTATCACTTCATCTTTGGATCTTGTCCATAGTCAATGTCCATAGTTGACTCGTTATCAACAAATATTTTGGTTAGTTAAGTAAATAAGGAAATGAATGTGATACTTAGCAGAAAGGGCTATAAAATAGTAGGAGAGTTGCAATAGGAGTAAAGGAATTAATTTCCAGAAAGCCTCATTTATCATAGTTTCAATGTAACAAGTATGCACTTTCTCATGAAAGAGCTTTCTTTCTTAATGAAATCATATTTAACTTCTGGAAAATAACCTGCATTCTGTTTTCCTAATCAACTATGTCATTAATAATACTAACATAATCATTTTAAAAGAATGAAAAGCAACAACAACAAAAAAGCTCCACCAACTCTGTCTCTGAGAAAAGGTTCAAAGCTTGACTAGTTCATGGGAACAAATTGCTAGTCTAGAGATTTCTTCCCATTTTGGTCCAGGCCTCCTATGGAGAGATTTATGTGCAGTGCATGTCAAGAGGCAAAATAATGGCATTTCTCTGCTATACAATGACTCGGACATTTGCTGAGTGCAGAAATGCACCTTTAAACAGAGAAAGAAGCAGAATCTGCCCTGATCCAATCGTTTTGAAAAGCCATGCGCACAGAAGCTGGGGCCAAACATAATGACAGGATTTAATTGCTAATGCCCTAGAGGCAACGCACCTCTTGATGTGTTGACCTTTAACCCAGACTTGGGAGGGTGAAAAAAGAGAAGGGATGGTTTTCCCATCCCCCTTCCCCTCCCCCATCTGATCATGCCTGCCTCTAACCCTGTCCACATACTCTTTAACATTCATCTCTCCACCCCCATTCCCATTAGTTACTTCCAGCTTTGGGGCCCGGGGGAGAATGAATAGAAGAACCAAAAGGAAGGTGGGAGGAGATTAGGAGAAGGAAGCCTACAAGCGGTCGACAGCTGCTTAGAAGCAGGGGGCAGAAGTACAGCTACAGAAATGGGAGCTGAACTCTGGGTCCCCTGATGCTTCTACCCCACCCCCAGTATTTCCTGAGATTTAGGCCTTTTCGTGTTTCTGTTCTCCACCCCCATTTCACCCTTTCTGGTCCATATTTATAATCACTCCCTTCTGACACCTTCACCTCCCTTTTCCCTCTTACTTGGCTATTTATGAATGGCAAAGTCTTGAGCAAAGTTAAATTCAAGGCTCTGCCTATTACACATCTGCACCATGGCAGCTGGGCAGCTGAGTATAGCTGGAGAAGAAGACAAGCATGCTGATTGGTTTTGCTGTAAATTCATGACCACTAGCCTTAAGTGGACCCTTTGTGCTGCTCAGCAAGGTTGCTAGTCCATTCACGCTCCTGGTTGGTTGGTTGGTTTACAAAACGTTCGCACCTTCTTTCTCTTCTTTCTCTTGAAATTTCTTCACTGTTTTCCAGCCAAGCAGGTCTGCTTTCTGTTTCTAATGTGTCAAGCACACTCCCACCTGAGGGCCTTGTTATTTATTCTTCCTCCTGCCTGGAGCACCCTGCATCTAAGTGTTTGCTTCCTCACTTCCTTCAGGACATTATCAGTCAGGCCTTCCCAGGCTACTCTATATAAGGCAGCAAGCACATCCCTGTCAGCACTGGCACACCCTGTTCCCTTAACTTGATGTTTTCTTTGGCAGTTACCACCATCTGGTATTCTATATATTTTATGTTTGTATATTATTATACCCCTGCTAGAATGAAAGTTTTATGAAAGCTTGGGATTTTTAAAAATTATTTTTATTCTTCTATAGCTAGTGCTTAATACAATGCTTGCTAGTATGCCATACAAATTTGTTTCAAGAATGAATGGATAATGAATGTTTGTTGGGTTTTGAGAATCCCCTCTTCCCATTTGCCAAAACCAGCATATGCATAACAATATTTTTTGTATGGTAACCATAGTTTCCAAGCCCAGATTCAATACATGTCATCTAATTGGTGGGGAAAATACCTTTCATCTTGCTCTGTCTTGGGAAATCCAATGTGCTTATTAAGTATATTCTACCTAGAATCATCGTCTCATAGCATGGAGTCCTCAAAAGAACCTTAGATGATCGTTTTCCAGTTAGTTTAATGGCCCCGATAGCATATTTGGCTTATCCAAGGTCACTAAACTATGTTTAGTTTAAAATAAGTGTGAGTTGAAGTTGTTGGGTTTTTTAGAGCTCTTGCCTGGGCTTTGTGGAGATACCCAGAAATTATTGGAAACCTCTATGGTAGTTATCTGGCCCCGTCTTTTCTACTTAGTGCATACAGCGGCTAGCATATCACCTCATGGGTCCTTCATCATTTCTATCCAGTGAGACTTGCTTGAATAACTGAGCAGGATTTCTCACCATATGCTAGGTTTATCTTTGTTCTCTCACTTCAAATGTTTTCAAACTTAAGAACCTGTAAAAACATGATAATTAAAGCTCATCACTTGTACCAAACCACCTTCTATACCTTGACCCCCACCTATTCAGTGAAATAAACACATACTTGAGTTTATATAGGTAATTACAGTTGTAATCAGATGTCAGTGGAAGAGATCTGACATAGAGATGTTACTTTCTCATAGTCACTGAGCCTAAAGGGCCTTCTGGGTTTATTCACCTGCCTCCAGGCTGTAACTACCTCCAGATTTTCTCCTTTTGTAATGAATGCTTTGGGAATGAGAAATGCATATTCAAATTTGAAAGGTGTATTCTCATTGGTTTTCAGGTTTTTCTAATTCTTGAAATAATGAAAGCATGAATGGTGGAAATATAGGATCCAGAGGGTAATATAAAAGGCTCACAAGTACACATTAAATTATCTTACTAAAGAATTAATAACCTGGGTTTCTGGGTTCTCAAGTTTGTAGGCATGCTTCCCAAGGGCCAATTTCTTGTTTGCCCTGCAAAAGATGAGGTTAAGCCTCATCATTTTGCAGAAATGTGGGTATGGCTTGAGAAATCTCAGTCCAGGAGACCCTCTCTTTTACAAAACACTGCTCGCACCCTGAGTATGTGTCAAGCTCCTGAAAATGGCAGTGAAAGAATATTTTCCCAGATTCTCCCACTGGAAGCAAGGCCCTTTTCAATTGTGGTGTTTACACAGTGACATTTAGAGTCTAAATTGTTTAGGTACAGTGAGTGCTTACATCCTTTTGTCCCTGAGAGCACTGACCACAATACCTGGCATGGAGCAGACACTGAGGAAATCATAATCAGCATAGGGCAGATGCTCAGCAAATACTCAGTGACCAAGAAGATCAATGTAAAGTGAATTAGTAAATTAACAACAAAGCAGACATTTCTACCAGGAGTATTTTTGCCTTATGGCCAGCTTCTTGACACCATAGGTCATGCCTCCAAATCTGATACGAGTATTGCAACTTTATGAGTTTCTGGCTATACTTTGAGATCAGCAGCTATCCCAGTGTGTTGTGCTAGTAGGTGATCAATCAAACTTACTGGACTGAGTCTGTGGGTAAAATGAGAGAAAAGTACTTTGGCTTTCATAACTTTTGAATGCAGTCGTCATCCATATGTTTTAAATCTGGTGTAGGCTACATAGAATAGTCACAAAGTTCTCCCCAGTGGAGTTTGAGAGAACAGATACATTTTAGTTTAAAATCTTCCCAAAAGACTAACAATCAAAGGAAGCCCTAAAAGCCTTTGAGTGATGAGGCAGAATCAAGAAAGGGGATTTAAGCTTAAAATGTGCTAGGAAGTGAGCAGTCATTAGACTGCTCAACTGTGCATCAGCAATATGGTTCTTAATCTTCACTGCCCATGCTCAGTGGGTTCAAAGAAGTCTCCTTAATTCTGGCATGAAATGTAAGCAGGTTGAACTGGGAAGAAGGTATAACAAATAGGGCCATTGTTTTGGAAACACACGTCTCTTAACTGTTTTTGAAAGCAGAGGGTGGAAATGCCATTAGGGTCTCGATTATTTCAGCTATCATTAGAAAGAATGGACAACAATTTTTGATAAATACAGATCAGCTGGGATCACAGCATTTTTAAATGCAGACTAGAAGTTGTTCTGGGGTTGTATAGGTTCTCTCAAGTGGTTGAAATAGGAGCAATTAAGACATTTTTTGTGGAGAGGAAATAAACTCTTACGTAGCATCTATAGTAGGAGAGTGAACTATAAATAATCCAGACACTCGAGTTTGCTGTGGTGCTTGAAAGTTTTTAGGGCCTCGTTTCCACTATGATAAATATGATCATTCTCTCACTTGGACGTATATGCACTTTTTTTTATGTGGATGGGTGCAATCCCTACTTTACTGAACATAGGTTGATAGATAAAATACTTGATAAAACAAGTATGCTCCACCAGTTTTGAGTTTTTGATAATTTGGATAGGGATTGAGCAGAAGTTTCATTTAGTATTATTCATAAAGACAGGGTTTGCAGAGCAAGTTAATAACATAGACAAGATTCAGGAAGAATATTTAACTATGCAGGAGAAAAAACTTCCAATCAATTCTTGGACATATGCTTTCTCATATAAACATTTGTAGTGCTAAGTGTTAAGCTATTCATTAATTCAGATTGGTTCACTACAGAGTTATTCAGAAATCTTAAATTTTGAGTGATTGAGTACACCCAATCCTTCCCGGCTGGCTTTGAGTACGGGGAGCTAGCTCAGGTTATGTGGACCCTGGGGCCAGAGCTAGAGTTAGCCAGTTCTTTGATACCTGCTTTAAGCAGTGGTAGTTAGGTCCTCACCCCACATGGGGTAGAATGTATGGAGTTATTACCCTGGTGCCACATGAAAGAAAGGAACATAACAGGATTTGGAAGGAGGTAGATTGAACTCTCCATCTGTTATTGGGTTGAGGGCTGCATAGGGCCTCTCACTTTCTTATTCACTTATTGTGCTTGCCTCGTGGGGTCATTCTATGACAGGAGGATTAGCATATTTTATATATATATATATATATATATATATATACACACACACACACACATTTGAGACACTGTTCATTGTGCTCTTCAGCTGTGTACTGAAAGTCTTCCAAGTGTTTAATGATTTCAGTTGAAGTGTGGAAATTAATCAGAATGGAGTCTAGTATTGCAGTGGAAAGAAGATTTAGTGTATGGGAGTAGAGTTTGAGTTCTATCCAGGCATTTCTCTGATAGCGTAAATAATTTTTCTTGATTTTCTTTACAGTAGCAGTCTTGCTTTGGGAGTCAAGACTCTGCCTTCATGCAACCGTGGACAGTTCTCGAAGCATATCGGTTTTATCACTAAAGAGCTGGATATCCAGAGCCTGAAGAGGCTCTAGGATAAAACTAACACTTGAAACAGGATCATTCTACATAGAGAACTGAGAACTATTTCTTTGGTGTTGTCTCCAAAGGTGAATTGGCCAACAAATTGAAACTTTAAGATTGTCGATAATTCAGGATACGTGTATTTTATTTGTAAAGAAATCATGGCTGCTCTAATGGTACATGCTTTTGTCCAAATATGGGACATGAGAAGAGTGCTGTCCGAAGTGAGAGAAGCATACATTGAAACAGTGGAAAGAAAGGGGAAAATGATATTGGTTGTCTATTTCAGTACTGGAGAATACACAACTTTTCAGCTAAGTAACAATATTAAAAACATAGTCCTTAGACCCAAGGGAGAAGACCAAAATTGTCTGTATTTAAGTTTAGAGAGTAATGAGTTATTGTTTATTGAAAGATTATCCTCCAGAGATGCCAATAATTTGAAGATGTTCCTGGATAGAGTCCATCAAAATCATCTTCAACCACCCGTAAGACCTGATGGGGATGGGAGTATCTTTGCCAGTACAACAACAGAGAAGGCACGTGGCAAAACTGCATCTCAGAAAATACGTAAGATGTCAAGTAGTCAGTCTTTTGAGAAAGAAAGAAATGAAACACCTGATGATAAGAAGATGCCTTTGTTTGCATCAAAATCATCAACATCTACCTGCACAGAGTTATTAGAAAATAAATATGGGAAGGGGAAAAGGAGGCCATCATCTGGCTCAAAGATGAATAAGGATTTCCTGAAAAAGAATACCTCTGCGAGAGGAAAGTTATCAAAGAAGAGCCCCTTGAGAAATGTAAGCCACAATGAGAAGGAAAAATTAAGGTTAAAATGGTTAAAACAGAAAAATAATTTGGAACTTGGACCTTCATTCAAGATCGATTCTACTGGAAACCCTTACCTAGATGTCACTGATCTTCTCCAAAGAGCGTCTGAGAAAATATATTTAGCATTTCTGTCAGAATCAAAGTATGGTGAGGACGACCCAGAGTGGGGCAAACTCAAGATGACCTTTGACTTTTACCTAGAGAAACTATTGCAAGGCCTCCCCAATTTGGGAAACACCTGTTATATGAATGCAGTTTTACAGTCCTTGCTTTCGATTCCATCGTTTACTAATGATTTACTCAATCAGGGCTTCTCATGCGGTAAAATTCCCCATGATGCACTTAGCATATGCTTGGCACAGCTGCTTGTTTTGAAAGATATTTATAACGTAGAAATCAAGGTGAAGTTACTTGTGAATATTAAAGAAGCCATTTCAAAAGTTGCAGAGATATTCTCTGACAACAGGCAGAATGATGCATATGAGTTTTTAGGTCATTGTTTAGAACAGGTGAAACGAAACATGGAACAATTAAACACAAGTTGGAAGACTAAAATTGAATCTGAGGAAGGACATTTACCTCAACAGGTTTCTGCTGGTAGTGATGACGCCAAGGTGTTTGTTTGCCCTGTCACCAGTAATTTTGATTTCGAGTTGCTGCACTCAGCTATTTGCAGAGGCTGTGAGAACGTTGTGTGTAAGACAGAAATATGCAATTCTCTTTCCATCAGTAATCCTCAGGAAGCACAAGTGTTTCCCTTGTCTATTCAATCTAGTTTTGATCTTTTCCTTGAAGCAGAAGAGATTGAGTATACTTGTGAGATGTGTAAGCACAGGCGTTCTGTTGTAGTGCATTCATTCAGTAGGCTACCCAGGGTCCTTATTATTCATCTGAAACGCTATAAATTTAATGAGTCTTGGTCCTTAAAGAAGGATGACCAAGAAGTCATTATTTCCAAACATTTAAAGTTATCTTCCTATTGCAGTGAAATTACCGAATCACCACTTCCCTTAAGCAAGAATGCACCTCTTAGGGATTTCCGAGTCTTAGAAATCTTTAAGATGAACTCTGAAGCCGTAAGTTCATTGACAGCTTCAACAAAGCAGACCTCGCAATCCAAGGATTCTTTGGCTCCACACATTAGATCAGAAAAAGAGTTTGAACCACAAAAACCCCAGACTCTTCATAAAGCTTCAAGCTTCAAGCAGCAGCAAAAAGACATGGGAAAATATTCTAAACTAAATATAATAGAGTCCACATTGGCAAACTCAGGACATGGAGCAGCCATTGCAAGAGAGCTATTAGCAGTAGGCTTAATGATGAATCTGGAAGACAGCTCCCTTTCTCTGAAAGGTACACACACCAGCAGCCCAGATGCATATCGCAAAGTGGGTGAAAATCGAAAACTAAAGAAATACAAGAGAACCAAGAAGTCTACAGATTTTAAGAGCGTGACTGAGACCACCAAAGAATTTTGTAAAGGTGAAGACCCCAGAATTTCAGAAGAATCTTGCAAAGTGCCTGAAGAGACCCAGCAGTGTGGCAAGAAGATAAGGCTCTGTGAACAAGACCTTTGCCTGACACTGCTTCAAAGCATTCCAAAGCCAGATACATGCAGACCTACGGAATTAAATTTCCAGGGAGCCAAGGTGAATTCCCTAGGTGCATTGGGTTCCAATAAAGACCCTGGAAACAAAGGCTCTCCAGATGTGGAGAAGACAGAACCTTCAGCCAAGAAACCAAAAATAGAAGCCAAGATGGGAGATAGTCATGACTATCGGCTCATTGGTGTTATCAGCCATCTTGGAAAGAGGCCTACCACCGGACACTATGTCAATGATGCCTACAACTTTGAGAGGCAAGAGTGGTTCTCTTACAATGATCTGCAGGTATCAAGTATCCAAGAGGCCCAAATGCAGGAGGCTAGGCTTTGCACCGGGTACATCTTCTTTTACATGCACAATGAGATCTTTGAAGAGCTGTTGGGAAGGGAATAGAACTCCCAGCCTCATAGCACAGAGGAAGGAGTAGTAAAAGTAGACTGAGGAGTAGTAAAAGAAGTAGTCTCCAGCTCACATACATTTCCTTAACAACCTCTTTGACTATCACTTCCTCCATGGAAGGAAAACTTTGAACTCTAGCTGAACATGAAGAGGCAGTTATCATCTACAACCAAAGTTAAGCAGAAACACTTACTTAGAAATAAATAACTGTTCTAACCCTGATACAAAAACCTCAACCCCACAGTTCCAGCTGATAAACATTCATCTCTCCTACTAGACCAGAACTGTGCTTTCCACATTCTAATGCTGTGGGCTTTAAGTGTGGTCCTCAAACCAGTACCATAAGGAGCATGGAAGGACTCGTGAGAAACGCAATTTCTTGATTCCACCATGGACCCACTGATTCAGAAACTCTGGGGAGGGAGGCTGCAAACTGATGGAGAAACACTTTTGTAGTGAGTGAAGTATCTTGGTGCTGTTGTATATTTGAGTTGTTTATGTTTTGTAAAAGGCGTTTGATTGCATTTTTTGTTTCTTATATTCATGTATGCTTTTCCTTCGTATACTTATTATGATCAAAACAGGCACACACAATTATTCTTCTGATGATCATACTCAGCAATTTGATGGGAAAAAATAGTTTCTGAAGTCCTGGCAAAACAAATGACAAAACCAGTTGCTGAGCCCCTGGCAATAAAACAATAGTTGCTGGGGTCCTGGCAATAAATACTAAATGAAGCTTGTAGTTTATGAATCTTCCTGGGCATACATAGATGAGACTGAACACCATATCAAGTCTCCAAATTGTTTGCTAAATTCCTCCTTTTCCTCAATGCCAAAGGAGCTATATACCGTCAAGTTTAAACCTTGAGGATGGGGAAGTTGACTTGCCCTCAAGAAATCGAACACCTTTTCCTGTTTGTCTGCTAGCAAACTCTTCTTTGTGATCTAAGCCCACCGTGCCATTTTGGTCTTTTCAGAGGGGCACTTGCATTGCCTAAAAGGAACATTGATTACCAGAACTTCATCTGAAGCCTCGGACAATCTTCACTCAACATTATAAGACTAATTCCAAATTCGTTTATGTATCTGTACCTAACAGTATGGCAGCCTTATTCCTTGAATTAATAAACAATGACTGCTTTAAAGTGTACTTGTAGGATTTGAAAGTCTTGTTACTGATTTGATACAATGTCAAAAAACTTGTGCCTGGATATGATCTGCTTCTGGGTAAAAGCCTGATGGATCCTGAGGTGGTCATATTCTGTAATTCATGTGATTCAGGGATTTAGTAAATCTGATATTAAGCTCATGCCTTCTCTGTAATTTATTTAGCCTTTTGCTGTCTTTGAGGCAGTGAGTCTGTAATGCCTTGTACCTTTGTTATTAACAAATGACATATACTAAGAGGCTTTCTCACATCATATAAAAGGATTGAACTTTCAGTCCCACCTTTACCAAAATGGGCGTGTCCCCTTGTGTATGGGGTACAGTTTTAGTACACCTGTATTAATCCAAGAGCTTGTTGATGCTCTTAATCCTGGATGCCCTTAAAGAGGTGAACGGGTATTCAGTGGTGTGGGAAAGTTTAAAAATGTCCTCTAGAGATAGGAGGGGGAAGATGGTGGAAGAGTAAGACGTGGAGATCACCTTCCTCCCCACAGATACATCAGAAACACATCTACACGTGGAACAACTCCTACAGAGCACCCACTGAATGCTGGCAGAAGTCCTCAGACCCCCCAAAAGGCAAGAAACTCCCCACGTACCTGGGTAGGGCAAAAGAAAAAAGAATAAACAGAGACAAAAGGTTAGGGACGGGACCTGCACCAGTGGGAGGGAGCTGTGAAGGAGGAAAGGTTTCCACACACTAGGAAGGCCCCTTCACGGGCAGAGACTGCCGGTGGCGGAGGGGGAAAGCCTTGGAGCGGCGGAGGAGAGCGCAGCAACAGGGGTGCGGAGGGCAAAGCGGAGAGATTCCCGCACAGATGGGTGCTGACCGGCACTCACCAGCACGAGAGGCTTGTCTGCTCACCTGCAGGGGCGGGCGGGGGCTGGGAGGTGAGGCTCGGGCTTTGGTCAGACCGCAGGGAGAGGACTGGGGTTGGCGGCGTGAATACAGCCTGAAGGGGGCTAGTGCACCACGGCTAACCGGGAGGGAGTCCGTGAAAAGGTCTGGAGCTGCCTGAGGGGGTGGCTGTTGGGGGCGGGGCTCGAACTCCACCTTGTCCTGCACGGACACAGTGCTGTTGCCCCCCTGCACATGATGCCCAGCTCCTGGTGCCAGGTGTGAACCTTCTTGTACCACACACGCATCGCCACCAAAACAAAGAGGTGATCAGGGTCACCTGGATGTCACGGTCCCAGTGCTGCTGGCCGGCCACCGAAATTTTCAGTGGGGGAAATAATCCACTCTCGGTTACAGAAACATACTTTGCTAAGACTTCTATTTTGAAATATTTTTACTGGGCGGGGTCAACAGAGAGCAGAACTATAACCAGGTGGACAGAAGATGGATGAATGTACATGCTAGAGAGTGATGTTCTGGCCCAAGGTCCCTGTCACTGACATGCATGAACCTGTCTGAACTGCAATCACCCCATAACACCATCTAGTGGTCCTTACTGTTGTCTACTTAGCAGATAAGGCATGAAAATAAGAAGGGAAGGAATGGGAGTTTGGGATTAGCAGAGGCAAACTATTATATATAGGATGGATAAATAACAAGGTCATACTGTACAGCACAGGGAACTATATTCAATATTCTATGACAAATAATGAAAAAATATGAGAAAGAATATATATATATATATATATATATAAACTGAGTGCTGTACAGAAGAAATTAACACAACATTGTAAATCAACTATACTTCAATAAAATTTAAAAATAAAATAAAACAAATGTACAAAACAAAAACAAACAAAAGAAGTGCTTGCTTGATATCCTAGCCATCTCTTGCTGAAGGTCGCACCAGCAACTGGAATATTACGGTTCTCCAGTCAGCATTCTTTATACAACTTTACACCAAAAAAGCAACACTAAATAAAATTAAAACAAAGGGTATCACATTACAATCTTTGGGCTTAATTGGAATATTAGAGTAGAACATCTCACATGCTCAGCCTCTGTTATCAGACTGTGTCCAATCAGGAAATAGAAAATACAATTATTTAAACAGGAGAAGTTCAATATAAATAATTATTAACCTATGATAAGAGTAACTGTAGAATGTAAGAAAAATCTATATTATATCCTAGGGTTGAGGGAGAGTATCCCAGAACAAATTTGGAAAGAGGCCCCAGTTTCCAGAGCTGGGGTTCAGAACTTATTGAAGATGCACTTACAGCCTACTGGATGGCAGAGAAGTTTACTGGTTGGCCTGAGCCACCATGGTCTGCGGTCACTGGAGTGCAGGTTGAGTGCAGTCAGGATGCAGACAAGCCTCAGCCAGGGCACGGATGCACAGGCACACAGAGGAAGCGGAGTCTCCACTGCTAACCCTCCAGGGCACAAGGAGGGCTATAGCCAATGGCCAGGAATGCAGTCATGCAGAGGGACTGAGGGTGTTGATGTGGCAGGAAGCCTGCAGTGTGTGGAAGGGCTGTGGGATCCAAACCTGGGAAAAGCACATGATCAAAGGGAATCAAGGGCACATGGTGTCCAGGTGGGGATGGCAGCAGGAAAGTCATCTCCAGGCCAGGCCAGGCCAGAACTGTGAAGTCTCAGGAATCACATATTTTGGTTCCACAGCTGGGTTACTGCACCACTAGATTCTTCTCACCATCACAGCTCACACTGCTAACCCACCTCAACAACTGGAAATGGCAAGAGAACCCTTTCCACTTGCAATGTACCTCTCGCACCCTCTACTGAGAAAACTCAACTTGTGCTTGGTGTAAAGGAGAAATGCCTAAAGGAATTCTGTCCACTGTCACAGAGCAGGTACTGAAGGGTAAATTTGGAGCTGAGAAGCAGTACACTGGTAACTGGCATGGCCCATCTCTTTGGTTACTCAGCTTCCCTATGCACCCCTACATACATTTGAACTCTCATACAGCAGCAAAACAACTCCATATTTCTACCTAACGGATACACCAATCCTTTTATATGTTTCACTGTTCCCCCAAGTTAGATGACTCAGTCCCAAGTCATTGCATCCATCATGTGATCTATTAATTATTCCTCAAATTCATTCAGGCAGTCATTGAATATTCTGATGTTACTTTAAAGACTAAGTTGTAAAGTTAACTTCCAAAAACTTGTATAAAAAATTTAAAAAAGGAAGCAGGATAGAGAAAAAGAGAATGGTAAGTAAATACAAATAGACACAGGTATATAATAAACATAGAGAAAATATGCAAAACTACTATAGCCCTTGTTTCTGTAATTGGTCTCCAGGTTTTAGTTCTTCAATTACCAATTACAACTTTACTTCATCCTTACTTAAAACCTCAGATGCTTTAGGCTTTTTACCTAGTGGGGGGACTAAAACTGTCCCCCAAGGGTCTGAGTCCTGAATCATTCTGCCCTTTGTTGTTGTGATTGTTTTCCATTACCTTCTACTACTGTGTGGTAGCAAGAGTAAGGGCCCCACAAAGACGTCCACATTCTAATGCTTGGAACCTGTGAATATATTGTCAGGAGACAAATGGAATTAAGGTTGCTAATCAGCTGACCTTAAAATAGGGAGATGATCTTGGCCCAGTCTCACCATAGTTCTTAAAAGTAGAAGAGGAATGCAGAAGGAGAACCAGAAGGAGAACCAGACACGGCCAAGTGAGGGCTCTGCCAAGCACTGCTGGCCTTGAAGGTAGAGGAATGAAGCCATAAGCCAAGGAATGTGGGCAGCCTTTAGAAGCTGGGAAAGGCAAGGAGACACACTGTACCCTTAGAGCATCTGGAAGGATTGGAGCTCTGCCAACATCTTGATTTTAGCCCAGTGATGCACATCTTGGACTCCTGACTGCCCAAATTCTAAGATACTTAATTTGTGTTGTTTTAAGCCATTTACTTTGTGGTAATGTTTTTATAGAAGCGATGGAAAACTAATACACTGAGTGTCAAAGAAAGTTTTTATATCCATAATTACCCAGAAATCTGATCTATAAATTACAGAACCAATTAAAATCCATAATAAATAAAAGGCACTGAGTCACTTAAGAATTTTTAACCTTTTATTTGAAATAACAATATAACAGGTAGATAGTACAGAGCCACTCATTGTGCACTAAGAATTTCTTCTCACAGGGCAGTGATGGATTCCACCCAAGCTATCTGTCCCAGAGGACAAAGCCTCCCTTCTTCCGCTTTAGATTTGCCCTGCGTTTGGAAGTGTGACACGCTAAAGAGCAGCACATGCAAGACGTATAATACCTTATACTCCGCACCAAAAATTTTTAATTTCTAAAAACTATTGGCATCTTCATTCTCCTTTCAAAACAACTTTTCCCTCACTCTTACAAAAACTCTTGCTTTGATGCATATGTAAACTGGGTTCAGATTTAACCTTTCTATTAGAAGTCAAATATCTGAAACTGGGAGACCAACGTGTCACTCTCCTCCTCTAAATCTAACTCCAACCTTATCCTTCAACTGCTTCAACCGCTGAAGTGCTACTCAAGTTGAACAAATCTCTCATTATTGTGTATGCAACTCCCTCTTCCATGGGAGTGATTAATTCAATCTAAGAAACTTCCCTCCCCTCTACCTCAGCAGTCTTCAGCTCCCATTCAGAACTCTTTCTAGATACACTGTGCTCTGAACAAACTTTGTTTCCCAAACTTTGGAATCAGGTTTTCCCGTTAGAGGGCATTTTTTAAAATTTTACATCTTTATTGGAGTATAATTGCTTTACAATGGTGTGTTAGTTTCTGCTTTATAACAAAGTGAATCAGTTATACATATACATATATCCCCATATCTCTTCCCTCTTATGTCTCCCTCCCTCTCACCCTCCCTATCCCACCTCTCTAGGTGGTCACAAACCACCGAGCTGATCTCCCTGTGCTGTGCGGCTGTGTCCCACTAGCTATCGATTTTACGTTTGGTGGTGTATATATGTCCATGCCACTCTCTCACTTCCTCCCAGCTGACCTTTCCCCCTCCCCATATCCTCAAGTCCATTCTCTAGTAGGTCTGTGTCTTTGTTGCTGTCTTACCCCTAGGTTCTTCATGACATTGTTTTTTCTTATATTACATATATATGTGTTAGCATACGGTATTTGTCTTTCTTTTCTGACTTACTTCACTCTGTATGACAGACTCTAGGTCCATCCACCTCACTACAAATAATTCAATTTCGTTTTTTTTATGGCTGAGTAATATTCCATTGTATATATTTGCCACATCTTCTTTATCCATTCATCCGATGATGGACACTTAGGTTGTTTCCATCTCCTGGCTATTGTAAATAGAGCTGCAATGAACATAGTGGCACATGACTCTTTTTGAATTATGGTTTTCTCAGGGTATATGCCCAGTAGTGGGATTGCTGGGTCATATGGTAGTTCTATTTGTAGGTTTTTAAGGAACGTCCATACAGTTCTCCATAGTGGCTGTACCAATTCACATTCCCACCAGCAGTGCAAGGGGGTTCCCTTTTCTCCACACCCTCTCCAGCATTTATTGTTTGTAGATTTTTTGATGATGGCCATTCTGACATGTGTGAGATGATATCTCATTGTAGTATTGATTTGCATTTCTCTAATGATTAATGATGTTGAGCATTCTTTCATGTGTTTGTTGGCAATCTGTATATCTTCTTTGGAGAAATGTCTATTTAGGTCTTCTGCCCATTTTTGGATTGGATTGTCTGTTTTTTTGTTATTGAGCTGCATGAGCTGCTTGTAAATTTTGTAAATTAATCCTTTGTCAGTTGCTTCATTGGCAAATATTTTCTCCCATTCTGAGGGTTGTCTTTTGGTCTTGTTTATGGTTTCCTTAGCTGTGCAAAAGCTTTGAAGTTTCATTAGGTCCCATTTGTTAATTTTTGTTTTTATTTCCATTTCTCTAGGAGGTGGGTCAAAAAGGATCTTGCTGTGATTTATGTCATAGAGTGTTCTGCCTATGTTTTCCTCTAAGAGTTTGACAGTTTCTGGCCTTACATTTAGGTCTTAAATCCATTTTGAGTTTATTTTTGTGTATGGTGTTAGGGAGTGCTCTAATCTCATACTTTTACATGCACCTGTCCAGTTTTCACAGCACCACTTATTGAAGAGGCTGTCCTTTCGCCACTGTACATTCCTGCCTCCTTTATCAAAGATAAGGAGACCATATGTGCGTGGGTTTATCTCTGGGCTTTCTATCCTGTTCCATTGATCTCTATTTCTGTTTTTGTGCCAAAACCATACTGTCTTGATTACTGTAGCTTTGTAGTATAGGCTGAAGTCAGGGAGCCAGATTCCTCCAGCTCCGTTTTTCATTCTTAAGATTGCTTTGGTTATTCGGGGTCTTTTGTGTTTCCATACAAATTGTGAAATTTTTTGCTCTAGTTCTGTGAAAAATGCCAGTGGTAGTTTGATAGGGATTGCATTGAATCTGTAGATTGCTTTGGGTAGTAGAGTATTTTCACAATGTTGATTCTTCCAATCCAAGAACATGGTATATCTCTCCATCTATTTGTATCATCTTGAATTTTTTTCATCAGTGTCTTATAATTTTCTGCATACAGGTCTTTTGTCTCCCTAGGTAGGTTTATTCCCAGATATTTTATTCTTTTTGTTGCAATGGTAAATGGGAGTGTTTTCTTGATTTCACTTTCAGATTTTTCATCATTAGTGTATAGAAATGCCAGAGATTTCTGTGCATAAATTTTGTATCCTGCTACTTTACCAAATTCATTGATTAGCTCTAGTAGTTTTCTGGTAGCATCTTTAGGATTCTCAATATATATTGTCATGTCATCTGCAAACAGTGACAGCTTTACTTCTTCTTTTCCGATTTGGATTCCTTTTATTTCCTTTACTTCTCTGATTGCTGTGGCTAAAACTTCCAAAACTATGTTGAATAAGAGTGGTGAGAGTGGGCAACCTTGTCTTGTTCCTGATCTTAGTGGAAATGCTTTCAGTTTTTCACCATTGAGGACGATGTTGGCTGTGGGTTTGTCATATATGGCCTTTTATTATGTTGAGGAAAGTTCCCTCTATGCCTACTTTCTGCAGGGTTTTTATCATAAATGGGTGTTAAATTTTGTCGAAAGCTTTCTCTGCATCTTTTGAGATCTTCATGTGGTTTTCCTCCTTCAATTTGTTAATAGTGTGTATCACATTGATTGATTTCCATATACTGAAGAATCCTTGCATTCCTGGGATAAACCACACTTGATCATAGTGTATGATCCTTTTAATGTGCTGTTGGATTCTGTTTGCTAGTATTTTGTTGAGGACTTTTGCATCTATGTTCATCAGTGATATTGGCCTGTAGTTTTCTTCCTTTGTGACATCCTTGTCTGGTTTTGGTATCAGGGTGATGGTGGCCTTGTAGAATGAGTTTGGGAGTGTTCCTCCCTCTGCTATATTTTGGAAGAGTTTGAGAAGGATAGGTGTTAGCTCCTCTCTAAATGTTTGATAGAATTTGCCTGTGAAGCCATCTGGTCCTGGGCTTTTGTTTGTTGGAAGATTTTTAATCACAGTTTCAATTTCAGTGCTTGTGATTGGTCTGTTCATATTTTCTATGTCTTCCTGATTCAGTCTTGGCAGGTTGTGCATTTCTAAGAATTTGTCCATTTCTTCCAGGTTGTCCATTTTATTGGCATAGAGTTGCTTGTAGTAATCTCTCATGATCTTTTGTATTTCTGCAGTGTCAGTTGTTACTTCTCCTTTTTCATTTCTAATTCTACTGATTTGAGTCTTCTCCCTTTTTTTCTTGATGAGTCTGGCTAATGGTTAATCAATTTTGTTTATCTTCTCAAAGAAGCAGCTTTTAGTTTTATTGATCTTTGCTATCATTTCCTTCATTTCTTTTTCATTTATTTCTGATCTGATCTTTATGATTTCTTTCCTTCTGCTAACTTTGGGGGGGGGGTTTGTTCTTCTTTCTCTAATTGCTTTAGGTGCAAGGTTAGGTTGTTTTTTCGAGATGTTTCCTGTTCCTTAAGGTAGGATTGTATTGCTATAAACTTCCCCCTTAGAACTGCTTTTGCTGCATCCCATAGGTTTTGGGTCGTCGTGTCTCCATTGTCATTTGTTTCTAGGTATTTTTTGATTTCCTCTTTGATTCCTTCAGTGATCACTTCATTATTAAGTAGTGTATTGTTTAGCCTCCATGTGTTTGTATTTTTTACAGATCTTTTCCTGTAATTGATATCTAGTCTCATAGCCCTGTGGTCAGAAAAGATACTTGATACGATTTCAATTTTCTTAAATTTACCAAGGCTTGATTTGTGACCCAAGATATGATCTATCCTGGAGAATGTTCCATGAGCACTTGAGAGGAATGTGTATTCTGTTGTTTTTGGATGGAATGTCCTATAAATATCAATTAGGTCCATCTTGTTTAATGAATCATTTAAAGCTTGTGTTTCCTTATTTATTTTCCTTTTGCATGATCTGTCCATTGGTGAAAGTGGGGTGTTAAAGTCCCCTACTATGAATGTGTTACTGTCGATTTCTCCTTTTATGGCTGTTAGTATTTTCCTTATGTATTGAGGTGCTCCTATGTTGGGTGCATAAATATTTACAATTGTTATATCTTCTTCTTGGATCGGTCCCTTGATCATTATGTAGTGTCCTTCTTTGTCTCTTGTAATAGTCTTTATTTTAAGGTCTATTTTGTCGGATATGAGAATTACTACTCCGGCTTTCTTTTGGTTCCCATTTGCATGGAATATCTTTTTCCATCCCCTCACTTTCAGGCTGTATGTGTCCCAAGGTCTGAAGTGGGTCTCTTGTAGACAGCATATATATGGGTCTTGTTTTTGTATCCATTCAGTGAGCCTATGTGTTGTTGTTGGAACATTTAATCAATTTATATTTAAGGTAATTATCAATATGTATGTTCCTATTCCCATTTTCTTAATTGTTTTGGGTTTCTTATTGTAGGTCGTTTCCTCTCTTTTGTTTCTTGCCTAGAGAAGTTCCTTTAGCATTTGTTGTAAAGCTGGTTTGGTGGTGCTGAACTCTCTCAACTTTTGCTTGTTTGTAAAGGTATTAATTTCTCCATCAAATCTGAATGAGATCCTTGCTGGGTAGAGTCATCTTGGTTGTAGTTTTCTCTCCTTTATCACTTTAAATATGTCCTGCCAGTCCCTTCTGGCTTGCAGAGTTTCTGCTGAAAGATCAGCTGTTAACCTTATGGGGATTCCCTTTTGTGTTATTTGTTGTTTTTCTGTTGCTGCTTTTAATATGTTTTCTTTGTACTTAATTTTTGACAGTTTGATTAATATGTGTCTTGGCATGTTTCTCCTTGGATTTATCCTGTATGGGACTCTCTGTGCTTCCTGGACTTGATTAACTATTTCCTTTCCCATATTAGGGAAGTTTTCAACTCTAATCTCTTCAAATATTTTCTCAGTCCCTTTCTTTTTCTCTTCTTCTTCTGGAACCCCTATAATTCGAATGTTGGGGCATTTAATGTTGTCCCAGAGGTCTCTGAGACTGTCCTCAGTTCTTTTCATTCTGTTTTCTTTATTCTGCTCTGCAGTAGTTATTTCCACTATTTTATCTTCCAGGTCACTTATCCGTTCTTCTGCCTCTGTTATTCTGCTATTGATCCCATCTAGAGTATTTTTAATTTCATTTATTGTGTTGTTCATCGTTGCTTGTTTCATCTTTAGTTCTTCTAGGTCTTTGTTAAATGTTTCTTGCATTTTCTGTATTCTATTTCCAAAGTTTTGGATAATCCTTACTATCATTATTCTGAATTCTTTTTCAGGTAGACTGCCTATTTCCTCTTCATTTGTTAGGTCTGGTGGGTTTTTATCTTGCTCCTTCATCTGCTGTGTGTTTTTCTGTCTTCTCATTTTGCTTATCTTACTGTGTTTGGGGTCTCCTTTTTGCAGGCTGCAGGTTCGTCGTTCCCGTTGTTTTTGGTGTCTGTCCCCAGTGGCTAAAGTTGGTTCAGTGGGTTGTGTAGGCTTCCTGGTGGACGGGACTGGTGCCTGTGTTCTTGTGGATGAAGCTGGATCTTGTCTTTCTGGTGGGCAGGTCTATGTCTGGTGGTGTGTTTTGGGGTGTCTGTGGCCTTATTATGATTTTAGGCAGCCTCTCTGCTAATGGCTGGGGTTGTGTTCCTGTCTTGCTAGTTGTTTGGCATAGGGTGTCCAGCACTGTAGCTTGCTGGTCGTTGAGTGAAGCTGGGTGTTGGCGTTCAGATGGAGATCTCTGGGAGATTTTCATCGTTTGATGTTATGTGGAGCTGGGAGGTCTCTGGTGGGCCAGTGTCCTGAAGTTGGCTCTCCCACCTCAGAGGAACAGCACTGACTCCTGGCTTCAGCACCAAGAGCCTTTCATCCACACGGCTCAGAATAAAAGGGAGAAAAAATAGAAAGAAAGAGGATAAAATAAAATAAAGTAAGATAAAATAAAATAAAGTTATTAAAATAAAAAATAATCATTAAGAAAAAAAATTTTTTAAGTAAAATAAAAACAAAACCGGACGGACAGAATCCTAGGACAAATGGTGAAAGCAAAGCTATACAGACAAAATCTCACACAGAGGCATACACATACACACTCACAAAAAGAGGAAAAGGGGAAAAATAATCTATTTTGCTCCCAAAGTCCACCTCCTCAATTTGGGATGATTCGTTGTCTATTCAGGTATTCCACAGATGCAGGTACATCGAGTTGATTGTGGAGATTTAATCCGCTGCTCCTGAGGCTGCTGGGAGAGATTTCCCTTTCTCTTCTTTGTTCGCACAGCTGCTGGGGCTTAGCTTTGGATTTGTCCCCGCCCCTGCGTGTAGGTCGCCGGAGGGCGTCTGTTCTTCGCTCAGACAGGGCGGGGTTAAAGGAGCCGCTGATTCGGGGGCTCAGGTTCACTCAGGCCGGGGGGAGGGAGGGGCACGGAGTGCGGGGTGAGCCTTTGGTGGCAGAGGCCGGCATGACATTGCAGCAGCCTGAGGCGTGCCGTCTGTTCTCCCAGGGAAGTTGCCCCTGGATCCCGGGACCCTGGCAGTTGCGGGCTGCACAGGCTCCCGAAAGGGAGGTGTGGACAGTGACCTGTGCTCGCACACAGGCTTCTTGGTGGCAGCAGCAGCAGCCTTAGCATCTCATGCCCGTCTCTGGGGTCCGCACTTTTAGCCGTGGCTCGCGCCTGTCTCTGGAGCTCCTTTAAGCAGCGCTCTTAATCCCCTCTCCTCGCGCACCAGGAAACAAAGAGGGAAGAAAAAGTCTCTTGCCTCTTAGGCAGCTCCAGACTTTTTCCCGGACTCCCTCCCAGCCAGGTGTGGCGCACTAGTCCCTTCAGGCTGTGTTCAGACAGCCTACCCCAGTCCTCTCCCTGCGATCCGACCAAAGCCCGAGCCTCAGCTCCCAGCCCCCGCCCGCCCCTGTGGGTGAGCAGACAAGCCTCTTGGGCTGGTGAGGGCAGGTCGGCACCAATCCTCTGTGCGGGAATCTCTCTGCTTTGCCCTCCACACCCCTGTGGCTGCGCTCTCCTTCACGGCTCTGAAGTTTCACCCTCCACCACCCGCAGTCTCTGCCCTCGAAGGGGCTCCTAGTGTGTGGAAATCTTTCCTCCTTCACGGCTCCCTCCCACTGGTGCAGGTCCCGTCCCTATTCTTTTGTCTCTGTTTATTCTTTTTTTTTTTTTTTGCCCTACCCAGGTACGCAGGGAGTTTCTTGCCTTTTGGGAGGTCTGAGGTCTTCTGCCAGTGTTCAGTAGGTGTTCTGTAGGAGTTGTTCCACGTGTAGATGTATTTCTGATGTATCTGTGTGGAGGAAGGTGATCTCCGCATCTTACCCTTCCGCCATCTTCTCAAATCCTCTCAGTATCATTGTTTTAAACCGCTTTAAAATTTTTTTTTTCTTCCAACATTCTATTTATTTTTTAAATTTTAATTTTATTGGAGTATAGTTGATCTACAATGTTGTGTTACTTTCATGTGTACAGCAATGTGATTCAGTTATATACATATATATATATATATATATATATATATCTCCATTCTTTTTCAGATTCTTTTTTCATATAGGTTATCACAGAATATTGGGTAGAGTTCCCTGCTATACAGTAGGTCCCTGTTGGTCATCTATCTTATATATAGTAGTGTGTGTATGTTCATCCCAAGTTCCTGATTTATCCCTTCCCCCCACGTTTCCCCTTTGGGTACCATAAGTTTGTTAAACCACTTTTTTTTTGGCTGTGTTCCCTCTTCATCACTGCTCACGGGTTTTCTCTAGTTGTGGTGAGCGGGGGCTACTCTTCATTGCAGTGTGTGGGCTTCTCATTGCGGTGGCTTCTCTTGTTGCGGAGCATGGGCTCTGGGCGCACGGGCTTCAGTAGTTGTGGCTCGCAGGCTCTAGAACACAGGCTCGGTAGTTGTGGTGCACGGGCTTGGTTGCTCCATGGCATGTGGAACCTTCCTGGACCAGGGCTCGAACCCACATCCCCTGCATGGCAGGCGGATTCCCAACAACTGCACCACCAGGGAAGTTCCTGTTAAACCGCTTTTGCAGCATAAAAGTTACTTCATGAAATTAGCAGGTTTTCAAGAATGGAATCTGACAGACACTCCTATTTCCCTTCTCCAATTCTACGTCTGTTAAGTCACCAACCCCTGCTGCCTCTAAGCATCTCTGCAATGGTAGCACCTATAACATTCACAACCAAGATTCTCAGTGGAAACAGATACGTCCTTGCCTTTTCTGCACATCACAAAATTTCCTGTCACAGACGTGCAAGAGAGAAAGATAGATGGATAGATAGATGAAAGGAAATGGCCACTGCTTTTGTGTTATGATTTGAGAAACAGTGGAATGCCATAAAGTAAAGCTGTAGACCAGAGTTCAGCAAACTATAGTCTGTGGGCTAAATATGGCCTGCTATCTATTTTTGTAAATAAAACATTATTGGGAACACAACCCTGCCGATTCATATACATATTTACATTTACATATTACATATTATCTAACTACAGCAGCCCAGTCTAGTAGTTGTGAAAAGACCTGGAAAGCCTAAAATATTTACTATCTTGACCTTAAAAAAAATGCCCTTCTTTAGGCCACCACTCTGACAGTGCTTGAAATTCCCCATTGGGAAGACGTCATTTGGGGATGTTCCTATTGCTATCAGAATGAGCCCTGGTTAGATACAGTCTTCCAGTGTTCATGGGGTCAGATGCTTTTCTCTTCCAAATTTTAGCCTAGGGCAGAAATGAACACAGGGATAGGAGGAGGGAGAGAGGAAGCTGGGGTATGGAGAGGTGCTGCAGGGCAGAGTATATGAGTAAAGGAGGGTGTGGATGTGAACACAATTTACCTACAAAGGACACACACAGAATAGGGAGCACAGGATGGCAGACTTGTATGGACCCCATTCCTTGCAACATCTGTCAAGGACAAGCCCAAACATAGAAGAATGGCATGGAGAGCACTACACTGAGACTTTGAATAAATACCAAAAAGATAGAGAAAAGTTTCCAGTTGAAGTGAATTCAGTTAACCTCAACAAGGATTAATTGAGTACTTCATCTATACTAGCCGACAAAAGGACTTGATCTACTTCTGTCAGTGAGGCCACCAACCTTGAAATAATAGCATCGTCTAACTCCACCCTCTCCCTCAACCACCATATATCCAATCAGTCATGTCTCTTCCTTTTCATTCATTCCCAGTGCTACCAGCCTAGACCAGACTGTAATCAACCAACTCAGTCAACTCATAATCCTTTGAGTCTATGATGTATATATGAAAATGTAACTGACAAGACCCACAGTGCCAAAGAGAGCAACTAGACTTTGAGAGGGAAAGAACTTCAGAGAAGGCGGATTGTTGTTGTCTGGGCTGATTAGAGAAAGTTTAAAGACAGATGTGGCAGCTGACCTGAGCCTTAAAAGTTGCACGGAATTCCAACATGTGGAAAAGGGGGCATCTCAAGTGAAGAGATGGGCCTAGCAATGGCATAACATATGGAATGTCTCATTCTTATATGACAACACACAGTGGCCCTAAAGAAGAATCTAAACCTCTGCCCACTAAAGATGAGGTGGGTCATCAAGAACAGTGACTAGGGACTTCCCTCGTGGCTCAGTGGTTGAGTCTGCCTGCCAATGCAGGGGACACGGGATCGAGCCCTGGTCCGGGAAGATCCCACATTCCTTGGAGCAACTAAGCCCGCAAGCCACAACTACTGAGCCTGCACACCTAGAGCCTGTGCTCCGCAACAAGAGAAGCCACGGCAATGAGAAGCCCGTGCACCACAACGAAGAGTAGCCCCCGCTCACCACAAATAGAGAAAGCCTGCACACAGCAACAAAGACCCAACGCAGCCAAAAATAAATAAATAAATAAATAAAATTAAAAACAAACAACTGATCTAAGAACAGTGACCAAACCCTTACCCAAGCTATGTGATCACTAAACAGCTGGCTGAGCACCTCTACATTGCTCACTTACATTTAATTAACATGAGAAGATAAGCTGATTAATGGTCTCTTATATCCAGAGAGGCTGTTACTTATGCCTCTTATGCCCCATAATCATGGGGTAGGGGGAGGGGAGTGACACCCCATACACACACCTTGCAAAATGGCACCCAACTGAAAACAAATCCAACATAAAGAAATGAAGGTGACATCCAGGTCCATAATTGAGACCATGTCAAGAGATTTTACAGTCCACTGATACCTCTGTGAAATTCTTAAGAAATAATGTTATTTGATTCTGATTTGTTTACCAAATCTGTACCAACTTATCTACCACAAGTCACGAAATACTCTTCAGGACAAATACACAAGCTAAGTCTTGGAAAATCTCTCCTTTGCTGTATCTTTTAGAAACTAATTCAATCTAGAAAGTCGCTATTGAATATACATATAACTCTTCACTTTTCTACCTAGATATGACATACTTCTTCACCTACCCCCCCAGCATAGTCATCTTCATGGCAGGTAGGAAATGACCATTAATAACTCCTTTCCCACAGGGAATTATCTCTTCATGTATTACCACAGCCTTATAACATGCCCAAGGACCTCTTCACGTCATATAATGGTCTCATGAAGTATGTACTTCCAGTTTTAAGAATAACGACTTCTGGAAAAACAGATATCGTATATTAACGCATATATGTGGAACCTAGAAAAATGGTACAGATGAACCGGTTTGCAGGGCAGAAATAGACAAAGATGTAGAGAACAAACGTATGGACACCGAGGGAAGACAGTGGCGGGGTGGTGGTGGGATGAATTGGGAGATTGGGACTGACATGTATATGCTAATATGTATAAGATGGATGACGAATAAGGACCTGCTGTATAAAAAAAGTAAAAATTCTGCATCAGAAAAAAAAAAGAATAGCGAGTTCTGGGGATCTAATGTACAGCATGGTGATTATAGCTAATAATGCCAATAATATTGTGTTAGCATAATAATAGCATAATAGTGTATAGGCTTGAAAGGTGCTAAGAGAGATCTTAAATGTTCTCACCACAAAAAGAAATGGTAATTATGTAACAGGATAGAGGTGTTGGCTAAAGCTGTGGCGGTCAACATTTTATTTTGCAATATATACGTGTATCAAATCAACACGTTATATGCATTAAACTTACACAATGTTATATATCAATTATTTTTCAATAAAGTTGGACAAAAGAGAAAGAAATCCCCCCACCCTTTTGTGTTCCAGGAAATGGCTTATTGTAAAGAATCTGTCTTCCCCATAGGACATAGGTAAGATTTGGGCTGACCCCCTTGTTTACCTATGACAAGGCCAGAAACAGACCCTCCAAATTCCCATTCTCTGTCTCATCAATTGAACTGAACTGTTTGTTTCCATTAACCGATCTGGACATAATACCAGCTAGTTGGACTTGACCAGACTTTAGTCCAGCTTCTCCCCCTCCCCACAGATCCCTGAACGTTGACTCCCTCTCGGCCTCAGAATGCGGAACTGCCCCTCCTTAACAACCCCTCCCGAAATCGGCTGACCAGCAAGAAGGACATTCCTTGGTTAACTGCCCGATTATGCCATAGGCTCATTCCACTCCCTCACATTTGGTTCTTTTTAGTCTGAGTTCCTCCTTCCTAGAAAAGACAAAACAAAACAATTTCCCCCTGACCTTTGAGACACTTGCACACCTGGTGGTCAGACAGTTTCTCCCTATGGCAATAGCCCCCCTCCTCCTATTGCAGTAGCCCCCTCCTTACCTAGGTCAGGATTATTTTTATTTGTCGCAAAGTCTTCCTTTCCTCCATGGCATAGCAGCAAACTAATTTTCTCCTTAGTAATCAGGATCAACCACTCTGGTTAGTAGATGAACCCCTCTTTATACCAGTTTGTTCAGTGACACAAGGAGATCAAAATGGCCAGGTGGCACTCCCCACCTCCAGTTCCCTGGAGCCATTTGTGTGACCCCAGGAGGAAGCATCCTTCCCTTGGGAACTGATATCTCCAAGCCAGTAGAGCTCAAAATTCCTACAATGGAAAGCAAAAATGTGGGAAGTGTGTTATTGGGTGTGACAGTGACAGGAGCCATTCCCACTCCCACTCCCACCCCTTAATTCCTGGACACATGGGGATCTGTGATTTCAAACATAAACTGCAACCTGGGAGGCTGAAAGCCATCCTCGCAAGGTGTTTTCTTCCACTTGGCACTGTAAGTGAGTCTTCGGTGAGCCATTCCACCTCTCAATGAGGCCAGCTGCTTGTGGGTAATGGAGACTGCCGTAAGACCAGTTACTTCCGTGGGTACAAGGCCATTGTTGCACTTCCCTGCTGGGAGACGAGTTCCCTGATGAGATGCAAGGCTGTGTGGATTGCCATATGTCAGGCAAGGCATTCTGGGACTCCAGGGATTGTGGTGCTGGCAGAAGCATTACCGGCAGGGATGACAAATCCATATCCAGAATATATATCTATTTCAGTGAGGACAAATATTTGCCCCCTCTGTGGGAGAAGAGGTCCAGGGTAATCGACATGCTCACAGGTAGCTGGCTGGTCCTGCTGAGGAATGGTGTCATGTCTTGCCCATGCACAGCCTCCATCCCTGCCACCACGGCCACTTTGTTCAGAAGCTCATTGAGCAAGAAGTCAGGTGACTGGAGAAAGAGGCTGATTGACATTCACAGACTGCATCATTCTATCCATCTGCTATCTTCACAGTCTGTGCTCAGTCGGAGTCACCGATCCACATGCCTCTTTCCCAGACTTCCTTACATCCACACCACTGACCCACTGTACAGCTGCCAGATGCAGCAGAGAACCCCTTTCCTCCCGCAACGTCCCTCTAGCGCCCTCTACTGGCAAAGCTCAGCATCGTGCTCACTGTAAAGGAGGGATGTTTAAGTGAATTCTGTCCACTATTACAGAGCGTCTATGGACGTGTGAATTTGGAGCTAAGAGACAATACATTGATAACTGGCACAGATTCCTCACTTCAGTATCATCAGGCATCAGATTTATTTGGGTTAGAATCCTGTGTGACTGTTGAGCTAGTAAATTTCTGAAACTCAGTTTTCTGACCCCGGGAATATAGCTCCATGTTAAGGGCTTAATACTTGTATGCTTTCAGCAACATACTTCCCAAATACATGAAAGTAAATATGTCCCTTTAGAATCTTGTCTAAGATCCTTGATCCTTCCTTTTTCTATGCCACAGAACACTTGCTTCACTTAAAAATTTTAAAACAAGTTATACTTGATTTGCATTTCTCTAACGATTAGTGATCTTAAGCATTCTTTCATGTGTTTATTGGCAATCTGTATATCTTCTTTGGAGAAATGTCTATTTAGGTCTTCTGCCCATTTTTGCATTGGGTTGTTTGTTTTTCTGATATTGAGCTGCATGAGCTGCTTGTAAATTTTGGAAATTAATCCTTTGTCAGTTGCTTCATTGACAAATATTTTCTCCCATTTTGAGGGCTGTCTTTTCATCTTGTTTATGGCTTACTTAATGAGGTACACCTCACACCAGTCAGAATGGCCGTCATCAAAAAATCTACAAACAATAAATGCTGGAGAGGTTGTGGAGAAAAGGGAACACTCTTGGGAGATGCATGAGGGAGGGGATGTGGGAACAGATGTATATGTATGACTGATTCACTTTGTTATAAAGCAGAAACTAATAAAAAAAATAGAAAAAAAAAGAAAAGGGAACACTCTTGCACTATTGGTGGGCATGTAAATTGATACAGCCACTATAGAGAACAGTATGGAGGTTCCTTGAAAAACTACAAATAGAACTACCATATGACCCAGCAATCCCACTACTGGGCATATACCCTGAGAAAACCATAATTCAAAAAGAGTCATGTACCAAAATGTTCTTTGCAGCTCTATTTACAATAGCCAGGACATGGAAGCAACCTAAGTGTCCGTCGACAGATGAATGGATAAAGAACATGTGGCACATATATACATGGAATATTACTCAGCCATAAATAGAAATGAAATTGAGCTATTTTTAGTGAGGTGGATAGACATAGAGTCTGTCATACTGTGTGAAGTAAGTCAGAAAGAGAAAAACAAAAACTGTTTGCTAACACATATATATGGAATCTAAAAAAAGAATAGAAAAAATAAGATTCTGATGAACGTAGGGGCAGGACAGGAATAAAGATGCAGATGTAGAGAATCGACTTGAGAACATGGGGAGGGGAAAGGGTAAGCTGGCACGAAGTGAGAGAGTGGCATGGACATATATACATTACCAAATGTAAAATAGATAGCTAGTGGAAAGCAGCTGCATAGCACAGGGAGATCAGCTTGGTGCTTTGTGACCACCTAGAGGGGTGGGATAGGGAGGGTGGGAGGGAGGGAGATGCAAGAGGGAAGAGATATGGGGATATATGTATATGTAAAGCTGATTCACTTTGTTGTAAAGCAGAAACTAACACACCATTGTAAAGCAATTATACTCCAATAAATATGTTAAAAATAAATAAATAAAACTTAAACTTAAAAAAAATAAAATAAAAAATAAAACAAGTTATACATTCATTCGACCGTCCTGGATACCCGAGATAGGAAATTGGGATAGCTCATCTGGAAACCTGTGGCTTTAAGGTTGTACTGAAGAAAGGAAGACATTGGGGGTTTTTATACTAACACACCATTCCGCTTTGCTTCCAGTCTTTTTGGTGCAGAGAAGGTTGACTGATTTGCATTAGGAAAGACTAGTTGGTGGTAATGAAAGTCCCAGCAGCTGGCCTGATGCAACAATTACTTTCTATACCTTATTTTTTTTTCTTGGCCATGCCGCACAACTTGTGGGATCTTAGTTCCCCAACCAGGGATCGAACCTGGGCCCTTGGCAGTGAAAGCTCAGAGTCCTAACCACTGGACTGCCAGGGAATTCCCTATACCTTAGAATTTACTTCTGCTACAGGGCCTTGGGCAACGTGGGAGCCAGCAGCTTCTGAGATGGCTCAGGCCAACAGTAGGTCCTCTAGTACTGGGGTATTGTTGTGTCTGATGGGTATCCTTTTATCAGGGTCTACCCAGAGGGCCTAGGATGGCAACAAAATGTACATAGGATTGTCCCCAATTCCCACAAGCCTCTATGTGGTTTTGAGGGAGATAGTTTTCCACTCTGCTCAGCCCCTCTATATGCAGCAGCCTGGTTCATGGTTGCCATTACATTAGACCGCTTTTGCTTTGGATTAATTCCTCCCATCTTTCACAGCCCACCTCTGTGTTGACTTTGACCTCACTCAGTCTCCAAAGGCTCTGCATTTATTAGCAACCTCAATTCAGTATTACCCCCAAGACTGCCTTTCCCCATAGCACCACACTCTAATCGCCTCTTATTCTCTCTTGCTTCTCTCTCCCCCCTCATAACCTTCCCTTATAGCCCATGAAAACTTTCCTTTTCTCAGTAGGCTGGTCCCCCTAATACTTGATAGTAATTGCACTGTCAAGGTGAATCCTTATTTACTGAAGCTGTACTCCCCTCTCACTGGTGGCGTTTGGGGTCTCGTGGTGAAGAGACGGGAATGAGATTCTGAAATCACTCCTGAGTATGGTAGGTATAAGGCATATTTCATTTAGTCGTATTGGCCACTTGGGTTTCGCTCTAATGGCTGTATTTTTTTCCACCTGGGATCATATTCACAATTTTTGAGGGAGAAGTTAGAGTTCAGCAGAGAGAAGTACAAGTAGGAAATGAAATGTTTGCTGAGCAGAAACTATCCTTTAGTAATAATTGCAACCATTATTGAAAATGATTATCTTCTCTATAGGATTTTCAGTTTCCTCTTCTAGAAGCTTCTAATTTTCTTTTTGCCCTTTTCATTTTACAAGCAATTATATATAAGTGCAAGTGAAGTGCCAGGGATATGAGCTGTTATTAAAATTGAAAACTCCACAGTCTGAGGATAAATGTCAAAATTGACAATACTTTTCATACAATGTCCCTGTGGGTTTTGTTCTTGTTTGTGTTAGAGGCGCGATTTCCTTAAAAAAGGAAAACAAGCTACTGTGTTTCTATTCATTATAAACCACCATACTAAGCATTCTTTTCATACGTTGGGGTCCAATAGCCACTAAGTGAAACCTTCCCTGTCTGCAGCTCTGCCCCAAACTGGTCGTCATCACAGATTTTTTACTTCCCTAAGGGATAAGCTCTGAAGCTGCCTTACCTTGAACGAGCTATTTAATGACTGTGCCTCAGTTTCCTAATCTGTAAAACACACAAAAAATAATTTCTTTATCTCTGGATGATTGTGGGGATTAAAAGAAATAACTTGTGTGAACATACCATGTATAGGCTTAAGGGTTAAACAAGTAGTAAACATGGAGGCACCTGCACTTTAGGATTACATGATGGTTACAAAACCAAATTTAAGAGTCAGGTGGAATAACCAAATAGCACAAAACATTTCCTTCCCAAGTTGTTGATATCTTAGAATTCTAAAGCTCTTGCCTCCCAAGGAAATCTAGGAGTTAAAAGTAATGCTTTCCAGCTTGGTAAGCAATTACCAATTCTAAAACAATCCATGCTCTTCCCATTTCCCTCCCCCTTCCCATCCCTCTTCCCTGTGCCATCCTTTGCACCTCAATACCATTTCTCTATGGAGTTATAGGCAATTTCTAAGCAATTTGCTTGAGTCTGGCTTCCTGGGAATTCTAGATAGGACCTAGCCAGTGGTGTGCTGAAGCTGGTTTGTACTGCTACCGGATGTTTATGCACATTCCTTCCCAACTCCACAGCTGATGATATCCATTGGTAGCTTAAACTTGGCCATGGTGGGAGTTTTCATGCCACAGAAATTGGCAAACCCTACAAACCAGGTCTTTTCTTTTTGCCTTTCAGAAAGCTGGTTGTTAAACATTTACCAGCATATCTCTTTTGGGTTCTCATTTGCTTAGATAGATATTGATTCTCTTCCTGAAGCAGATAAGTGTGTATTTGGCTGCGTGTAACCAAAACCCCAATTGAACAATAGTGTAAACGTATATGTGTCATAGCAGGTATTACTGAGGGTTGTTCAGCTTTGCTTTCCTTAACATGTTGGCCTGGTGCTTCCTTCTTTCCATCCAGGTATCGAAGCCCCCAGACAATACATTTTGCATAAGGCTACCAGTAATGTCAAAGTGTCCAGGCAAGTGTGTGTGTTTAGCTTTTCAACCTCTGCAGTAGAGAAAAGCAAGAGGAAGCATGGATGGGATTGGATTTGAGGGTAGAAATCAGCCCCAAATCCATTCATGGTTATTGGTCCCTTGATATTAACAAGATTCAGAGTCAATACAAAGAATGAGTTAAAGCATGAAATGGGCAGATGCTTTCACTTGGTTTCTTCTAGAAAGAGCTGTAGTCCCAAATTGATTCCATGGAACATACCTTTCTTTCCTGTAATACCATCCTCCGTTGTATGGTGTTACTTACAGGTGATGACTTTGTTTCACATTGGTGACTGGGGATGTGAGTCTTTGTAGAGGTCATCACAGAGCCACTATAGCTGCCTGTTACTCATATTCCAGAGCTTTTATAATCCTTTGTGGCATCCTTTGTCTGAAGTCCCCTGTCAGAAATCAAGTGTCCTTAGATGCTGGAATCTGCGGTCCCGGCCAGATGCTGACGAGTTTGGTGAGCCACATCTCCAGAGCCTCTGACCTCTACTGTCTGAGTCCACTTCTAATGCAGGGGTGGTGTGGTTTCCTGCTCTCCGGAGAAAAGTGATTATGAGAAAACACTTATTGTTCATGATGACCTGTGTTTGAGGTTGCTCTATAAGGCAGATGGCAATTTTTTAAAACATCTTTATTAGAGTATAATTGCTTTACAATGGTGTGTTAGTTTCTGCTTTATAACAAAGTGAATCAGTTATACATATACATATGTCCCCATAACTCTTCCCTCTTGTGTCTCCCTCCCTCCCACCCTCCCTATCCCACCCCTCTAGGCGGTCACAAAGCACCAAGCTGATCTCTCTGTGCTATGCGGCTAGATGGCAATTTATAAACTTATCATGGAAATGTTCAAACACTGGCAAGTTGAAAAGTAGTGCAAAGGAACTTCATGTTCCCAACATCAACCCATAAGTGTCAACCCATGGTCAATCAGGGTTGATCTCTGCCCCTTTTCCCATCCTACCACTATGGGATTATTTTGAAGAAAGTTCCAGACATCATAACATTTCACTTGAACATGTGTGAATATGTACAGGAGCTTGCTTTTCAAAAGAAGGAACAGAAACCTTTATGAATGACTTCCATTGAATATGCAATTTACAGTGAGTAGCTGCCTAAGGCAGAGATATTTTCCTTCTTTGTAAGGGTAGAGTGGATGGAGGTGCAGAAAGAAGAATGGTGACAGGTCCTTCCTATAATATTTTATAGAAGGCTTTGTCCTTTTTAAAATATTTATCTACCTATCTATATTTAATTTTTTGGTTATGCCAGGTCTTCGTTGTGGCACATGGGCTTCTGTCTAGTTGCGGTGCGTGGGCTCCAGAGCACGTGGGCTCTGTAGTTGTTGCACGTGGGCTTAGTTGCCCCATGGCATGTGGGATCTTAGTTCCCCAACCAGGGATCGAACCCACGTCCCCTGCATCGTAAGGTGGATTCTTTACCATTGGACCACCAGGGAAGTCCCTGCCCTTTCTTTATATCATACATATTTGTCATCTCATCTTGATTATAAATTAGCTAAGGAGAGACAGTGCTTATCTTATTCACATTGTATCATCAGCTTTGCGAGGTTTGGTCCAGGCTTGTGCCATTTTTTGTTTATTCAGTTTTTCCATGGTGTCAGCCTCATATACATAGTTTAGTCTCAGTTATCTGTTATATATCAGTGTTTCAAAATGGTGTTAGTTCCTGGGCTTCAGTATTGGAAAATGAATTGCAGGTATAGGGCCCTATTTACAATTCTACCTCTGTGTTCTGCCTCTTTATTAGACCATCCTAAGCTCGAGTATAGGTAATAAGTTGCCTTCTTAGAAAAAAAAAATCAATACATTGTCAGTGGTGTTTTTCCAGATTAAATGAATGGATTAAATCAGCTTTTACCTTA
Source organism: Mesoplodon densirostris (assembly GCF_025265405.1). Lineage (NCBI taxonomy): Eukaryota > Metazoa > Chordata > Mammalia > Artiodactyla > Ziphiidae > Mesoplodon > Mesoplodon densirostris. The sequence goes on from NC_082681.1 coordinate 21,076,080, forward strand.
TTACAAAGTTTATTTTTGAATGGTAAATGGGGGTCATAAGATCTCAAGAACTGGGTGTCTTCTGGAAAAACTTAATGACCTGGTTTCATTTGAGATGAAACAGCTCCAATCTAAGTTACTTTGTTCTCTATGACCCAATTCATAACTGGAGGCTGTGCTGATGACGCCTAGCTTTCTCCTTCCTTCCAGGCAGCTTGTGATAAAGTAGGCTAATGGTCAAGTAAAGTATCTTATACTGTTGAGCGTTAGGATCATACCTCATATTTTGCAAAGTGCTTTTTCATTATTTATTCCTCACTACCTACCTATGAGATCTCCTGGCTGTCTTATCTCCCATATTGTGGCTGAAATATGACTAACCTATGTTCATAAATGCTTCAGGAAGCTGAAATGAGTATAGGTGCTTGCTGACATACAAACACCCAGCATTCAAAATGGCCAGCCTACCCTGCCCTTGGGAATGGGGGGTGCAGCTCTCCCAGAGAGTGAGAAATAATTCCATTTTCCTGTGTGTACAGAGGTCTCTGGGACTGCAGGTATGAGAGTTAAGAATGAGGGCAGTGAGGGCACGTGATTATACCCTTGCTGCTTGCTCAACAGAGAATTCTTATTTCCACAAACACATTGTTTACCTGGGGCTTCTGCGCTCAGATAAGTTCACATGATGCCGTTTTGCTCACATTTCACTTAGGATCTATCATGGCTTCTGTGACTTGGATTATTAAATGAACCCTGAGTTTATTTACCCGTAGAACCTGCCCACGTGAGGAAAGGACATTTGGCACTTTTGCAGCATGTGTGCTTGTGATGGTTATGTTTTGGAGTAGCTCCCTTTTCCTTCGTCTCAAGCTACTTATGCTAATCCTTGATCACATTCTCCTGTGGAGAAGTTTCTAGAACAGAACAGTCTTTAGGTGATTTGGTGACCTAAGTAAGCGAGGAGGGCTTCTGTCTGCTGTGGCTACTGAGGCGATCATGAATGGGAAACAGAATCTTATTTAGAGTCTCTTTCTGCTGGGTACTGTTAGGTGCCATCTCCACAGACTTAGGTTGCCATGGCTCCAGACTGCTTGTAGTGCATGGCATATGCCATCAGTCCAGTGTTTCCTGCTAGCTGCTGCTTATAGATAAGTACAGCCAAACCTAAACATTAAACTAGAACAAGGACAGGAAGACAGAAATCTATTTACATTGTATATACAATATGCATATGCAAATATGCATTCTCTGGTGATTCGGTCTCAGTTAAAGGTAAGTTAGTGCTAGTTAGTTTCAGGGGGTAAAAGATTTGCTGCCAGTAGAGTCATATCTAAAAAGAAAAAATCTTTGAATTGATATTTCTTTCTAATGATGGTATAGCTTACAAGAGCCATGTGATTATTTTTTTGAGAGGCAAATTTTAAGAGAAAGTGCACTGGATTAGATGTCAGGAGACTGAACTGCACTCAGATGGAGTTCTGATATTGACTAGCCTGCGAGTGGATCCTTTGCCAAGCCACCCAACCCCTCGGGACTTCTTTCTTCATATGTCAAGTGAGGGTGTTGAGCTAGATTGACGCTAGTGTTTCTTTGCAATGTTTCTGCTCTATTCCAAAAGGAGATAGATATTAACAGGACAGCTAGTGACATATATGGTTTATTGCCAGAAGGCAGGCAGAGGATCTTATCTCAGAGGATGGTACTGGAATCTGTTTGCTCCTTTTTCTTTTTCCCTTTCTCTCCCAGCAACTCATTCCCATTTGTGTACCTGATTTTTACTCAAGACATGTACACGCCAGTCTTAGATCCAAGTGCCTTAACAACAGTTGTAGCGAGGTTTTTTCCCGTGTTTTGCAGGTCTTCCCTATTTCCTGTCTAATAACGCAGTTACTGGAGCTCTTGCCCTGGTCCAGTTGAAAATCTTGCTCCAGCTTTCCACTTGAAAGCTGATTACGTGGCCACCTGGGTACCAGGAGCTGGCTATTCGTGGCTTTGCAACCTGTTCACAAATGTTGTTTCATTGGCTGCACTGCTTTACTGAAGCAAGTGAGGAAGGGAAAAGGATGTGTGTTCATTGAAAACGAAACCATCTGTGGATCTTTCCAAGTAAGAACTTATGTGGTGCTTCTTTAGAAATGTGAAGCACAGTAACTACCTTTCTCAAAGATGATCATTAAAACTAGAAAAGCCCAGTCAAGAGAGGAACTTAAGTGTCTTTGACCATTAGTAATGACTGAGATGAGGACCGTATAGCGAAATCTAAGACAATAGAGAAACTACTAAACAGATACATTCTTATCTGTATTATGATTAGAGCTGTACATACGCTTTATAGTTTGATTTCACTCAATTGTGAACTCGTCAAAGCAGAGGCTGAATGGATTCTCAGATGGGACTAAAACAGTTTTTATACATAGTAAATGGCATCCTAGATGTTCTGGAAAGAAAGCTGGTCCTCCAGGTGCAGGCTGCTCTAGGCTGGGGTTTGGGGGCTTGGTGTTGGTACCTGAGATGAGGCACTGAGGCCCATCTGTTCTATGTGTAGAGATGAGAATAAGCCCATTGGCAGTGCCTCGGCCCCAAATCTGAAGCCAGGCAGATAGACATTGCATCTGCGATAGAAATATGAAGGGACCTGTCCAAGGTACAGAATTCAAATAATTAAAATCTGGGATTGATAGCCAAATCAGTGCAACAGGAAATAGTCTGATCTGTGGGTGGGGCAGCATATATTTTAGGCACCTGGTTGGCTCAGGCATCTATTATAAAATGTTTGTCAGGACTTCCCTAGCAGTCCAGTGGTTAAGACTCCATGCTTCCAATTCAGGGGGCAAAGGTTCGATCCCTGGTCTGGGAACTAAGATCCCACGTGCGGTGCAGCCAAAAAAAAAGAAAAATTCTGTCACATTGCTTTGAATAAATAAGGTAAATGGAGTACTGGGTCTGGTTGTGTTAAAAGTGTGCATTTGGTGGCATTTTTGCAACCATTAGTACATTTGTTAGGTGCTTTCCAGACTTCTCTCTTCATGGAGAGATGGGAGGGACAAGGGTGATGCATATAGAAGCACTAGGGTTTTGGAAGAAGCATCCTCCCTCCTAACTGTGGAGAAGGAGAGGAAAGAAGAAAATTCTGATGCTTCTTTAGACTAAGTTGGCCATGTCTCTTTTGCGGTACGCGGGCCTCTCACTGTTGTGGCCTCTCCCGTTGCGGAGCACAGGCTCCGGATGCGCAAGCTCAGCGGCTGTGGCTCACGGGCCCAGCCCCTCCGCGGCATGTGGGATCTTCCCGGACTGGGGCACGAACCCGTGTCCCCTGCATCGGCAGGCGGACTCTCAACCACTGTGCCACCAGGGAAGCCCGGCCATGTCTCTTTCAATTCAGAGTGTTTGGCATGTACAGTAAAGCACTTCAGAGTAAAATAATAATTGAGATTTATGGGAAAAGAGGGGTGGAGGAGCAGACGACAGGAACGTAATAATTTAGGTTTCAAAAACATCTGAAAGGGGCTTCCCTGGTGGCGCAGTGGTTGAGAGTCCGCCTGCCGATGCAGGGGACACGGGTTCGTGCCCTGTTCCAGGAAGATCCCACATGCCGCGGACCGGCTGGGCCCGTGAGCCACGGCCGCTGAGCCTGCGCGTCCGGATCCCGTGCTCCGCAATGGGAGAGGCCACAACAGTGAGAGGCCTGCGTATCGCATATATATATATATATATATATATATATCTGAAAGGCAGGAAAGAGAAGGTGACCGCCAGGGACTGGGGAGAGGTTGAAGATATTTTCAAAAAGACATTAAATGTTTTGATTGCCTTCAACATCAGAAATGACTTAGCTTCTAAAAGAACAAACTCGGGTTATGAAGAGCAGACAGTGGCACTTCTCGGCCTCTGGCTGCTTTCAGCCACCGTTTAATAGGTACACTTAAATACATTTCAGTACAGCCAGAAAATGGAAAACTACTTTGCAGTTAAGATTGAGGCAAATCTACATCTAAAGTTCCTGGAAATTTTTTAAGGAATATCAAATGAAGACAGGAAGTTGTAGAACAGCTAGTATAGTATGACTGCATTTTAATTTAAAAAACTAGTAAATTTGTAGAAAATAGTCCGGAAAGACTACAGCAACATAATAACTGTAGTCATTTCTGGGAGATTTTACTTTCAACTGTCTTCGTTTTGAGATAACGTGACTTTGTATAACCACTGTGAAGTAGTATTAGTATATTTGGAAATCAATTTGGCTATATTGAAGATCCTTAATATTTAAAAGTATTGAAAAACTCCAAACTTAAAAAAATTTAAATTTTGAATACAAGCTATAAAACACTTCATGTTCTTTATGTCTTTCTTTCTTTTTTTTTTTTTCTTTTTTTTTTTTTTTTTTTGCTGTACGTGGGCCTCTCACTGTTGTGGCCTCTCCCATTGTGGAGCACAGGCTCCGGACGCGCAGGCTCAACGGCCATGGCTCACGGGCCCAGCCGCTCTGCGGCATGTGGGATCCTCCCGGACTGGGGCACGAACCCGTGTCCCCTGCATCGGCAGGCAGACTCCCAACCACTGCACCACCAGGGAAGCCCTATGTCTTTCTTTTGAACTCATCAACTGAAGTTTTTACAATCTAGTCTAAGTAAAGATTCATTTTGTGGGAGGGAATATGAAATGCAAAATATAAATTGTTCAAATATGATATATTTCTTAAGCTGTGAATATATGTCTTTGATGATCTCAATTTATATGTGGAGACATTTGTATTGGTCACTTTGATTTAAACTGAGGACTTTATTTTTTACCAGCAACTAGGAAGTTTTTCATCTTCTCTGTGGTGAGAGTTTGCAGCAGCATGGAATGTAAAATTTCGGAAGTTGGTGTACAGTACTGAATCCATGCAAATAATCTGGACACCATGCATACAACGTGCAATGAAGTTTATTGAAAGAGGTTTAAAAACTGTAACTCATTTTTTTGTTTTTTTCTTTCTTTTTTTTTTTTGTCAAGGAAGAGGATATTACACATAGTTCCTAGAATTTATGGTATTGAGGGATATAGAAATCTCTAGATCTTGGGCTCTTATTCTGGAGTTTTATACAATATATGCAGTTGTTTGTATTTGTGAATTTTTCTGCGTTGAAGTTCTTTTCACATATATCTGGTTGTCAAGGAATACAAGACCTAAAGCACATTTAGAATCACTTACCTGGAGGGAGTTTGAGGTTCCTCTAAATGTTTTTCATATTTGTTGTAAGCTATCATTCACTGATATAGTCTAAAGCATAATAGAATCAAACAAGTGACAGAATATTAAGCATTAAAATTCACCCTGGCTTTCTGACCCATGAACAAACACCACCATAATAAAGAGGTCAAGTAGAAGCCATGGGATCTCTTTGCCTCTTAAATGCAACCACAGGTCCTGCATCTAAAGTGGGCAGTGTGACTGCTATGGTGTTGTGTGTTGGTCCTCTGTTTACTTTGATGTTCTTTCTTGGAAGAGGTCATTTTCTTCTTTGTTGGATCACCTGTGCGGTTGGGCTGCCAGTGGGGGGCAACTGGATATCTCTATATTCCTAAGCCAATTCAGGGTGCTCGTGTCAGTAGTCAAAATGAAAGAATTGTAAGCGAGATCCCCCATGATTTTGACATGTAATTTGTTTTTTCCATGCACTCTTATCTACTCATGAACTACTTCAATTTTACCTCAAGCCTTGACTTGGCTGGTGAGATGACTTTGGGGTAATCTCATGGGTGACTACTGGACAGGATTTGTTGTATTTGTGCATTTTATTGGCTTAGGCATGAATTCAAACATCACTGAAGCCCTCAGTGGACTGTAGGATGATTGATGTGGGGGTAATATAATTGCTTTCCTTGCACGTGACCTATACACATGTACATGACTTATAATGGCAGTTTGAATGATCTCCTTTGATGCCTCTGGATTTGGGTTTGCCCTCTCAGCCCATTGTGCTTACTCCAATAACACTGTATAAGAATTACTGACTGCTACCAGGCAGGCCACCTAATATTTTGGAATTGGGTTGGATTTCTGAGCTCCTTTTGCTTCTTTTTTCACATTCGTATTCATTTCTTATCAACTTGCTGCTTCTTATTCAACTGGAAATGTTGAGAAGACCTGTACTCCTTCAATCAACTTGACCAAAGAATAGCAGTGGCCTGATGCCTGTGAGATTCACTGATTTTCTCAGTCTCCCCCATCAGCCAGACACAGCAGCCTTACAGGAGGCTGGAAAGGCCCATTGTAGACTCCGTTCTAGTATCAGCTTGGGAACTACAGGTTGTGCAGTTAGGCTGCCAAGCTATGGGATGTAGAATATGGTTTTAGCCAGGAACCAGGCACCTGTGCTTTTCTCTTTAGGACCCAGAATAGATGGATTTGGGAACCTGGAGTTAGAGGTAAGAATTAAATCTCCCATGATTCCAGATGACTGGTTCCTCCCAAATGTTTTTAGATTATAGAACTCAAGGAGAAGAACGTTTCTACTAGAGGAAATGGGAAGTGCCATCTACAGCTTCTGTATAATTGTTTAGCCTTGATTTTTCAATTTGTATGTCATATTTTGCATCGGTGGTGTTTAAGGCTAACCTTAAATCCATAGATTTCTGAATCTTGAAGAATCACAGCAGCTCTGCAGAAGCCAGGAACTTCACCCTGAAGACTTCGACTCAAAGAGGTCCCATGACATCAGCCCTTGGGGTGCTGTACCTTTGGATTTGGCCTTGGTTTGGGCATGGGCTTGTTTTCATTGTTTATAATGTGTGCACTTGTGCTTATGCAAACAATCTTGGAATTTTACATATGGGGAGCTCTCAAAGTATGTACATACCATATTTGTATCCTACACAGTAGAAGGCACTGTCTCAGACTGATTGGTCTCCCTAGCAGGAATTTTCTCTGAGATTTTCCCTCCACCTTCGTTTTCTGTGTCAGTAAGTCCCTGCCGGTAGCTACCTTGTTTGATTATCTGTCGGCTTACCCTAGTTGAATCAATCTCAGCATTTGTCCTATTAATTTTGGAATTTGGAATTAGACCACAAGACTGAGAGCTTGCTGAGTCTCATTAATGCTCTTTTATTACAGAGAACACTATTTAGAAGGCTTACTGTTGAGTTCTCCTGAGCTACCCTTGTTTCTGTGCCTGTGAAGTGTGTTTGTTGCTTTGGTTTTTTTTTGTATTTTATAAAATACTTCTGTTTTCCCAGTGACTTGTTGTTGTTGTTGTAAAGCTCCCACTCGTAGAATTATATTATTCACAATGAATATGAGCGTAATCACAGAAGCTTGTGGTCCATCATCCAATGTTCCAGGGCAGAACTCTGAGTTATATAAACTGATGCACTGAGGACAGAGATTTGGTGGCAAGGTGTGGGATCTCCAGGTCAGGACTGAAGTTATCTCCTTTATTAAGGTAAAACAGTGAGCAAGTAATCTAACACCTTCCTATGAGAAGTGGTCCTTTTGGCCACTTCATGAAGGCTGCAAATAAATATTTGGGGATTTTGGGGGTGGAAGGGGCATCTTCCGCCCCTGCTAGAGGAATGGCAGACCCACAGAGCACTTCAGAATATCAGCCCAGAAGTCAGGAGAGCACGGACTGGAAGCAAGGGGCACACAGTTAAGCCCTGGTCAAGCCTGCAGTTGAAAGCTGGTCCCTAGAGTCTGAAGTGTTTATCATTGCACCACACTTCCTTGTCTTATAAAGTTGCAGTAAGGACAGAATCCAAAGAGGTAAGTTAGTAAAAGGTTATTTTTCGCATTGTTTGTTCCTAAAAATTTAATACTCTTTCTACTGCTTGTATAAAATTTCCTGTTAACTAAAATTGCATGTCCTCTGTACAGCTTGCCATGGTTTAAACATTCATCAAATAGCCTTATCATTGTGGTCAAGAAGCTCTGCCCATCATGGGAAAGGAGAGCAAAACTGTGACGGTCTGTCCTGACTGAAGATGTGCCCGCTGGGTGGGTGGACACAGGTCACTTCCTGGGAGTTCCTGAAGCTTTTGGGTTGCAGGTGTCAGCAACTCTATTCCTGCTATTCAGTCTAGAGGGCCCCAGGCAGAACGTCCCCTGGTTTTTCAGAGCAGCTGGAACTTAATTTATCTCCCTATAATTACCCATTCTGTGGTAGGCAGTGGGTCACCCGTTAGCATAGTGTCCCCACAATGTGTGCCCCTCTCCCCAGAAAGTCTCTGAAATGATGTTCTGGGTGGTGGGGATTTTGTAAGGGACTGAGGGGTTAGGGGAGCAGATGGCCAGTGACATTTGGGGCATTGCTATTAACCCAACTCCATTTCAGAACACCTTCTCCAGTGTGTAATGAGAATCTGGTAATGAATTTTGTCCCAGTTCAGATACAGCTTGCACTGCCCATCTCCACTGGACACCAGTGGACGGGGCAAGCTGACCAAGTGTATGGTGTGTGCCCTTGGCCTAACTTTGTATGAGAGAGTTCTGTGAGTTAAGGTAACCCTGGCCTGAGAAAGCCTGGGGCTTATCAAGGCGGGAATTGCTGCTATTGTATTTCTATGCCTGTTAACTGCCACAGATCAGGGAGAAGTTTGCATCTTTGTTTTCATGAAAGCAAGGAATTTTGAGGGACTTTCTGTTGGCGAGTGGTTAAGAATCTGCCTGCCAATGCAGGGGACTAGGGGTTTGAACCCTGGTCTGGGAAGATCCCACATGCCGCGGAGCAACTAAGCCTGTGCACCACAACTACTGAGCCTGTGAGCCACAGCTGCTGAGCCCACGTGCCACAACTACTGAAGCCTGTGCCTACAACCCGTGCTCTGCAACCAGAGAAGCCACGGCAATGAGAAGCCCACGCACCACAACGAAGAGTAGCCCCCACTTTCCGCAACTAGAGAAAGCCCATGCCCAGCAATGAAGACCCAATGCAGCCAAAATTAATTAATTAAAAGAAAAAGCAAGTAATTTTGAAACTGGAGAAGTCTTTAGAAATATGAGTGACCTCAAGGCATAGAGTAATAATTGTTCCCATTTATTGAGGGCTTTTTTCTTGGTGCCATGTTCTATTTGTAGCCTCTCACTTAATCATTACATGCCCTATTTGTAGAAGATATCATCATCTCAAGTAATATTCTCTGAGGTTCCACAGCTAAGATGTGGATTTTGACTTAGAGTCTATGTGTGACTGACCCAGTCCAGATGCCCTAAACCACTAGTTTCTGCTGATTTTAAAAATAAGATGAAGGGACTTCCCTGGCAGTTCAGTGGTTAAGACTCCGTGCTTCCAATGCAGGGGGCATGGGTTCGATCCCTGGTCAGGGAACTAAGATCCCACATGGCACATGGAGTGGCCAAAAAGTTTAAAAATATATAATAAGATGAAGGTTTCAGCAGGTAGAGAAGGCATGAACCTCTGGGCCATTTTAGAAATGAAGACAATGAATGCCAAAGTCACCTCTCTGCACCACCACCAAGCTGAGCAGTCTCCTTGAGCCCCTCACCTCCCTACTTTGACTCTATACTTAGGCTACACTCAGCCAAGTGTCGTTAATGTCAAAATGATCTTTTGTCTTCAAAATTCACTTTACCCTAGATCTTGTTCCCAGGTATTTGATTAGAGGAAGTCCCTACCAAATTAATGATATTGACATGTGATTGAGTGTAAGAGTAAGTCCTCCATTCTATGAGACTGTGAAATTGACCCGAAGGACTGAATTTAATTATCAGGAGCAGTGAGGGCCAGCGGGAAGATATTGGAGTGCAACCCTGTGTGTGTCTGCATGTGTGCCACTCCATGACATGCCTGAGCACTCATCATTATTCCTTAAAGCCATGTTTATACAGAAGAGGGACAGACATTGATAACAAACAAACAAACACATCTTTGAGTTGACGTTTAATAACTGGAGGTTGAGCACACTGACCAAAGTGAGAATTCACTGGCAGGAGAGCTGCCAACTACAGAGGCATCCAGTGTGGGTTAGATCATGAGCAGGACATTGTCCTCCAGGTTCCCCTCATCCACACGTTGAGTATTTTCCTCATGCTACACACAGGGTCCAGGAGACCTACCAACTTTACCCCCAGCCCTTCCTGAGACTTGGTGAAGTGAGACCAAGAATGAAGCTGAAGACACGCTAGTGAAAACCCGAAACTCATCACGTTCCCTACTCCAATGGCCAGAAAACCCTTTTAGTGACTCTGATAGGCTCTAGGATAAACAATTAGCATCCATGATCTTCCTTCACACTCCTGGTAATCTGAGGAGCTAGGTGCTATGTTATTTTGCAGAGAAGTTAAGCTAATGGCCTAATGATACACAGCTCATAAATTTCAGAGCCAAGACTGGAACACATGTGTGTCTGATTATACAGCTTGTGTGCTCTTACCTGCTCTTACCTACATAGCGCACCAGGTTGTCATGGGACTCATGAGGGTGGAGTGGAAGAATTTTTAAACATTATTTTAAAAATCATGTTAATTAATGAGATTATAGAAAATAAAAGGGGATAGAAGAAATTCACTTTATTTTTGCTACCTAACGCTTAAACTTTTACCATTTTTTGTATGTTCATCTAGTCTTTTCTTTGCAGAGTTATAATTAAGTATCTATGTATGTATTTTCATAAACTTTACTGTGTATGCAGTTTTTCTATATTTTCACTCAATGCATCATAGCATTCTCTATGGTATTTATTTATTTTTGGAATCCGAATTTTTATTTCTTTAAAAAAAATAGCACTGTATTGTTTCTGATTATAAAAGTGGTTTGTTTCTTACTAAAGAGAATTCAAAATTCAAAAGGCACAAAGAATATAATAAAAAATGAACTCTAGTTTCACCATGCAGAGAGAACCATTTTAATGTGTTTTTTTTCATTTTTAAGACACTTTAAAATATTTTCACTTATTTCCTTTCAATCTTGATTTTTTTTAACATATGCATACATTTTTCTTTCAACAAAATTGGGATCCCAAGGTACATACAATATTTTTTTGTTTTTTGTGGTACGCGGGCCTCTCACTGTTGTGGCCTCTGCCGTTGCGGAGCACAGGCTCCGGACGCGCAGGCTCAGCGGCCATGGCTCACGGGCCCAGCCGCTCGGCGGCACGTGGGATCCTCCCAGACCGGGGCACGCACCCGTGTCCCCTGCATCGGCAGGCGGACTCTCAACCACTGCGCCACCAGGGAAGCCCTACATACAATATTTTGATCATGCTTTTTTCACTTAAAATATTATAAACAGTTTCCTATCTCATTAAAACACCATTAAAAATGCTTGTATGACAGTACAGCACATAAAGAACTGTCGATTTATTTAACTCATTATCTAATTTTGAACCTTTAGTTTCCTTCCAGTTTAAAACAAAATTTTAAGTACTATTTCAATAAGTACTTTTTCAAATAGCCTTTTTCAAAAAGCCTGATTATTACCTTAGGATAAGGTCCTAGTCAGTGAATTGCTGGGCCAAAGAATATGAAGTTTGAAAAGACCTTTTATTCATATTGGTAAATTGCTTTCAGGAATGGTTGTATCAATTTATTCTCCCATCTGCAAGATAAAATGTTGTCTGTCCATTTTAATTACCGCATACACTGAGTAGATGCACAATAGGTCATGTAAGCATTTCTCTACTACTTCTGATCCATTCTTGTTATAAATAAGGCTACCATGAACATCTCTGGAGTATGGTACTGAAGGCCCCAGACGTGGGTTGAATTCCTGTTTCACCTACTAGCTAGCTGTGTGTGACCTTGCACATTGGAGCCTCAATTTCTTCATCTGCAAAATGTAGAAATAATGATGCTCAAAAGTTTGTGATGTGAACTATTAATTCAGTCAAAATAAATATGTCATTGCCCTTTGCCTGTATTCTGACTTTTTCAGTTCCCCCATTTAATAAAAGTATTTGATCTATAATCTGTTTTGATTACATGATCTCTAAGCTTTTTTCAGCTCTGAGGTTCTATGAATTAAAGTGGAGAAAGTTGCAGCAATCAAAGACCAAATCAACTTACTAATATTCCCTCATCATGTTTGGCTATCAGAATACATTTAAGAGGATTTGTTAAAAGGCAGAGTACAGGTAAAATAAGTGGATTAACTTATAGCATCTTGTAAAATCAGTTCATTTTCTTTTTTCTGCATGCCCAGGTAAGGAATGAAAAGTAATCAATGCAGAAACTTCAAATATAACAATCTAAGTTGTCACTTACTAAAATTCCAAAGTTTCTGTAAAACTTTCCTCTATCCTGTCTTTAGCTACTTTCCCCCAAATTGATTTAAATAGAATGCACAGAAAGCCAGAACTTTGGCTATGTTGGCTAAATATGCATTACCCACCGAATGCCTAGGTAGAGTGCAACAGAAGCTTAGGAAGTGGGGAGCAGTCTCTTAACAAGATAGCTTTGGGAGCCCCAGGAAGCACCAGACCTGCTTCCACAAGGAGGCTGATCCTGTCTCTTGGCCTCCTGTTAGACGTAACTTTCTAAGGCCCTTTTGCCTCTGAACCCAAGGAGGAATGCAGCCTGTTGAACAAAATGTGCCCCAGACTTTGCTGTGCATCCACATCACCCGGGGTGACTGTGTGTGTGTGTGTTTGTGCACGCGTGCACACCTGTGCACGTGTGTGTGAAAATACAGATCTCCAGGCCCAGCTGCGCAGAGATTCATAAGTGGGGTAGGACCTGCAAATCAGCATTGAAACAAGCTTTCTAGCTGATTCTGATACAACAGATCCACAGACAAGCCCTTGTCAGCCATTGACAAACTATAAATTGTGCAGCTGGGGAGACTGATGCCAAGCAAGGTTGAATGGACTTGCTCAAGGTCACACAGTTGAGTTTCCAGTGAAGATTAACACAACTCTTTGTTTCTCCCAATATGATGGTGAATAAGGTCATGCTGAACAGTCAAACCTGAAATGTGGAGGTGTGACCAGAGCTCAACCTTCCAGGAGAGACAAAACGAGAGAAAGTTCTGGGCTGGGAGGAGAAGGAAGAAAGCATATGTTTAACATTTCACTTTGGCAGTATCTGAAAAAAATTTTTCCAACTAATTATTTTGCTTATTTGGATGATGGGCCTAAATTCCATTTTGGTCGGCTTTCCCCACCCCACATTGAATTTTACAGGATTTTTAATACTGCTATGGGACACAGAACCTTTTGACAGTAATTATCTGGCTTTATTCAATATCGGTGGAATATTTACTAAAACGTCATGGTGACTAAATGCAATATGATATCCTGAATTGGATCCTAGAATAGCAAAGAGACATTAGTGGAAAAACTAGGGATATCTGAATAAGGCCTGTAGTTTAATGAATAGTAATTTACCAATGTTAATTTCTTAGCTTTGTACCATTATTATGTAAGATGCTAACATCAGAGGGAACTGGATGACAGGTGTTGAGGAACTCTGCAACTTCTCTGTAAATGTAAAATTATTGCAAAAGAAAACGTTTGTTTAAAAAATGGGCTTCGGGGGCTTCCCTGGTGGCGCAGTGGTTGAGAGTCTGCCTGCCAATGCAGGGGACACGGGTTTGAGCCCTGGTCCGGGAAGATCCCACATGCCACAGAGCAACTGGGCCCGTGAGCCACGGCTACTGAGCCTGCGCGTCTGGAGCCTGTGCTCCGCAACAAGACAGGCCGCAACAGTGAGAGGCCCGCGCACCGTGATGAAGAGTGGTCCCCGCTTGCCACAACTAGAGAAAGCCCTCGCACAGAAACAAAGACCCAACACAGCCATAGATAAATAAATAAATACAGCAAAACTGTCAAAAAAAAAAAAAAAGGGCTTCAGTAAGGACAAACCAGAGCAGTCAATGAAGCAAAGACAAATTGCTATTCAGAGTACTGATTCCCTCTCACACTGGTGGAAAATCCTTTTGGGAGATGACTGCTTCATTCGTGTGAGAAAGTTACTTGGGTGAAAAAGCCTGTTACCTCCCAGAAGATAACCTAGCTGAGTTGGGGGAGGAAAGTGTGCTTTAATTTCAGGAGAATCAAATGGTGATTTCCTTCTTTAATAGCACATTCTGTTTGTGCAGTTTTCACTGAGGTAATTGTTTTCCATTTACATAATCAACAAAAACTGGAATAACCTTATAACAGGGTTTATATACAGTAGGCTAAAGTGGATACACAGCTTAAGCTGAAAGACAATTATGTCCCTTATATGCTTTCTAGTAATGTTTTGTAAAGATTAGTCATCTTCATTGGGCTGCACTAGCACCCCGGAGGAGGTGCCTGCACTTTATATTGTAGGAGGTGAGAGGGCTCAAAAGTCTTTAAACCTCCTGTCCTCTTCCCACCTTCCCGCGACAGTGCCTGAAGCATCCCTGTAGTTTATTCCTTTATTCAATAAACATCTACTGAGTACATTAATAATAACAGCTAAAACATAAGGAATAATTATTATGGGCCAGGTGATTTCCATGAACGCTTTTAATTTTCACAACAACCATATGAGGCAAGGATGAGTTATTCTCTTTGAAGCTGCAGCTGAGGGTTCAGACTATTTAAGAAGCAAGGTCAGACAGGAAGTGAGCGACAGAGCTGGATGAGCCTCCTTTTATCTGGCTCTTCTCACTTTGGATCATCATGGTAAAATGCCTAGCATTGCAGTGAACCATGCCACAGGGGCAGAGGGCAAAGGGCAAAGAGGGAATTTCATCTGTGTGCCCGTGGGAGTGGGGAGCCAGGGCCAGTGTGATAGGCCGGAGCCCTAGATTTGAGAGTTCAGCCTGCAGAGCGGTGGTCATCTAAGGCGTGGGAAAAGAAGACATCTCTGAGGGAGATGAGAGGGAAGGTGAGGCCAGAGTCTTCAGTCTGCCCACGTGTAGGCGGTAGGTGGTGGAGAAGGGGTTGGTTAGGAAGTAAGCAGAGGCCAGGAGAGGGAAATATTGGGGATACTAAGTGCCGAGAGAATCTCAAGAGGTCATCAAATGTTCTGAGAGGTCAGATGTGATAGAGAATGAAGAAGCAGTGGCAGTTAATAATTTGTGTCATTTGAATTCAGGCCAGTGTAATGGGAGAATCAGATCCAGACCCAGAGGAGTTAAGAGCCGGGGCGCAGCGAGGAAGGAGAGGGGGCAGAGCCAGTGTGCGTGTCCCCCCAGTTTGGTGGCGGGTATAAGAAGGGAGGAAGGAGGGTGCCTTTTTCGTGGCTGAGAAGTGCTGGAGAGGTGGAGGATCTACAGTTGAGTGAGAGAGTGATAATACGCAAGCAGGAGGAGGACCATTGATGCAGCAAGACCCAGAGCAAGGGGGACGCGGGGGAGCTGGAGGGCGCCAGGCGTGGAGGAAGGTAGCACTGGGAGCATCTGTGCAGAGGTCCTCCCTGAGAGAACCTTTCTTCCCCTTCCTGCTGTGTGCTCTCTTCTCTCTCCTGGTTTCTGAATAAGCCAGGGTGGTGTGCGGGGGCCGGGGGTGGGGGAGATTCAGAATCGTCACCAAGGTCTGCAGTAGACTGGACTCTTGGCAGCTGGGGCAGCCTGAGGGCAATGTTCACCTGGGCGCTGGATCTGTGGGTGGAGTCAAAAACAAATGTCCTTTTGGTCATCATTTGGGGCTTATTTCAGAACAGAGGTGTGATTTCACCAAGCACCAAGCTTCTGATTTTAGTCTTTTATCAACACCACAAAATCACATTATCCCACTGATCATTAGATTACTCTCGTTAACATCATAATCACATTGCATACCCACATATACATCACTATTCACTTAGGGTAATCAGTTTTAATGACACTCGCTTCAGTTTCTTTCATAAATCACACGCTTTTATGAGATAATGGAGGAGAAACATCTAATTTTATCTCAGACAAATGAAAGGTGAATGCGTGTTTTCTTTTTTCTTTTTTTCTTTTTTTTTTTTGCGGTAGGCGGGCCTCTCACTGTTGTGGCCTCTCCCGTTGCGGAGCTCAGGCTCCGGATGCGCAGGCTCAGCGACCATGGCTCACGGGCCTAGCCACTCTGTGGCATGTGGGATCTTCCCAGACCGGGGCACGAACCCATGTCCCCTACATCGGTAAGCGGACTCTCAACCACTGCGCCACCAGGGAAGCCCAGAATGCATGTGTTTTTAAATGTAGTTTTGTTGGCTTCCCATGTCCATTACTTAAAGGGGAAAGAATATCTCCTGACTTCTCTTTTAGAGATAAATGAGGCAGAAGTACAGTAGATTTTGAATACAAAAGCATTCGCTTTAATGTGCTGCAAACAAATAATAAACATAGCTCCTCCTTAGTTGGCTTTGCAAAAATCTCAACTGAATAGAAATCAATGGTTGTAAGCAGCGTGTCTGATATCCTCCCAGAGTGTTAAGGAGAAAAATCTTAACATCACACCTTTACAGGAGCGGAATCAGACTCTGAGCCAGAATAGCAATTTCTTCCATCCAACAAACATATATTGAATTCCTACTATGCGCCAGGCCATGTACAGAGATGGATAAAACACATTTTTTGTGGTACCTGTAGAGAGAGCTTCAGCAGAGAGTAGCCTTGTCCCACCCATTTTTTAAATGTCTTTTGGTACGTGTAGGTGTCCTCTATTCTTGCTTATAGGTTCCCTTGTCTTATTCATTTATTTGGTTGTGCTGGGTCTTAGTTGCAGCATGTGGGCTCCTCAGTTGCAGCAGGCGGGCTCCTTAGTTGTGGCACATGAACTCTTAGTTGCATCATGCACGTGGGATCCAGTTTCCTGACAAGGGATCGAACCTGGGCCCCTTGCATTGGGAGCGAGGAGTCTTATCCACTCCACCACCAGGGAAATCCCTGTTCCATCCATCTCTCCAAATGCACACCCAGGAATCTGAACGTGCACGGATTTTACTTCCCTCACCCCTCCCTCCCACCGGGGAAAGACCAGCTGTCAGGAGTCCCCTTGGGATGTAAATGAGCCACCCTCCTTGATGGACCTGCCCTGAGATCCCACGCCTGTGACTTCCTGCCCTCCCTCCCACCCCCTCCCACCCCCTCCCAGTCCATCAGGAGGCACCAGATCCTTGCCTCGGGCTGTCCTTTAGGGAATTCCCGCCAGAGACAGGGGCTCAGAGAAGGAGAGTTTCTCTCCTGCTGGGGCGAACAGAAGTCAGCCTGAGGAAGCAGCATTCAAGGAGAAGTGGGTCCATCCAGTCTCTGGAATGATGGTGCTTCAACCAACCAACCAACCAAAAAAAACCCCATTTTCTGCTCTTGAGCAGATGGCATGTTCTAGTTGAGAAAGCAAACACGATATATGAGTTCATTCACTAAATCCTGGTAGGTGCCAGGATAAAAGCAATTACGAGGTGAAATGGGAGCACTAAGGAGGAAGTATTATCTGTGGGGTTTGTGTGTCTGTGTGTGTGTGTGTGTAGTGGTGCGATTGGTTGGAGAGTCTCACAGAGATTGTGTGGTGGCGGTGTTGGAGCTAATCTGTACTGATGAATTGGGATCCCAGGGAAAGAAGAGGAAGAAGGACATCTTGGCAATCTTTCCCCAGGTATAGACTGTCCTCTGCCCTAGCACTTGTCTTTCTCCAAAATCACGTGCAAACTCTGTGTGGCATAGGAGGCTCTTTAAAATATGGTCCCATACTCTTTGTCTCCCTGAACTTCTCGTAGTATTTCCAGAACATGCGTTTTCACAGTTACTTTCCTTTGCATGTGCTACTCCCATCTCCTAGAATGCTCATCTCCCTGTGTTCAGAAGCTTGGCAAGGTGTCCCTCGTCAATCTACTACCCAGAGCAAAAGAGAACACCTTGGCAACAACCCACAGAGCTCTGTCTCTGGAGCTGCGGCTGTGTTCCCCTGGTGCAGACATGCACCAGGGAGCTCGGCAAGCAGGGACCCCTCTCTGACTTCTGATTGACCTGATGGGATATAGTCTTGCCAACCAGGTCTTTTCCCTGGAGAGATAGCTCCTAAATGAGACAGGCTGGGACCTGGGACCTTTTGCTGCAGTGCTTACACCTGGACAAACATCTCCAGCAACAAAAGGCAAAGAAACTTACAAGGGACTAAAAATAACTGTGTGCATGCCCAGTCGGGGCAAATTCTGGACAACAAGATACAAAGAAATCAAAAAGCCCCAGTGCCACCTCTGAAGAGCTGGGAGCAAAAGCAGGAGGTTGGGAGAAAAAGCAGGGTACTCTGCATGACCCCTGCACACAATATCACCAAATGGGTGGGCAGACCACTTAAGCCGCCCCTTCGGCCTGACCCCTGGATATACTCCTACCCTCACCTTATAGAAGCAGCTCGCACACCCCTGGGGAGCAAGCAAGCAAGGAAACCTGTTGCTTGTTCTCACTCCCACCTCTTGTGTGTTCTCACTCCAGCCTGCTGCAGCCTGAATTTCTTGTCTGGCCTCTGATCAATTTCTGTTGATTAAGGAGGCCAAGAACCCTGGTAGGTAACATCCACATCCACTCACTTCCACCTATAGATACGTTGAACCCCTTTCTTTTCAGCCTTCCAACGCCAACCGCTGTGGGGAAATGGAGAACTGAGGTAGAATGACATTTTCCTCTAGTCCCATCACAAGTAGGCAGATTATAATTTTCTGTTAAGATTACCCTAAACCTAAGCCCTACACTTTGTTGATCTCTTTATCAAAATTGCCTTTGGATAATTAAGAGAAAATTTGGCCCTCGTTACAAAAAAAGTTAAAAAGTTGATGCCTTTCAGTCTCTAATCTTGCCCACGAAGGCTTTCCTGAGTGAGTGCAAACCTTTGGACTAAGGCCTGTTGCTCCATCCGCTTCAGCTTTCATTCGAGGTGCCTCATTATGTCTTCTTCGGCAGCATTATGTCTCTGCTGAAGCAGAATTACAGCAAAACAAGTTAATTATTACAGAGTTGATATGATGGGCCTAGAAGAAGGCTAGAATTAAGCCTTTTGAAAGAATATTATTCCCCATTGTAATAGGTTTTACTGCTATTAAGGATTAGTACACGATGGTTCCTACAATTGGATGAATTACATAAATGCTAATGTCAACATCAGACATCATTTAGAAGAAATATGGAGAAGCATTTTCTGTTTTTAAATGTCAAAACCATTTCTCATCCATCAAGTAATAATTTTTCAATTTTCTTTTCACAAATATAGTACACTGTCAGTGCTACTGAAGTCATAATTGATTTCACAGCTATGAAACCATGGGAAGCCAAAGGACCTTCATTAAAAGACAGAACTTGAAAATCTGAATAAGACACCACTTCCCCCAAGAACCACAAGATCAATATACGACTGCAGCAGACGGAGCTGAACCATGCATTTACTACATAATCTTGGCTTCGGATGAGTGCCAGACAGCAATGAGGTAGGTCTTAAGTGACCACCAAGGGCTCAAATGGCTTACTTAGTAAAAAGCATGGTGCTTTCAATTAAATGTCAAAGACAATTACATGGGAAACATCAGAGAGCTTCAGAAGTAGGACAGAAAGACTACATTTCACTAACCCAACACTCCCGTTACCAACCTTCCCATCTTTTGGCATTTTGACAGAAACTTAGTTGTTCCAGGAAAGCATGACATTCCACACTCACAGAAAGGCACAATAAAAGGGCTTTGGAGTAAATGTCACTTTCCAGATAATATGTGGGTGATTTAAGGTCATGGAAGTGTGAAATGGCAGGATTCTTCTGCTTTTGATCTCTCAGCCAACATCTAGAACTCTGTTGAAATTCTTGAAGCTGGCCATCATCCTTATGGGAAAAATAAAATAAAATATCCCAACAATCATGTCCCTTTACTGCAGAATTGACAAATCGTTTCTTTGTCGTTTCCATTGGCTCTGTTTTTACCCCTTCCTCCAGTCCCACCAATCATCAATTATTGGTGAAATGCCTAGGAGCTACAACAAATTCAGGCTGCAGTCTTCAGGCATCATGTAAATGACTGGGGTCTCCTGGTGGTTTGGAGGACCCAGCTGTTTGCCCTCTGAATTCATTCTAGAAGTATTGGACTAGAGCCAGTTTAATCCATGGTTATTGCTATACCAGCTAAGGAGGTATTACTTATGTCCAGCCCAGAGGTTGATCCACTACCCTCAGAGAAACCAGGAAGTGGGTTCTTACCATGACCAGTCCAAGGCCCGTCAAGACAAACTTAAGAAGAAAGGCAAGCTTGTGTTTGGCGTTCCTCTGCCCATCGTTTAGGGACCCCCGTCTTTTCTGTATCCTAGGCCTAGATACCTGGGAAAGCACCTTAAATTATTAAGCCATAGTTCCCAAACTTCCTCAAGGGGATACAAGGTCAGTGAGATATTAATAGTCATTTGTTAACAACACACTCCCTGACAAGTATGTTTGGGAAAGTATAATGTGCTGTATCCCTCCATGGGAGATGTGTGCAATGCCCGTCAGCACTAAACACTCTAAGAAGCCTTGCCATTACAAGTACCTATTTATTTGATTTAACTCAGCTTTTCCTACATTTATTTGACTGTGGAGCACTTCCTTTCATGTCATAGCTGATAATGTATTGTGAAATTACCATTCCCTGGAGTTCAGCTATCGATAAGAGGAACTTAGGACATGGAAGCATTTTGATGCCACTTGGAAATTTTGGGGGAGTTGGTGCCTTCAAGCAGATTTGTGATTTCATGCAACTCATCTGTGCAGAAATGTAACTTTCTTTATGTCTCTATAACAGATGTCAACCTGCTTGTGAGCCCCCATTTCCACTGATGGAAGAAATTACTAGACCTTGCCCCTTTAAGATGACTCAGCATCTTCTGGTTGGTCATCTGTTGTGGGTAATTAATGACTCATTTGCTTTTGCATTTCAACTCAGTCCATTCAAAGTTCAATACCAGGGCTTTTCTCTCTCTCAAGAATTTTCTCCTGCACCCCTCCTCTTCCTCCTCTTCCTCCCTCCTTCTGTCCTTCTCCTTCTCCTTCTCCACTTCCCCTCTTTCTCTTCCATTTCTCTTGTTCATTTCCCACCTCCTCTTGAGGACTGTGCCGTTTTGCAGGAAGCAACCACCTTGTACAGGTAAGTGCTTTACCATATTGTGTGCCAGAGCAGCGTGTGTCATTGTGAGACCACCATACCCTTCAGAAGCATGTGGAGAAATCATGTTAATTAAAATTTATTTTCCTCCTGGAAAAAGAATAACTTAGAGCTAAAATATCAGACAGTGGTTGGCTGGACACTCATTAATCCAGGTAGCTGTAAGAAGTAAATAAAAATCTTTTCCAAATGTGCTTTAATATGGGAAATCGAGCAAAACCCAGCACACTGAATATTTCATGGATATCAGCCATAATGCCATGCCTTTGCAGGGAAGTTAAGAAAAACATCATTTTTTTTTAAATTAGGAGAGTGACAGAGGGGGCACCAGTGCCATGACAAATCTGCGTGGGAAGCAGAAACCCAAGGCATACAGCAAACAGAAGACACAGGCACTGGATTTTCCTTATTTATTTTGCCTGTATTCGTTGTGCACCCGCGCATTTTATCAGGAGCTCTGCCTGCCACCTGCCGTGGAAAGTGCACCTTCCATTAACTGGAATAAGGAAAATAACAATGTTCCAGGATAGGAGAAAAGAACCACTTGGTAACTTTGTAGTAAATGAATGAGGACTTTCTGTGGCAGTGATGAGGAGGCTGACCAAAAGGGAAACAATAATCAGTGGAAAACGATGTTTTGAATAAAACCCAAAGTAGGAAGTGTTCTAGGAGAATTAGATTTTTCTTGTATATGTATGTAGCCTTCTCTAACATAAACTGATTTTTTTAATGAAAATAAGCTTTATTACATCGAGTAATAAATACAAAGATGCAAACAGTTCCATTTTCTTCCAGATGTTTGGATCAACTTACAGGAAGGGCAGAACTGAAATCTACATACAGTCTCAGGAAAAATTTCGGGGATCCTTGTTGGGTTTGGTTTGGGAGGTTGCTCTTTCTTCTGTATGTATAACTTGTGCATTTTTAAAATCGACTTCAAAGCACTAATAGTCATGAAAATGCTTAAGCAAAAAAGAATTTACGTTAAGCAGAATCTATAGTGTATGGGAAACGAGGGGACCAGCTACTAGTTAAGTGTGCTGTCAAGTCCGCACTACAAAAAAAACCCTTCGAGTTGTATCAGCTTATGAAAAGGAACAAAGAGCAATCCGGGTAACATAAATGTATTCAAAAGAGGAGAGCGAGACACTGGTATCTTGGAGGCAAACTAGTTTGCTGTAAGATAGGTAATTTTTACGTGCATCTTTTGAATCAGTGCTTTAAAAAACAACAACAAACACCTGGGTAGTTCCTAACTATTTAAAATGTAACTCCCAATCAGCTGCAAAATCTTTCCTCAATGTTACAGGCCGTAGATTCGGAGCCTAGTGAACCATGGGAGGGGCAGGGGGAGGAGAAACCAAACTGTTACCATTTTGAAAACAAAAGTTTAATCTGAACAGGGGAGATGAACTGTAACTTCTTCTCTCCGAAGAAAATGGAAAACCGTCCAGGCTCACAAGGCAGCTAGGGCTTGGCATTCCATTCCGTCTCAGCCAAGCACTCCCGCACCAATCCTCGAGCGTGGATGATGCCTCGTTTTAGTCTCTCCATCGCGCTCTTGCTGCCCGCGTAGGTGGGTCTGATCTCTTTCCCCAGCTCTTCGATGATGGCCAACAGCTCAGCGTATTTGCTCTGGGGCACCTGGCTGTTCCCAGTTCCCTGGGTGTAGCCTAGAGATGGCGCCCGTAGTCACTCAGCAGCTGGCGGTACTGTGAAGACGTCGCCATACTGGTGGAGGGCGGGTGGACACTCCCTGCGGCGTTGAGGGAGGCGGCGGGCATGTGCGCGGTCAAGTTCGGTTTGTAAGACATCCCCCCGAGCGGCGGGGCGCGCCGGGGCGCAGCGGGGCCCGGCCCGCGAGGGCGGCGGCGAGGCGGCCCCAGCGTCCGTGCGCCCGTCCGTGCGCCCGCCGAGCTCCCGCGCACTTTTTGTTGTTGACGGCTCGGGCCGCACTGGCAAATATGGCCGTCCCTCACCCTGACACCCGCTGCAGTATATCACCCATACATCGGGCGGGCGCGCGGGTGCAAGGGCGGCCTGAATTTTAAATTCAAAGAAAAAATGGAGAGAAACATCATTTTTAATTATTTTTCATTTTCTTATAGGAAGCTTTGATCCAATTTATTTATCAAGCTGGTGAAAAGCCCCGGACATCTAAGATGACAGCAGATTGAACAGTAAGGAAGGTAGCTGTATTTTTGCTATAAAGACAAGTTAAATTAACCCACAGGAATCTGTTATTTATGTGATGCGTGTCTGACTTCATTATTCTCTAAAATGCCTGGTCTTTGCGATCATATCTATTTTATGTTCCACGTGGTTGTTCAAAAAGTAAGTTAGGGCTTCCCTGGTGGTGCAGTGGTTGAGAGTCCGCCTGCCAATGCAGGGGACACGGGTTCGTGCCCCGGTCCGGGAAGATCCCACATGCCGTGGGGCGGCTGGGCCCATGAGCCATGGCCGCTAAGCCTGCACGTCCAGAGCCTGTGTTCCACAACGGGAGAGGCCACAACAGTGAGAGGCCTGCATACGGCAAAAAAAAAAAAAAAGTAAGTTAACAAACGTGACATTTTAAAAATTATTTAAGGAAACTGATGTTTTTTTTTTTTTTTTTTTTCTTTTTGCGGTATGCGGGCCTCTCAGTGTTGTGGCCTCTCCCGTTGCGGAGCACAGGCTCCGGACACGCAGGCCCAGCGGCCATGGCTCACGGGCCCAGCCGCTCCGCGGCATATGGGATCCTCCCAGACCGGGGCACGAACCCGTATCCCCTGCATCGGCAGGCGGAATCTTAACCACTGCGCCACCAGGGAGGTCCAAAACTGATGTTTTTTACAGGCTAACTACCACAGCAGGTATGGAACCCATGTCTCAAAGCTACCTTTTCCTATAATCACGCGAGAGAGCCAAACCTCCGTCCTCAAGTGGGGAGGAAGCTGCCCGCACCACTAGAGGCTCTGCTTTTTTTTTCTAAGAAATATTCCTTCTTTTAACAGATACATTTTCTCAACTAAAAGCTAAGAGAACATAACAATAAAAGGGAAGAAAACAACTTATATCTACAGAGTTCCACAGGTTGTATGGATTTCTGGAGCAGGATAACCTGTGTGGTTATGGGGGTGGGGTGGGGGAGGTGTGTGTCAAGTGTTTAAAGAAGCAGCACGTGAACTGAGGCTGTAGAGAAAGTGAGCATCGCAGGTCCCCCTCCCCCCACCCCAGGTGGCTGTCTCAACTGCTTAACCAATATTGGGCAAGTATCCCAACGACTGGGATCTTCACTCTTCATCAGAAAAGCAAAGACTCAAAACTGACCTTCTGAACAACGTTCCTCCCTAGAACAATGTTTAAATGTTCTTCTAAAAGCTTTGAAGCCTGAGCTGGGTCTGGTCATCAGTGTGGGTAATGTTGACTACCCAGACTTCAGGTTCAGAGTGTGCTGGATGGTTGCCCATCCTATAACTGGCCGGCTCTGTGAACCTGGGCAAGTGATTTCACCTCAGTTTTGTTATTTACAAAATGAGGACGATAAGAGTAACTGTTCCTTGCTTTGAGGCCATATTTAGGTAAGAAAGGCAAAGTCTTTGGCACTTAGGAGTATCTCAATATGTTACCGAGTAGATGGTGGTAGAGAGTAGCAGGGGAACCCCCAAATCTTATATGTGAATCCTTAATAAACTCCAGAGTCCAGGGCTGCTTTGGGATTGTTTAGAACCAATAGAAATGTGAGTACCTCTGAAGACAGGCCAGGGTGCCCCTTCCTGAGTGAGTGGGCAGCCCAGGTCTACACATCCAAGAGGATAAGAAACCTGAGTGACCGGGTAGCCTTGCTTTTACTGTTTCTAAGCACCTAGATTAATTTTGGACCTGGAGCCCATGCATGGGTTTGGACAGGAAGCTGAACACTTCTTGAGTTTGATTGTAAAATCTATGTGTTGAGGACTTCCCTGGTGGCGCAGTGGTTAAGAATCCACCTGCTAATGCAGAGGACATGGGTTCGATCCCTGGCCTAGGAAGATCCCACATGCCGCGGAGCAACTAAGCCCGTGCGCCACAACTACTGAGCCTGCACTCTAGAGCCCGTGAGCCACAACTACTGAGCCCGCATGCCACAACTACTGAAGCCTGCGTGCCTAGAGCCCGTGCTCCACAACAAGAGAAGCCACCACAGTGTGAAGCCCGTGCACTGCAATGAAGAGTAGCCCCTGCTTGATGCAACTAGAGAAAGCCTGCGTGCAGCAACGAAGACCCAATGCAGCCAAAATAATTAATTTTAAAAAATCTATGTGTTGACTTTTCTCCGGAGAAGGCCTTTGGATTTCATCATATTTTCAAACGTGCGGTGCGTCCTTTCAGAACCCACAAAAGGTTGGGAAGAGCTGCTCTAGGCTCTTGAAGAATCCTTTGTTTCCTCCCTAGAGACTTTATCTGGAGATTCTGATACCTTCATCATTCTCTGTCTCTAGCCACAATGGTGTCTGTTCAAGCCTAGACCTCTTCCCCTCCTCTGCCCCCACCCCGTCCTGTTTGTTCTCTTGGCATCAACCTCGCCCCCATCTGCAACCTGCTTCCTCACAAGCCTGTCTCCAAACGGCAGCATTTTATCCAACCACGCTTACTCTGCTCCGGAAGCTCTGGCCACCCGCTCTCTGCTGCCCTCTCTTGTTCAAACTGACGGGACCTAGGAGGATTCCTTTCGTGGGTCATTGCTTGGGCAACCTCCGCTGGGAAAATAGTTGGCCCTGCCTGTGGTTCAAGAAGGCACTGTGGTGTTGGCTCGCCCCTGTGGGCATGTAATTACACGGCCTTATTTCCAGAACTCCAGAAAAGGCCTTTAAAATGGAGACTATTCTCCCACGGCTTGATGCCTGAGATTTTGTACTCAGAGAACAATCCATTTATTTTTTAACATCTTTATTGGAGCATAATCACTTTACAATGGTGTGTTACTTTCTGCTTTATAACAGAGTGAATCAGCTATGCATATACATATATCCCCATATCTCCTCCCTCTTGCATCTCCCTCCCAAGAACAATCCGTTTTATCTGGAGATTCTGATCCGCGTGCAAATGTATGTGGAACGAGGAGGGTTCTCATTTGCCCACACTGTAGTGTGAATGAAGGGTCTGAAGGTGGGTTTGGGGAGGGCAAGAGAAGGGAAAAGGAGGGTGCTGAGCCCACAAGTAGGGGCAGTAGGGAAGTAGGTGGATCCCCAGGGGTGTAGGGGTGAGGAGTGGGGGAAGGCAACTGAACAGAAACTTCTGCCCTTCCACTTTTTCACAGGGTCCATTTGGACCTGCGTTGTCTTCGTAAGCATGTTTTCATCATGAGTGCTTCCTGCTTCATCCCTTCATTTTATCCCTGGCAACGAAGGGCAGGGGGAAGAACAAGGGGCCTCTGATGAACATGCAGCTCTAGCTGCTTTGCTGAGAACAGAGGGGAGGGAGGGATGAACTCATGCCGAGTGAGCACCTGCTATCTGCCAGTTAGCAAGGCTATCCGCATCACATCAGCATTAGCTGTTGGAGAGGGTTGAAATAAGTCACTGAGCAGAGCCACAGCATGCTGGGAGAGAAAGGAACTAAGTCAGAAGAAGTAAGTTAGAACCAGCCAGAAGGCATAAAGCAGACTCACTTAGCCATCCTGTCCTCTTCATTAATGTCTCCCTTTCGACAGAAGAGGAAGCCGAGAATCAGGGTAAAGGACACCCCTAGGATCCCACAGCTCTTTTATGGTAGAGCTGAGTTTGGGTTCTCTTCTGTCCAAGAGAAGTCTCACACCCTTCTTGTGTCAACATGGCATGCAAAAGAGACAAAGGGGACATCTGACTTTGCTTGGGTTTACCTGCAAGTGGGTGTCAGGTGTTAAGCTACAGGTACATATATTTCCAGAAGAACTCAAATAAGAAATTTGGGATACACACAATGGGATAGAGTGTTCCATTCTTCCTTGGCAGCTGCCAATATAGAAAAAAAAGTAAAAGAAAAAAATAAGGAAAGAAAAAAAAGAGAGAAACCAAGGTAGCTGAAGGGCATACCTTCTGGAGAGCTCCAAAGATAAAAATGATATTCTAGCTCGGAATTTATCTTAATGAGGAAGACTCAATCAATGGAAAATGACAGGTGGGATAATTTAAAGTTCAAGTTTCCTTCCTCTGTTTCTTTGTGTAAAAGAGAACCAACTTTTTGATCATTGTTTGCTCAGCTGTAATATTCTGCTGCATAAAGAAGATTGAACACCGAATACCACATTAATATGTTATTGGCATCTTTCATATCTTACATGTTGATTGTAAAACCATCCAGAGAGACTGATAGCTGTAATATATTGCAGATTCTCAACTTCGAATTAATTTCATAACAGCACAGTAGAGCTAGATTTTCTCTGCTCTAAGAAGTAACTCAAAATTGGTAATATTATTTTTCTTTGCTCTTTTGAAACCCTAGGTCTGGTTATTTTCTTGATTGGATAACCTATCTAGACTTTACTTCCTTATGATCCATTACCTGCTTCAGTGGTTACCACCTCCTTTGAAATGTCCAATCCTCCAGCAGGTAAGTGCCCCCAGGGTGAGCTGCACAAAGCATAGTGTGAGCAGGGGAACTGCGTGTGAGCTCTGAAATCCATGCCTCCAAAATTCCATTTCACATCCAGAGTTCCGGCTTGAGTCACTGGGCCCGTATAGACACAGCCTAAGCCAACGACCACATGAAGGAACAAGTCAATGTCCAATGACTATAAGAGCATGAGTCCTTCCATCCCCCGGCCCAAGTTCCTCTATCTGAGGAGAGAAGGTAAGAGCACTCTGTTCCTTCTTCTCTGTCACTTGGGGGAAGGGGTTATGAACAAAAGGACCTGGCACCTTCTTCTGTCACCTTTGAGTCTCAGGATCCCTCTGGCTGCCATAATCAAAGGATCAAAAATGGGTTCCATTCTTCCATTTCCTTCCTGTAGAGCTGGGCTGTCCAATATGGTAGCCACTAGCCACTTGTGGTCATTTAACTTACTTAAAATTAAAGTGAATAAAAATGGCTTCTTATTCAGTTGGGTTATGATTTAATTCCTCAGTCACACTAGCCACATTTCAAGTGCTTGGAAGCCACAGGTAGCTAGTGGCTATGGTTTGGGGAGTGCAGATGAAGAATATCCCCATCGTTGCAGAAAGTTCTTTTTGACAGCTCTGCTCTGGACCCTAACTGATTCCAATCTTGAAGGAAGAGCAGCATATTGATTAGTTGCAGTGAGAAGGGAAGACATTTCAGGACAGAATTTGCAGGGACAAATGTTTATTGTTTTGGTATGGTAGAATGCTCTAGGAAGAGAGCATCTTTAAACCTCTGGTTTTCTGCAGTAGTCTCAGTTTTATAAGCATATCCAGAAAGAATTTAGGGTATTCTAAAAAAATTTCTCTGCAACCTATGTAAAGTAAAATAAAAAATGAGGTAGAATAAGAAGGACAAGGTAGATTTAATGGCTACAAATGCATAACTAAATCTTCTCCCACATTTCAATTCAGAAAATACTTGTTTTTAGGCAGTGACCTAATTGTTTGATTTAGAAAATATGATGACAATTACTGTAAAAATAACTTATTATAATTATTGATAATAATAACCTCAAGTTCAGGTCTTGAGTTAATATTTATTGGTTCATTTAACCAATATTTTTAAGCGCCTGCTGTGTGTCAGGCAGTCTTCTAGGCCTCTGGGATCTATCAATAACCTAACAGAGATCTCCTCCATGCAGAAGCTCATATCTTGTGGGTGGAAATAGAAAGCAAACAATAAACATCCTGAATTAGTAAATATATGGAATATTTGGGAGTAATAAATTCCATGAAAAAATAGAGCACAGTAAGGGACATGCACAGTCCTTGGTGGTGATGTTAGTGGTTCGGACAGGCAGGGGGGTTAGGCTTGTTCTCCTGGATCCTTATACAGGGTAAAATCCTTATTTTATAGGCATACAAAATAAAGCTCAGATTGGCCACAATTCATTTATACACACACGCTTCTATCATAACATGTGTTGGTAAGGATGTGGCAAGCAAGATGCTCTTGTACAATATTCAGGGCAGTGCCTTACTGGAGGGCAATATGGCAGCATCTATCGCCCTTGGTCATAGCAATTCCACTTCCAGATTTCTGTATAGGTCAGGATAGACTGGGTTATTTTGTGGTAGCAAAGAACTCCAAAACTTTAGTGTCTTATAACAAAAAGTGTTTATTTCTGTATGTACACATGTTCACCAAAAGACCTGATCCTCACAATATGGATGAATCTCACAAACATAATGTTGAGTGGAAGAAGTCAGACATCAAACAGGACATACTGCATGTGGCAGAATTCTAGAATGACCCTCCAAGATGCCTGGAGCCGGGTAGACACATATCTGCCCCTAGTTATTCAGTCAAACACTAATCTAGGTACTGCTGTAAAGGAATTTTGCGGATTTACAGTCCCAAAGCAGTGAACCTTAAGATAGGGAGATTATCCAGGGGAGGCCTGACCTGGTCAAATGAGTTCTTTCAAAGCAGAGCATGTTCTTTGGCTGTTGGCAGAAGAGGAAGTCAGAGTTAAAGCACGAGGCAGGTTGACATTAGAGAAATTCTCTGTTGCTGGCTTGAATGTGGAGGAGGCCTTGTGACAAGGAACATGTGTGGCCTCTAGTTGCTGAGAATGACCCCTGGTTGAGAGCCAGCAAGAAAACGGGGACCTTAGTCCTACAACCACAAGGAAATGAATTCTATCAACAACCAGTGAACTCTGAAGAGGAACCCAGCCTTAGAGGAGACCCTAGTCCTGGTGGACACCTTGATTTCAGCCCTGGGAGGCCCTGAGTAGAGAATTCAGCCACACTGTGCCTGGATGTTTGACCTACAGAAACTGTGAGATGATAGTTTTGTGTTGTTTTAAGCTGTGGAGTTTGTGGTAATTTGTTACAGTGGCCACGTAAGACTAATACACTGTATGATTCAATTTGTATAAAGTACAAAAGCAGGCGAAACTAATTTATGCTGATATAAGTCACAATAGTGGCCACTGTTGGGAGTTTATTGACTAGAAAGGGCTCAAAAGAGGCTTTGGGGGTAATGGTATTTTTTTCTTTGGCCGTACCGCATGGCTTGGTGTGGGATCTTAGTTCCCCGACCAGGGACTGAACCCGCGCCCTCAGCAGTGAGAGCGCAGAGTCCTAACTTTTCTATATGCATATTATACTTTAATAAAATATTGAAACATACATGCAAAACATACATTTTGGTTTTTTACCAAAACCCCACATAAAACAACATTGTTTTTTTTTTTTAATATGTCAGTTCTTATATGCACTTGCTTACCAAAAAAGCCCCCCAACCTACAAAACGAACTGAAACCAGGGACTACCCTGAGGAAAGGGAGTGGGATTAGATGTGGGTCAAGAGAATTTTTGTGTTTTCTATGATGTTTGAGCTTGCATAGAGTTTGCAGTCATGAATGACTTGGGTCACTAAAGACATGAAGGTAGAAGAAGGAGTAAAGCACATGTATTGATCCAGTGTCGTATTTGAGCAGAGTACTTCTTGTCCACAGTGGAGGCACACATTCACCCAGGACTGGAAGACGCTAAGCCAGACCCAGCCATCTCTCCTGCCCTGTTCCATAACAGTAGCTGCCATTTGTTGGATACCTATTCTCTGCCAGGTTCTGTAAAAGGTGCTTTATGTACATTATCTCTCTAATTTCTCCTGCATACCTTACAAGACAGCTGATTAGGATCATCCCCATTGTACAGAGGAGGAAACTGAGGCCCTGGAAGGCTAAGTGTTTGCCTGAGGCCAGACAGCTAGTAAGGAGCCAGATGGAGATCCAAATCCTGATCTGACTCCAGAAAGTGTGTTCTTTCCGCTATAGTTGCCAGCTCCTCCCATGGTCTTATTGATTCTTAGGCTGGGATACATCACTGTATTATGATTCATTCATTCATTTTAAACTCTGAGTCCCTAACTCCTCCGTGGAGGTAACACCTGAGGTGTTTCCCAGATTACTTTCTTCCCCCTTACACGTTGAAGTGCACTTCCAGGCATGGGTGAGATGTCTGGGAGAGTGGGGCTGATATAGAAGGAAAGACACAGTGTCTTAGACAGGATTGACTTGAACTTGATTTTGAATTCTTAAAATTCCCCAGGGTGACTGGATGCTTAGGGTGACTCAGTCTCCTCCTGTGGGCTCGGCTCAGCCTAGCTTCAAGCCACAGGCTCTGTGATGTGGATTCCAGCTTGCTCTCAATATGATCCCCCTGTATAGACTATATTAATAAACTTGGTGCAAGCACTGTAGACATGGAAAGTGAAATCTTATCCCTGCCCAGGAGATTCCAATTCTCAAGGCATAAGGGCCAAGCCATCCATCGAATTGCAAAAGACTTACAATGGAGGCAGCTGACTCGAGCCTGGACTTGACTCGGAATTCACTGAATACCGGAGAGGGAGCCTGTTCTGCAAAGGCACTCAGGTTACGGAGATGAAAGAGCAGCCTGCAGCACTTGACCAGAGCCTTTGCAGCGAACTTTTGAGAATGAAGGGCAGGAAAAGGATCTGCTCAGGGCACTCAGTTTCTTCGGCTTTTGGGAACTTCTTATGTTCTTTTACATGAAGAACAGTCTGGAAATATTCCTAAGAGGGACTGCCTTATCATTTCAGATCAGTTTCAGGGGTCTTGAGGGGAGGCACAATTCAGCCTGAATATCCTACTCTCCGCTTTTAATCCAAGTATTAGGCCACAAACTCTAGTGTATAACAGAACTCAAAGAAGGCTTAGAGAATATAGTAATGTCTTTATAGTGAATAGTTTGTATCATACTAATTCTCCCTCATTTGACAAAATCTGGCTGTATCAACTATCCAGGTTTTGATGAAATTAGTGTTGAATAAAAATTTTTCCAGTTGATATCCAGCATAAAATGTCTGTTTAGGATGTTATGGAAGAGCATCTAATGCAGATGATAAATCACATCTAGCCATATTTCCAGACGCAGTCAACAAAGAAAATAGCCTCTCCTGCATTCTGGGTTTGTATCATCCTGGCAAATTATTGTTGTTCTCAGTGTTGTTAGTTTGCTAGCATCTCAGCTGGAGTAGGATTTGTCCTTGATAAGAGAGCCAGAAACTGTTCATTTGACAATTCATTATCTGACTCTCTTCCAGAAGACTCTGGAACACCAAATGTCAGTTTCTGCTTTGACTTGCTACTAAACCGCTGGCGAGATCTGGAACTATGGAAACATTTAGGGTGAAATGCTGAGTGTCTTTTATTTTACTTGAACTGTGTCTGTCACGCTCGCTCTTCTCCCTGGAGAAAGCAGCTTATTGACTTGGTCTAAAAAATAAACTATTTGTTCTAATGGAGCTGTGGATGTTAATACAAACTGTGGTGTGCTTGTGTGGCCACATACTGCTCCCTTGATGAAAGACCTCACAATGTCACACTCTTGGTGCCATAGATGGAGGGTGGCATTTGTAGCTGGGGAGAGCTAGGACACTTAAATTTTTTTTTTTTTATTGAAGTATAGTTGATTTACAATGTTGTGTTAATTTCTGGTGTACAACAAAGTGATTCGGTTATCTATCTATCTATCTATCTATCATCTATCTATAATAGTTTGCGTTTGTTAATCCCAAACTCCCAATCCATCCCTCCCCCACCCCCCCCTCCCCCCTTGGCAACCACAAGTCTGTTCTCTATGTCCGTGAGTCTGTTTGTTTCATAAATAAGTTCATTCGTGTCATATTTCAGATTCCGTATGATATAAGTGATATCATATGATATTTGTCTTTCTCTTTATGACTTACTTCACTTAGTATGATAATCTCTAGGTCCATCCATGTTGGTACATATGGCATTATTTCATTCTTTATGGCTGAGTAGTATTCCATTGTGTATATGTACCACATCTTCTGGAGCTAAGACACTTTTCATACAACCTCATTGACAAGGAAGGGACTGGGTCACTGGGCACAAGGAAAGACGATCAAAACAGTTTCTATCAGCAAAAGTTCCTCTTTCTGGGATTCAGACAAAAAGGAGGGGAGAGTGGATTGATCGGCTTTTCCAGGCCTTTCCCCCTGATGTTTGCTAGGAAACCTCTGACCATTCCAGCCCACTGTGGAGCATCCTCAGAGCTTTCACTGCATTAGAGCCTGTGTCACAGATTAGTCAGTGGCTCACTATCCTCAGGTTCACACACGTTGGCTGTATTTTCTTGCATCAATGGTAAGCTCTCTGAGAACGTGGACCAGTCTCTGTTGAAGATACTGGGGTACCCAGTAGGATATAGTTAGTGCAAAGAAAACATTTTAAAACCATATATTGTCAAGTAAGGGGAAAACTAACATCTCTTGAGCACCTACTCTGTGCTAGATCCTTTGTGAGGTGCCTTGGCACTACCTCATGTTGGCATGTGTGCTTGGGTGGATTAAGGGGGTGGTCAGCAGTGGCAACTCCGTACCAGCTGTGTGCCCTTGACTAAGTTCCTTCGGCCCTAAGGCACACCATTTTCCTCACAGACAAAGTGAGGACAACGACGGCTGCCTCACTGAGTTGTTATGAAGGTCCAGTCAGTGTCTGTGGAAGTATTTGGTCAACTGAGAAGCCTTAGACCAAATATTATTGCTATTGGGAGCTATGGAGAAGTTTTAAAAATGAAGAAGCTAAGGTCCCAGCCTTCCAGAAGGTTATTGCATAGTGGAGTGGACAAAGTTGCTTATGACACTTCCAAAAAATAACACTATCAGATAATGTGGGTGACGTCCCAAGATTGTGTGCACGTTGAGTTACCCAGTTCGCAGTGTCTCCATCTCTGCTTCCCTCTTTACTAAAATTCAGACTCTGAGCACCTACCCTCCATCTCCTTCAGTGCTCTCAGAGCATGTGCATGGACAAACGTGTGTGCGTGCACACACACACACACACACACACACACACACACACACACCCCATGATCTGTCTCTGCCCAGCTTTCCTGCCTAGGATGAGGACTATCTAAGTCTCTTGATATTCCATTTGGGGACATGATATCTCACACTCTCCAGCTCATGCCCAGACATCTTGGAGCTGGATGAGGATCACTGGGGCATCGGAGTCACTGTGGAGTTTGACAGATTTGGGTTCAAGTCACAGCTCTACTTCCTAGCTGGGTAGCTGTAACTCTGTAAAACCCAGCTTACTCATCTGTAAAATAAGTACAACAGAAGTAACCACTTCATTGGGCTGCTGAGCATGTTAATTGAGAGAGGGCATGTAAAGTGTTTAGCCAAGTGCTTGATACACAATAGGTGTTGAGTCTGGGAGCTCTCACTGGCATAGTTTGCTAAACATTCCGGAGTCAGCCTGCAGGAGACATGACCATGGCCATGACATGACCATTGTGCAGAGCACTGGAGCATCCTTGACAAAATGTTTCCCTCCCCTCAACCGCCCCCCATTACAATTCTCACCCTTCATTCTTTCCTATCAACTCTTCTCAATGGGGACTTGAATATTGTCTTCTGCATCAGCTAAATCTTTCACAAGATGGTACCCACTGAGGCAAATTCTTCAGTGGAGATGAACGTCCAACGCGTCTTTTACCAAGTTCATTTTCCCCTGTTGCTCTAATGTTGTAGCTTTCTGCATTCTCATGCCTTTTGGCAAAATGTGGATTTTGAAAATGTGTACATAAAAAAGTAAGTCCTTTTCCAGGTTTTGCTCTCAAGCCCAGTTAAGTCTAGTCTGGCTCACTCTGATTAAAAATTAATTTTCATTTAGTCTATGACATGTATGATTTCTCTAATTTTCTCTTTTCCTGGGTTGTTCTTCTAAAACGTTCCCCTTCAAGCCCATTTGAGTGACAAAGAAATCCTTTTCCTGGGAGCCACTTTGGCCTCAAGGCTAGCTTCCTCCAAATCCTTTGTGTTGCTCTGAAATATAATTTTCAGCTTTTGTATTTTATTATTCAAAACTGGAACTCCCACGGAGACCAGTCAGGAGATCAGCAATGGGTGTGCTTCTCTCTTGCAAAGACCCCAGAGTAGGCGAACAAGTGGGAGGCTGTGGACCAGGCAAGGCCATTCTTGGTTTAGTTATTATCATTATTAAAACCACCTAGGGCTTTTGTGTCAGCTGGAGGTCACTTCTCAACACTTTTCCCCAGTCCTTCAGTTTTTTTTTTAAATATAAATTTACTTATTTTATTTATTTATTTTTGGCTGCATTGGGTCTTTGTTGCTGCGCGTGGGCTTTCTCTAGTTGCAGTGTGCGGGCTTCTCACTGCAGTGGCTTCCCTTCTTGCGGAGCACGGGCTCTAGGCACGCGGGCTTCAGTAGTTGCGGCATGGGGGCTCAGTAGTTGTGGCTCGCGGGCTCTGGAGTGCAGGCTCAGTAGTTGTGGTGCATGGGCTTAGTTGCTCCGTGGCATGTGGGATCCTCCCGGACCAGGGCTCGAACCCGTGTCCCCTGCATTGGCAGGAGGATTCTTAACCACTGTGCCACCAGGGAAGTCCCAGTCCTTCAGTTCTTTTTTTTAAGTTTTCAAATGTACTTTATTTCTACAGTCACACCATATGTTAATGGGTACATAATGCTTTTTACTTGGCATCAATTATGAGTTGCTTTGGAAACAATTCAGTATTAAACCAGCTGGGATGATTACTGTTCTCTCCATTCCTTTGGGGGTGACTGCAAACAGGGGACAGGTTCCATTCTATTCCAGTTTGTGTTGCTGTATATGCCCATACAGCAACGCGGAAAGTGGCTCCACTGGCTAATACAGCATTACCATATTTGTCATGGAAATCAGGTACCTGCTTCTGGTGGTCCTGCCTTGACATTGTTTGCTGAATGCTTCGAACTCCGAGACGATTTAGTGTGTTTTTGGCCAAGGGAAGCATCGTAAAACTGAAGACAGAAAGGCGGCAACTCCAGTCCTTCAGTTTTGACTTCACCTTCCAAGTCAGTAGAAGCCCGGAAGGCCACTAGTTGGAGGGTCACCTTCGGGAGTGCATTTTTGCCCACACAAAGTGGGGTCCCTCCTCAGCTCTTTTAGTAGCTGGCATAGCTTAGATCACAGCAAGTCCCTGCTGGGACGGGCCTTCAGCATCATCTAATGCAGGCCCTCGATTTACCAAGGTCAGCAGCTAAATCCCAGAGACGTCAAGAGACTAGCCCAGGGTCACATAGTGAGCTGGTGGCAGAACTGAGACTCAAACATTGTTTTCTTGGGCTCCGGCTTGGTGCTCTTTTTACTCGGCCACGGCGAACGGGTGTTGGCGGCCCAGCTCTAGCTCATACAGATCGAACACGAAACTGACTGTGTTTTTTCTGACCGCTGTGGTTTGCTCAGCTGAACAAGTCGAAACTGCTCTGGCCAGATCGACCATTAACTTTTGAAGTGAACGGAGTTGAAAATTAGAGTCAATAATTGACAGTGGGGCTGGCCCTGTAAGTTCTGCACATACTTGTAACTCTTCACTCTACTCCACCTCAGCTTCCCAAGCATCTCCTCCACTGGCCTGTTATGCATGTTTCATCGTGTCTTATGGTGGGGGATCATTCATTGGGGTAAAGCACTGCCCTCTTTTTTTTTAAAAAAATTATTATTTATTTTAACATCTTTATTGGAGCATAATAGCTTTACAATGGTGTGTTAGTTTCTGCTGTATAACAAAGTGAATCAGCTATACTTATACATATATCCCCATATCCCCTCCCTCTTGCGTCTCCCTCCCACCCTCCCTATCCCCCCCCTAGGTGGTCACAAAGCACCGAGCTGATCTCCCTGTGCTATGCGGCTGCTTCCCACTAGCTAGCTATTTGACATTTGGTAGAAGCACTGCCCTCTTCCTCTTTTGTAGATGTCTCCTGCCAGGGGTCACGTGGACATGTCCCACTCCTCGGCGCGATTAAACGGATCAGAGGCTTTCCTCCTCCAGAGGACACCAGCCAGGAGAGCACTGGAGAGGTGTGGAGGGAGGGTGAGAAAAGATAGCAGGTAAAGAAGACGGGTGGGGGCAAAGCCAGACACCTGTCATTAAATGTGTGTATGTTACTGTTGTGGGAAATGCAGCCAAGAGCTCAAACCAAACATAGAGTCAAAAGGGAAGAAGAAGGAACATTTACTCAAGTCTACTCCTTCTAGGAACTAGACTGAGTGCTCCCCAGAGATTTTTTTTTGTTAACTCATACAACAACCCAGGGAGGTTGTTACAGCCCCATTTTCACGGATAAGAAAACTGAGGCTCTGAGGGAGCTCAGAGAACCCTGATGAAACCCCAGGGTGATGAGCTCTCCAAGCCTGTGCTCTCTCCTTTTTAAAAAAAGCTCATTTCAGACTGGCTTCCTCTTTACTATACCCCTAAGCCAGCTTTTGGAAGGTGCCTGGTCAGGCTATTTTCTAAGATTGGAGACTGAGGACCAAAGAAGTGATGTGACTGTCACAGGAGCAGAGTCTGACCTGCTGCCTATGGTGGTTGCCAGGGCTTGGGTCACCATGGCTTTCAAGGCCCTGCCTGAACTGACTCTTCCATTGGCTGTCAGTGAGAAGTGGTGGTGTCACTGTCAGGGAAATGGTGGGCAGCCCCCATCAGGAGAAGGGCAGCCACGGGTCTGCATGTTCAGAGTTGACCATGATCCCTGGTCCAGTGCTTCTTTCTCTTGCCTTTGCACCACACGTTCATTCAGCACACACTTCACCCCGGCATCCTCCTCCTCTTTTAGTTCCTTCAGCCCCATGGCTTTTTTTATTTTAAAGCTAAACAAATACAAGTCAATGCTTCGTGGGGGAAAAATAGACAGTGGTTGAGAGTGCTGTCTATAACACACTCAACCTGTTTAGAATATTAAAGCTAGAATTTCAGAGCAGCGCTTTCCGTGAAGCACTGCTGCTCATTCAGTTTGGAGAGACGCGTAAAACCAGCAACGAAGTGACTCGATACTTTGCATGCCTTCAATCTTCGTGACAAAAATCACCTATAATTGAGAGTATGAGCGTTTTTTTGTTTTAAATTAGCGACAGCTGGAAAGACAGCATTGAGGTGAATGCTCAGGATAAGGGGAAAGCCTATTTTTTTAGTGTTTTCTGCTCTGTATAAAGAATGGCAGCACTTGCTTTGACATTGAGTTTTCACTGTTTCTGTTTCAGTTTGAACAGGGGACCCTGCTGTCACCCCTGCCACATAGGCTCAGAACAAGTCCAGCTGCTGATGGCCCGGTGCCCACCGCCCCCCACCATGTGAGTGTCACAGAAAGCAGGGAGGACCACGGTCTTCCCTGCAACAAGGCGCTGAGGGTTTGGGAGCACTTTGGCCCTGAGAAAGACAAGAAAAGCGTGTGACTTACCATGTGAGAGCAGGAAAATGCCCTTCAAGGCACAACACCGACTTTGCCTTCTTGCAAATAGGGAAGCTGAGCCCAAGAGTGAACAGGTATCTTCCTCGGGGTCAATACAGGGTCTCGTTTGCAGCAGTCAACACAAGAAGCCAGGTTGCTGGACTCCCAGGCCAGCGCTTTCTCAGCCATCTCCTGCTCTCCTCTCAGACTCCAGCAAAACCAAATGCATATTTGGGAGCGCACTGCTTAGTATGCAAGCCAGCCTGACCTTTATGCTCCCAGAATTGGCAACCTTTTGTGGAAACCATGGAAGGACAAGGTTCTGGAAAAATAATGAAAAGCACACCACACTGTGGAGACAACCAGAAGCCCTGATCAGACTGCGGAGTCCTCCTCACCTTCCAAGTCCTGAATCCCAAGTATATACACACACGCAGCAACTCAGGCTGCCCTAAGAAAGAAGGAGATGCAAAACCACAGACCTGACAATTCAGCCAGTTTGCTTCCTCTTCTGCCCCCCTCCCCAATCTCCAAAATAGGGCTGATTTCTAGAGTATCAGGATCTCTGTTATTCAGTTCCTGAGAGAAACTGGTTCCTGGGAGGTGGGCCTAGCCCAGAGCTGCAAGAGGTCTCGGAACGTCCTGCCAAGGTCCAGGCCTGGCCTCAGGAGAACGTGGCACTTTGGGACACACACAGGAAGAGTTCCCTCTTCTTAGCAGGAAGCCTCCTCACCCCAGGAAGGGTCCTCTGAGACTTGTGGGCTCCCCTACTGCCCCCCAAAGTTTCTTCCCACTTTTAGGAACCCTGATATATGAAATCCACCATGAGAGATTCACTTCTTTTTCTTATAGCATGAGGGTGGAGGAAAGGCTTGTAAATGCAAATAGCCTCCAGTGAGCTGGTGTATATATTCACACTAGATTGTTAGTGACATATCTGATCTCAGAAACCAGACTTTACAGCCCCTTCCTGTTCCTTCTTTGCACAGAGCAAAACCACCAACCTTACTGCCCCTTGCTCTGAGAGTCGGACTGTATGCGAATGTGTTTGTGTTCCTCTTCGTGAGTGAGTAAGTCCTGATTGTTCCCTGTACTGGTTACCACTCTCCCACCCCCACCCAAGGCGCTTCCCCATGTTCCAGTCCCACAGATCTCTCTTAGAGCAGAAACTCCAAAGTTAGTTGCTGGGGGCATGAACGTGTGACCCACTGTTCCAGAAGTGTTTCTCTGGGGATCCACTGAATGTCATTATGATGGTGTAATGGTTGGGGAGGTGGTGGTGGTCCTCAGATGGCACCATGAGGAAAGCCACATACTGGAGAGAACAAAGAGGTTGAAGGGGTGGCCCGGGAGAAGGTAGGGACAGCTGGCAGGCTGAGCTCCTGAGGGACCCTCGTGGCTCCCCTGTCACCTGCCCTCGCAGACATGTCCTACAAGCCTGGGAGGCATCAGGGGAGCTCTCAGGGAAGCCGGGAGTTCTACCTTGTAAGTTGCTGCATCTGGCTCCTTAGTATAAGTTCATCCGTCAGAGTATTCCCCCAGGATGCTCCAGACAGGGAAAATGCCTGAAATGCAGGTTTCTCAAGAATCCCTCATGCCTGCAGCCAGACAAAGGGTCTCTCACTGTACCCGGTAGGTTGGGGGCCATGTGGAAGTCCAGCCAGGACTGGGGACATCTGGGGCGGGTGGGGAGGTAAGGGCAGGGGGCACAGCTGTGAAATCGCCTGAGAAGAGCCCCTGCCTTCAGTGGCCCGTGACTCAGTCAGCACCTCCGAACTTAGAGCAGCACGTAAACACTGCCTCATATTTGGAATTGCCCAAAGGCCATCCTCACAGTGACCCAGAGGGTCAAAAAGGAGGAATTAGTCCCATTTTATGGAAGAGGAACCTGAGGCTCAGGAGGGGCAGGTCATTTTCCCAGGGCTGCCCAGCAAGGAAATGACGGAAACTCAGGACCCCCAGACCGACGCTTGCTGCTTCACTACGCAGAGAGAATAGAAGAGGGATGGCGCAGGGTCCAGTGAGGGCCCAAATGTTCTGAGGCAGATCGTGGGAGAGGCTGTCTCTGGGGGGACTCATCTCACCGGCCCCCACCTCCCAGACAACGCTGCTCTGAGACACTGCTGTCACCCCGTGCTCCTTCTGCAGCGGTAGGACTAGATAGCAGTGGGCACTCATTCACGGAAATACCAGTTCCCGGTATGCAGCAAGCTCCACCCGAGCAACCGGATGGGAACGGTCTTGCGTTCTGAGTCCTGGGGACCTTGTCCTAAAGGGACATTCCTTCCTTTCTTGCTAATCCTTACATTGCTGGTCCTGCATCTGAAAAGAGCCTTTTGGACACCTGGCTTGAGGATGGTCTGCACCTATGTATTAGAAAAGGTGCTGTTAGGAAATGGATGGCTTCCTGGGTTCAAACGCTGAGGCTCTGCTGTGTGACCTTGGGCACATCCCTTTCCCTCTCTGGGCCTCAGTTCCCTCATTTGTCACATCACCTTGGATTAGATGGCCCCCCTCTGATGTAGTATTTAGTCATGTACGTTCCTTTTAATACATTTTATATGAGTGAAGGCTTCCTGTAGGCACAGGGCTTGATGCTGAGGATTGAGCAAGAAGAGGGGAGTAAGGGCCAGTCCCTGCTGTAAAAAAGCTCAAATTCCCATTCTGAAACGTTTTTTGGTCATGCTTTTCCTTCATGCTGACTTACCTTTTCAGAAAATGCCCCCGCTTCCGTTGGAGAATGGAAATTGGCAAGGAGAGAGGGGAA
Source organism: Mesoplodon densirostris (assembly GCF_025265405.1). Classification (NCBI taxonomy): domain Eukaryota; kingdom Metazoa; phylum Chordata; class Mammalia; order Artiodactyla; family Ziphiidae; genus Mesoplodon; species Mesoplodon densirostris. The sequence continues at coordinate 21,117,152 of NC_082681.1, forward strand.
AAGGTCCAATTTGCGCCTTTGCTATTTTAGGGGAGGTTGAAATGACAGGCCAAAGTGTACTGATGTGCTCACTGGAGTGACCTCCGTCCCCCAAGACAGGAGAAAACCCAGGTCCTCTGCTTGTTAAGTGGTTTGAGCTCTTAGGCGTGAGGCATTATTACATAAATTCAAGCTCGCTCCAGATCCTTAGTACCCTGAGTTGCCTCAAGGGGGTAATGGCACTGCCTGCGTGTGCAGCCCGGGCGCTCGGGCCGCCGTTGCAACCGGAGCGAGAAGCGCCCGCCCGCACCACCTGTCCCCGCCGGCATTCCAGAGTAGAGGCCGAATTGGCAGCAAGCCGGCCCGGATCAGTCGCCGCCTCAGTCCGCGCGGGCCCTCCTAGGGGTGTGTCTCGCGGATTCAACTCCCAGCCGCTCCCGGACGAGCCCCTAAAGGCTTCTTCCTCTCTGGCGGGAGACGCGCGCGCCCCTCTCTTCGCGCAGCTGGCCCGAGGCCGCCGCAGGCGGATGCACGACCTCAGGAGACGCTGGGACCTGGGCTCCCTCTGCCGGGCCCTGCTCACCCGGGGCCTGGCCGCCCTGGGCCACTCGCTGAAGCACGTGCTCGGCGCGATCTTCTCCAAGATTTTCGGTCCCCTGGCCAGGTACGTTTTAGGCGAAAGCGGGACTCGCGCTCCCGGGCCAGGGCGCGCGGGAGCCGTGCGGGAAGGGAAGGCAGCCTCGAGGGGAGAGAAAGGCACAAAGTTCCGGCTGGCCCGCGGCGGCCAGGCTCCGGGGCTCTGGAGGGGCGCGGCGCGCGTTTGGCTACGCTGCGGCTCCCTCCCCGCGCTTCCGCGGGCACCCGTAGCGCAGCGTCTCCGCTAGCAAGTCGGGCTGCCGGCGGACCCCCTTCCCCCAGGGTAACTCCGAACGCCTGGCTCCGAGCTCCCTTGAGGCGTCCCCCAAGGTGGGCAGCCCGTTGCGGGCAAGAGCAGGGCTTCGGGGCGCACGGGGAAGGAGCCCGAGAGTCGGGCAGGCGAGGAGGCGGCGGCGTGCGCGCCAAGGGGAATGGGGGCAGAAGCGCCCGGGAGAGTCCGGCGAGCGAAGCAGGATGGGGATGGGAGTCACGGAGCCACCGAGAGTGGAACAAGACGCGCGGGGGCTCGGACCCGTGGTATGAGTTGAGGAGTGGGGCAACCGGGTCAGGCGGGGTCCCACGGGTACGAAACCCCGCGAAGCGGCTCCGAGAGCTCTGGCGCTGGGAGAGGGCAGGCGGCCAGCGGGAAGGAGTCGGGGGGAGGGGGGTGTGTGCGGCAGAAGCCACAGCGCTGAGCCTGCCGGGAAGGAAGGAAGCGGGGAAGGGCGCCACCGCCGCCGCCGCCGCGGTGGAGTACTCGGTGCCGAGGGGAGGGGGAAAGGGGCTCAACGGCGGCGCCAGGGGGAGGGGGGCGGTACGGGCGCACGGCGAGCGCGGGCTGAGCTGCGGGATTGACGTAAGGAGCTTGGGTTTCCCCCAGCGTCGGGAACATGGATGAGAAATCCAACAAGCTGCTGCTGGCTTTGGTGATGCTCTTCCTTTTTGCCGTGATCGTCCTCCAATACGTGTGCCCCGGCACAGAATGCCAGCTCCTCCGCCTCCAGGCGTTCAGCTCCCCGATGCCGGACCCGTACCGCTCGGAGGATGAGAGCTCCGCCAGGTTCGTGCCCCGTTACAATTTCAGCCGCGGCGACCTCCTGCGCAAGGTAGACTTCGACATCAAGGGTGATGACCTGATCGTGTTCCTGCACATCCAGAAGACCGGAGGCACCACTTTCGGCCGCCACCTGGTGCGCAACATCCAGCTGGAGCAACCGTGCGAATGCCGCGTGGGTCAGAAGAAATGCACTTGCCACCGGCCGGGTAAGCGGGAGACCTGGCTCTTCTCCAGGTTCTCCACGGGTTGGAGCTGCGGACTGCATGCCGACTGGACCGAGCTCACCAGCTGCGTGCCCGCCGTGGTAGACGGCAAGCGCGAAGCCAGGCTGAGACCGTCCAGGTGAGTGCGCGCCCGCGGCGGAGCGGGGCCCTGGGGCGCGGGAGCGGACCCGGGCCGGGGCGGGCGGAGGGCCGGGAGGCGCGGCTAGCCGCTGCCGGCGACCCAGGGAGCACCTCGGCGCCCGTGCGGTGGCGCCCCGGCGCGCGCGCTCGTGGCGCTGTGGCGGCTGCAGGAAGCTCGTCCGTTCCGACCTGGGACGGCTCCTCTCTCTGCCCGAGGGTTGGCCTGCTTGTCGGCTGGGAGTGCGCGCTGGGGAAGCGGCCAGGTGGCCCGGGACGAGCGCCCCCCGGCCGCCGCCGGGACAGGGTACAGCACGCAGACTCCGCACTGGAGGGCCCAAAAGAACTACGCTCTGAGTGCAGCGTCCCTGAGCCCCTCCAGCCTTTCGCTTCTTTTCGCCGCACCCAGGTTTCCAAGCCGCCTTTCGCTCTCTTCTTTCCCGCTCCCGCATTTCCCCTCCCCCCGCCTTTCCCCTCGCTTCCTCTATTTGCCTTTTTTTCTTTCTCGTGCTTGGGATCTTGTCAGCTCCTGGCCGCTCTCTCTTTCCTCTTCCCTCCGTTTTCCTCTTTCACTTTGTTTCTCGTTCTTTCTTTAACCCTTTTTGTTCTTTCTCTTCTTTCCTGACTTTTGTCGCCTCCCTCCTCCGTTCTCTCCACTGGCTCTGCTCTCCCTGGGCGAATGAATGTCCCTCTGCGGCTGTTTGCGGGCACCCAGAGAGAGCTCGTGGTACCCAGCTTGCGCCCCGCACTACTGGCTGCACGCCGGGCATCAGCGGCGCTTTGCGAGTGCGAGGGGCACCCCGCGGGTCGAAGGGCAGGTGGAACGCTGCCCCGGATCCCATGTGGGGCTCAGTCTTGGGAAACCTCTCCTGATTTACAAACTCTGAGCGTCAGAGCAGGGCGCCGCCAGGCAACTTTATGAACGCAGGGCTGACTCGGAAAGAGCTGTTTTATGAAAAGCCACTTGCTTTTGAAGCTAGGGCATTTTCCTGCAGCCAGCTGCAATGCCCAGTTGCTGGAGGTCATGGAGTGCCATAAAGGGGGGTGTAGGAAGGACTCTTTGGGGTGCAGTTGCCCCAGTCAGGGCTCCCATTCTGCGACTCTCCCTAAAACAGATGTGGGCTGTGGCAGGCAGTCCAGGGAATGGACAAGTTGAGTCTCATTGACATGGCCATGCTCTCTGTCTCCTCAGCGAGGTGACCACAAGGGTCCTGGAGGCTGCTGCTGCTACAGAGGCTGCTTCCCTGGACAGGCTCCCCACTCCCTCCTCTGCCTCCCCAGCCCCTCATGATGAGGGCTATGGCCATATTTTGTTGATGCCTCTTGGAATGCAAGAGCCTGGCAGTTTCTTCTGTCCAGCCCCAGATGAATGGAGCCCTCCGACTTCCTGGTCACCATTGAGATTTAGAGGAAACCTCACCCCCTACTCACTTTCCCTTCCCTCAGTTTACAGTGTCCTTTTTGAATGCTGGAATTCTGGGAGAATCTGTTGAACTTTCATTTCCCTTCCAGCACTAACCGTTATTTTTTTCCCCCGACCTAAGAGAACCTTGACCCTAGGAAGGTTGCTGTCTCAATCTGTTGTGAGAATTGTGTAAGCCATTGTCACCACAAGACTCTGGTGTTTAAGACGTTCGTAAACAGTTAGGCAATATTGAAAATAATCCCTCTTGCTGATAGAGCCTGTAGGTTTTGTGAGGGGTGGTGATGTAAAAAGCTCTTGAGGGCAAAAATTGAATTCCACAGCCATGGCTGTGGCATAGGAGTAAAAATGAAGTCTTGGCCACTATGGACTCCCCGGCCCTGTTTGGAATTCCTCAGGGCACATGTGCCTTTTAAAATCCTTTTGGACTTGTAGGTCAGGGTGTGACAGTATCTGTAGACACACATTATTATTGTGGTCTTGATTGTGTATCTGGTCTTTTGGCAGATTACTTCAGAAATTTACCATAAGATAACCAGGCCCCCTCAAGGGGAGGGTTCAGCCTCTTGGATGGCCCCCAATGGAAGCAAAATTATTTGAAATGAAATAAGATTTTCTTGATCATCAAAAGGGTGATACCACAGTGCCATCTAGTCTAGTAGAAGAAGAACCACTTTTTAAAAACATTTATTGATTTTATTTATTTATTTTTGGCTGTGTTGTGTCATTGTTGCTGCGTGAGGGCTTTCTCTAGTTGCGGCGAGTGGGGGCTACTCTTCGTTGCGGTGCATGGGCTTCTCATTGCGGTGGCTTCTCTTGTTGCGGAGCACGGGCTCTAGGCGCACGGGCTCAGTAGTTGTGGCACGTGGGCTCAGTAGTTGTGGCTCGCGGGCTTTAGAGCGCAGGCTAAGTAGCTGTGGTGCACGGGCTTAGTTGCTCCGCGGCATGTGGCATCTTCCTGGACCAGGGCTCGAACCCGTGTCCCCTGCATTGGCAGGCGGATTCTTAACCACTGCGCCACCAGGGAAGCCCAGAAGAAAAACCACTTTTTAAAGAGTCAGAATTACTGGATCTTACAGTAAACTTTGCTAGAGAAACACATGGCTATCCCCAGGGCATTTCTTTTATTTCCTTAATTCCTACCTACCTCCAGAAATCTTCATCCTGAAGAGTAGTCATAGCCGGAGGGTTCCAGAATTTCCCAGGATGTTGACAAATCCCTGCTTACAGGACCAGTTCTGTGAATTCTGATAATCTGTGTGAGAGAAGGTATGTACAAGTGTGTGACAGTGAGAGAGAGAGTGTGTGTGTGTGTGTTGAAAAGTTAGACAGAGGCAGCTTTGCTGGTGGTGATGCATGAGGCCGAGGAGATGTGAAAGTCAGCCACGGGGAGTTCCTGTGTAGAGCAGGCTTCCATGCCAGCTGCTGGTGGTTCTGTGCGCCACTGAGCTGAGTGGAATAGCAGCTCAGTCTGTTTGGCCTGGGAGTTCTGACACCTGGGCCTTCGTTCCAGGCCAGCCATGAACCAGCTGTATGACCTTGGACCAGAGTCTGTCCCAGCCTTGTCTTGTGGAGAGTGCATTCCAGTTTCTGATGAGCTTTTCCATCCCTTATCTCTGGTATTTCTCTGTAAACTTGCACTATGTGTAGGAGGAAGGCAGAGTGGGCAAAAGTCTCCCCATTTGTCCCATGAGACAGAAGCCCAAGGGGGTTGAAGGACTTTCTCAAGGTCATTGGGCTCTTCAGTGACACAGCAGGGACCTTACTGCAGCTCTGGCTGCTTCCACAGCCCTTGCTCTGTTGACTGTGACTCCATGAACAAGGTTTTTTAAATTTTTCTTTATTTATTTTGTGAAAGCACAGTGAGGTATTTCATGTGAGTCATTACCACAAAATGAACACTCAGTGAATGTTAACTGGTATTGTTATCAACTACATCATCACCGTTTCCAGGCATTTTTACACATGTGTTTGAACAAGTGATTGGACCAGGGTTGCCACAGCCATTGGGAAAAAAACACATTTCTACCTCCCTGAGGTTTTCTGCTCACCAGGAGAAGGTCTCGTGGCAAAGGGGCCTCTCATTGCCTAGTCAGAAATCGCTACAAGGCTGAGAAGGATGGGAGGATGCTGGGGACCTGGTGACTAAGCATCAGGAAGAGGCCTCAGCGGCGACAAGGGCCACCTTTTGACTCGCAGCCATCCATCCACATTGGGGGGGTGGCGCACGAGAGGCCACCGTGGCTGCAAGCCAAGACCTGAATTCTGTTCCCACTGCTACATTCGAGATGCTTCCCTGCCTCAGCGGATGGTGAAGTGCTCGAGTGATATATAACGGCTGAGTGGAAACGGCTGCCATCACGTTGCCTGGAGAGGACAAAGAGAGAGAGTGCTTGGCTGGCAAAAGGCACAAATTGTTTATTAAGAATCGTATTTCTTTTCAAAAAACCTAGCAATTGCATTTCATGCATCTGTTGTTTAGGGGCCAGAGAAAGGTCCTGCTCAATCTAGAATTACCAAGACTGTTTTTGAAAATGTGTCAAAACATGGTTGCTGACCAGCTCTTCAAACTCCCGAATTCTGCAGGCTTTTCCCAGGCCAAATTCCCTCCGTTTGTAGCCAGCTCTAGTGCATCAATGGGGCTGTGGGAGGAACTCAGAATTGGGCACCAAGAAACTGCACCAGCCTCATTCTTCTTCCCCAGGCACTGTGCTGGCTGGCACACTCGGGCGGCAGCTGGCGGCAGGGGAAGGTCAGGTTCCATGGCTACCCAAGTCAAAGAATCTGATCATCATATTCACATTGCATCCTAGACATTTAGTATCTCTACATTTTGCAGCAGTCTTACGGAAGAGTAATTAATTGTCACCTAGAAACCACTAGGCTATCACTGACAGGAAAGGACTACAAGGCATTTACATGGAGCATAACCTTTTCTCTTTCTTTCTTTTGTCTTCTTTGTGGTCACTCCTTTTTAATACCTGTGGTAAAGGCTTCCTTTTCTTTCCCTTTCTCGTTTAAAGGTGGCTCTTTTCTTTTTTTGGCCGTGTGCGGCTTGTGGGATCTTAGTTCCCTGACCAGGGATCGAACCCGGACCCCAGCAGTGAAAGCAGTGAGTCCTAACCACTGGACTGCCAGGGAATTCCCAAGGTGGCTCCATTTTGATAGAACCATGTCTTAGCAAGAAGTCCGTAGTGCACAAGACTGCTCATGGCTCACATGCCCATGCTCCACTCCTTCCCTCCTGCAGTGAAGCAGGACAACATGACAGGCTTTGGTACAGGGCAAGGCAGCGAGTGAATGGACTGATCCAGGCAGCAATGCCGTCCTTCTGGTCCTTCAGGCTGTAGGCCACTGGGTTCTCATAGGGGTAGCTTCACTTAGCTGGGGATGCTAAGAGGATACTAAGAGCTGTTATTACTCCCCTGCCACGTATTTCTCAGGAGAAGGTGAGAAATTCACCATGATAACATCTGTAGAACTTCAGCTGTAGTAGTTAGCATCTTTGCCCAGATGGCAAACATGTTGCTGGCAACCCAACAAAGCTCGAAGTTCTCAAGGTGGTATAAAAAGGTACTCAGAATTAGATATTGTTAATAGTAATTTTAGATTAGTGCTGTTACGTGGCAATAAGAATGTCAGAGCTTGTCTTTTCTAGATGTCTGTCATCAACTTAAGTAGCATGAAATAACATTAAATAGTCACCTCTTCCCTCTGTCGTTCGTTAAACAAAATTCTGCAAAACTGCCCATTATATTCCAGGGAAGACGTGTCATCTTTGCTCTCACAAAGCTTACAGTAGAACAGAATAATTTGGTGTTTTAGATATTTAATAAAGAAGATGGATTTTGTTTGAAAATGATTTGAATATCAATAATGTCTTTAAGATGTCATATCTTTACCAGAATATGTTTTAAAAATAGAGAAAAGTCCATCTGTTTATATAACAGTTTAGGTCTAATCAGCCAACTTTGTGGAGTAAGTATTATGGCCTCTGCCCAGTGCTAGCAGTTGGGGGAGATTAGAGCCTAGACAAATCCAAAAAAGTCAAGGTCACCATCTTTAGCCTCAAGTTCATTAAGATTAGATGGTAAAATGCAGAACTGTGTCGTGTATAGATGGGGGATGGGGGGGTGGGGAGGAGCATGTGACTTGGGGCAAGTCCATCCCCCTCTGTAAAATGGGAGATTTAAAGGAGATGCTTTCTAAGGCCTTTTCCTTTCTAAAGTATGAGGAGCAGGCCAGAAAAAAGGAGAGATCTGTTTGGAAAGGCTTCTAGGAATAGGTGGGTTGTATTTAGAAGAAAGGAGGCATTGTGGGTGGGTGTGGCATCCTCATGGCATCGTGAGGTCAAGTCACCTCACCTAGCCAGGGCTGGCCAGACCTGAGAAGGTTCATGCCTGGGGGAGGGTTAGGGAGTCTCATTGTAGAGATCCTGGAATGGCAGAAAGGAGGTTGAACCCCAGTGAGTATGAGAAGCTCTTGCATGGCAGGGATGTAAAAAACATAAAAGTAAATGAAGGCTGTAGTCCAGTTAAAGGTACCACCCTGATTTCAGTCTGGAGTTGAGGTGGTACCATTGACAACACGGAGAGGTTGAGAAGGCGATCTGCTTGGGGCTGCGAGGATACCAAGAACTGTGACCGGTCTAAGTTGCCTAGGCTTCTAGTGGCCAAGGCTTGTAAGGAAGTGAGAATGGGGGCTCTGGACAGGTTAGGACTTAGTTGTATAGGTAGGAGTCTCTGAATCCAGTTAGTCTGAATTCACAATTGGCATTATTATTTAAATGATAGCTGCAATTCACATGTGGAACTCTCAGGCAGGTAAAAGGCTGTTTGAAGAGAGGAAAAGATCGACAGTTATGATTACATAAAAATGAGGAGTGTTCATCTGTCCAAAAATAGCCAAAATGAAAAGGCATATGGCAAACCGATGAAAATATGCACAACAAATAAAACAGACAAAAGGCTGACATCGTTCCTGGATAAAGAACTTGGACAAATTGATTAGAAAAACAAAGGATATGACCAGACAATTTGCAACATGGGAACCACAACTAGTTTACAGACAGAGAAAAGCTCTTTAGCCTCACTGGTACTAAAGAAATGCAAATTTAAATAATTATATATAGGAAAACCTTTTTGCCTGTCTAATTAACCTGGATTAAAAAAAAAAAAAAACTCGTTATACATCACCACCACCACCAAACAAAAAAAGATAGTAGCGGGGCTTCCCTGGTGGTGCAGTGGTTAAGAATCCACCTGCCAATGCAGGGGACACAGGTTCGAGCCTTGGGCCGGGAAGATCCCACATGCTGCGGAGCAACTAAGCCCATGCACCACAACTACTGAGCCTGCGCTCTAGAGCCCGCGAGCCACAACTACTGAGCCCGCGTGCCACAGCTACTGAAGCCCGTGTGCCTAGAGCCTGTGCTCCGCAACAAGAGAATCCACCGCAATGAGAAGCCCACGCACTGCAATGAAGAGTAGCCCCTGCTCGCCACAACTAGAGAAAGCCCGTGTGCAGCAACAAAGACCCAACGCAGCCAAAAATAAAATAAATAAATTAAAAAAATAAATGAAGTAGTGGCTGTTATAATAATCATTATTATTTAAATAAAAGATAGTAGCCAGTGCTGACAAGGGTGTGGTACATACCATCATTCTCATATGTTGTTGGTGTGACTATGTTGGAATAATTCTTCCCGAAATAAAATAGATAATATCAACAGAGAACATTGAAAATACTTACTTCTTTGACCCATGATGTGTTTGCTGGGATTTTACTGAAAAACAATCCTGTACATGTTTTTCTATGACTCACTCACTTATTTATTTAGTTATTTATTTATGTATTTATTTACAGATATTTATTGAATATCTCTTATCACGGTGCCTCCAGCACCATGAGGAACCAGGTAGATGTGGTCCCTGGCTTCATAGAGTGGGAAAGGTAGACATGAAACAAATAATTCATTACTTAAAATTGTGAGAAGCGCCATGGGGGAAAAGCATAGGGTGATATGAGAGTGGTATCTTAGGAGACTACCATTATTTAAGTTATTTGGAGCTATTCATAAGTGCAACAAATCGGAAAAATCTGCATCCACATATAGGAGAATGGTTCAAGAAATCTCAGTACATCCACTTGAGCGATTATTTCAAAACCATTTAAATGTCCTTTTCAGAGTATAGAAAATTGGTAGTGATTTAATGCTAAGGGAAAAAGAGACAGTTATGGGCCCAGTATGACTACAATTATGTGAGAGAGTGGTTGAGCAGGGAGAGAGGCAAATCATCTTTCTATCCCTCTCAAATCTAAGCATAAAAGGCAAAGAATGGAAGAAAAATACCGAGATATCAATAGATCAATTAGTGACTTATTTTCTTTTCCTGTTTCTCTGAAGGATTTGAATTTCCTGTATGAGTATGCATTACTTTCATAGTAAAAGTAAATATTAACAGTTTTAAAAATGATGCTTTATAATGGCTGTGATAAATTACACAGTCTGCTTCTTGGTTTCTAAAACTATGGCTGGTTATTTCATTAGCCTCTTGATATTCTGGGAGTCCTTAATGAGGAAAGCAGCCTCAGCTAAATAAACTCACAGACTGAAAGGCAGAGGTGATAAGTCAGGCATCAGCTGTTGATTTTTCTGATGATTGGCTATTATCGTATTCCAAGGAATCCATGAAACTCTTATACCAGTACAGTACAGAGATATTTGAGTGGATTGCTATTGCTTGTGCTCTGTTTAAAAATTAAATGAAACTGGAAATTAATAATGGCACACAGTTGGAAATAAAAGGCTTACTCTGCTCAGCCAGAGCCACCCAAGATAGCCTGGATTGTGAATCTTCGTGAGCCTCTTTTCAAATGAACTGACACCAGAGCTAATGGTCTGGCTGGAAGAGTAAAGTCTTGGGGTTGGAGAAGGGCTGTAGTTCTAAACGTCCACAACTGAGAGCTTAGATCAGTTAGTGCATGTGTTGCCCTCATCCAGGAGAGAAGGGTAGTGCATTCTGCTGGAGCAGCCTCCCCGCAGAGCAGTTTCACTTCAGAATAGCATTGCCCCTGGTTAACTGTAAATTGACTAGAACACTTCATTCCTCAACTGCTCTGGGTATCTGAGGGGCCACTAAATACAGTAAGGTTCAGAATCTTATTGTTGAGACTCCATGGAGACTACATTCTAGGTACAAGTTATTTTGACAGTGTAAAGAATGTGCTTCACACTTGGAAAGCTAATACCAACATTCTGTGCCAAATAAGATGAGATATTTATTTATTTTTCCCCATATATATATATATTTATTTTATTTATTTATTTTTTCGGTACACGGGCCTCTCACTGTTTTGGCCTCTCCCGCTGTGGAGCACAGGCTCCAGAAGCGCAGGCTCAGTGGCCATGGCTCACGGGCCCAGCCGCTCCCTGGCATGTGGGATCTTCCCGGACCAGGGCATGAACCCGTGTCCCCCCCCATCGGCAGGCGGACTCTCAACCACTGCGCCACCAGGGAAGCCCCCCCTCATATATTTAAAACAATATTTATTTATTTATTTGACTGCACCAGGTCTTAGTTGCGGCATGCATGCGGGATCTAGTTCCCTGGTCAGGGATTGAACCTGAGCCCCCTGCATTGGGAGTGCAGAGTCTTAGCCACTGGACCACCAGAGAAGTCCCAAGATGAGATATTTAGTCACTGAGTTTAGAGGAAAAAAAGGATATGCATGGGAATGTTCCTTCTTCCATTAAAGTGTAATGAAGAATCCAATTAATGGTATATGTCTTCTAATACAAAGTCATTGTAAGCTTAGAGAAATATTTGTCTAAACTTTAGAAAAATATTTATTGGCAGAAGAGCTTTCCTAGCTTTGCTAGGTATTGGACTTCGCAGATTATTCAGTTGGTCTTATTGCGTCCTATTTGTTATTTCTGCCATTTTGCCTCTAAGAACAGTGTTGAAGACTTTGACACATTTCAGAGCATTACACTAAATAAATCTGTCTTGCACATTCCACTGTGCTTTTTCTGGAATATTATAAATATTCAAATATAGTCACACATGCAAATTCAAAATAAAATTCAATACATGCAAATTCGGCATAAATTCCATATTTATAACTTAGCAATAGTTTTGAACTTGTTATCCTATGATATAAATGTATCAAATATGAGCTCATGGGAATTACCAATAAATATATTTTTCTGATTAAACTGTGGGTTCTTTTTTAGTCACAATTTAAGCTTCAATTCTGGGATATATTATAAGAGAATAATTTGCACTTCATTTACTCTCAATTGTCAAGAATCATGTTCTTTCCCAATGTAAATGTCTGCAAAAAGGACTTCTTATTCACTGTGCTTGCTTTTTGAATTTTACCAGCAGGGATGCCCTAGTGAGCCTTAGAGAATTGGTCTTTTTCTTGTGAAGAGTATAGTTCTTTTTTTAAATAAATTTATTTATTTATGAATGTATTTTTGGCTGTGTTGGGTCTTCATTGCTGCGCACGGGCTTTCTCTAGTTGCAGCGAGTGGGAGCTACTCTTCATTGCAGTGCGCGGGCTTCTCATTGCTGTGGCTTCTCTTGCTGTGGAGCACAGGCTCTAGGTGTGTGGGCTTCAGTAGTTGTGGCACGTGGGCTCAGTAGTTGTGTGTCACAGGCTTTAGAGCGCAGGTTAAGTAGCTGTGGTGCACGGGCTTAGTTGCTCGGCAGCATGTGGGATCTTCCCAGACCAAGGCTTGAACCTGTGTCCCCTGCATCGGCAGGCGGATTCTTAACCACTGCACCACCAGGGAAGTCCCAGTGAAGAGTATAGTTCTAATGAATCACTTCCATGCACTTTTCTGAAGGAATACAGAGCAATTGAAATGTGTGCAGTGCATTGGTTTACATCAAATGGATTAGGCTTGTGTGTGCTATTCCTTGCATTAATTGACTTTTTCCCATAACTGTATAGTATCAGCTCAGATTCATTCGTGGAGATCATTGGACTTTCGCTAACTTCCTACAGAGAGTGAACGCAAGCAAAGAGTGTTTCGAAATTGACTAGAGTGACCGGGTTACAGCCAGGAAACATGGAGGTACTTTTTTTTTTTTTTTTTTTCTTTTTGCGGTATGCGGGCCTCTCACTGTTGTGGCCTCTCCCGTTGTGGAGCACAGGCTCCAGATGCGCAGGCCCAGCGGCCATGGCTCACGGGCCCAGCCGCTCCGCGGCATATGGGATCCTCCCAGACCGGGGCACGAACCCGTATCCCCTGCATCGGCAGGCGGACTCTTAACCACTGCGCCACCAGGGAGGCCCCATGGAGGTACTTTTAAAAGGCCCTTTGATCTTGGCAACCAGCTCCTCAGTTATTACAATAAATAGAAGTTGACTAAACTCACCAGTTGAAAGACATAGATTATCACAACCGATGAAAATACAAAATCTAGCTATATGCTGTGTATGAGAGACAAGGCTAAAACATTAGGACACAGATAGGATTGGAATAGATATACTATGCAAATACTAACCAGAAGAAAGCTGATGTAGCTAAATTAACTAAGGCAAAGCCTTTTTGGGGGATAAACAGGATCACTGAATAAAATGATAAAATGTTCAATTCTTCAGATAACAATTCTAAGCCTGTATGCAATTAATACCATAGTTTTGAAATATATAAAGCAAAAATTGACAGAGCTATAAGGAGTTTATTACAAAATATTGAATCTGGTTCCCTGTGCTATACAGTAGGTCCTTATTGTTTATCTATTTTATATATAGTAGTGTGTATCTGCTAATCCTAAACTCTTAATTTATCCCTCCCCCTACCCCTTTCCCTGTTGGTAACCATAAGTTTGTTTTCTGTGTCTGTGAGTCTTGTTCTGTTTCATAAATAAGCTCATTTGTATCATTTTTTAGGTTCCACATATAAGTGATATCATATAATTTTTGTCTTTGTCTGACTTACTTCACTTAGTATGGTAATCTCTAGGTCCATCCATGTTGCTGCAAATGGCATTACTTCATTTTTTTGTGGCTAATATTTCATTGTACCACATCTTTGTCCATTCATTTGTTGATGGACATTTAGGTTGCTTCCATGTCTTGGCTATTGTAAATAGAGCTGCTGTGAATATAGGAGTGCATGTGTCTTTTTTTTTCTTAATTAAAAAATTTTTTTAAAATAATTTTATTTATTTATTTTTAGCTGCATCAGGTCTTTTGTTGCTGTTCACGGGCTTTCTCTAGTTGCGGTGAGCGGAGGCCACTCTTCGCTGTGGTGCACAGGCTTCTCGTTGCGGTGGCCTCTCTTGTTACAGAGCATGGGCTCCAGGCGCATGGGCTTCAGTAGTTGTGGCACACGGGTTCAGTAGTTGTGGCTCGCGGGCTCTAGAGCACAGGCTCAGCAGTTGTGGTGCAGGGGCCCAGTTGCTCTACGGCATGTGGGATCCTCCTGGACCAGGGCTCAAACCCATGTGCCCTGCATTGGCAGGCGGACTCCCAACCACTGCACCACCAGGGAAGCCTGCATGTGACTTTTCAAATTAGACTTTTCTCTGGATATATGCCCAGGAGTGGGATTGCTGAATCATATGGTAACTCTATTTTTAGGTTTTTAAAGAGCCTCCATACTGTTCTCCATAGTAAAAGCCTTTACCCTCTTTTTCGGCTATGTGTCTATACAGACTAAGTGGAATGGAGACCTGCAGTGACTATCTGGAAATATCAGGATCCAACATGTTAACTGATTTTTTAAAGCACCTTTTAAAATTTTTAATAAAAATTACTCTCTAGGGACTTCCCTGGTGGTCCAGTGGTTAAGACTCCATGCTTCCAATGCAGGGGCTGTGGGTTCGATCCCTGGTCAGGGAACTAAGATCCCATATGCTGTGTGGCATGGCCAAAAAATTAAAAAAAATCACTCTCTAAAGGTAAATTCTGCAGCTCTTCTTTTCCCCTCTTAAACAAGGATTTAGATATTGTAAATGCTTTCAACAATAATTTACACAGAAGAATTATGTTTTAGGGGGAAGAAAAGAAAGGAGTTATGTTAGAGGAAAGATATGGGGTTTTTTTCCAGATAAGGAAAATGAAGACCTCAACTGTATTTTAATTTATGCCCCGTGTGGGCCTAAAATATGGTGCACCCACTTCACAAGATTTGTAAGAGGCCGAAGCATCTTACTCCTTCTGGAATGTTGGCAGTTGCCTAATTAGCAATGTCAGTTGCACTGCTATGACCTGGCCTGTTTCTATAAATGACCATTGCTTTTTATGCTCCCTTTGGTCTGTGTAGACACAGCCTTTGGAGGGCATTGTGAATGAGTTCAGCCAGGGCAGCTCACATAATCTCGCGTTATGAGGAGCCAGTGAAATAAAGCTTTCTCTCAAATTCAAGTGAGGGGTCCCAGAGAAAATGAATCTTGAAGCCTGCTCTTATGCCAGGGGCTTATCATGAAGATAATAGAAGTGCCTTATTATTGAAATAACCAAGTGAGAGTAGCAAATTCCCATAGGAGTGACCATTCTCTCTCCTTTGGAAGAGGCAGCTTTAGAAAAGAGCCATTCAAATCTAAAAAAGATATATCTATATACATATGTGGATATATGTATATGTATAACTGATTCAATTTGCTGTACAGCAGAAATTAACACAACATTGTAAATCAACTATACTCCAATTAAAAATTTTTTTAAAAATTACAAAATAAAAATTAAAAAAGAAAAGAGCCATTTGAGAGAATGTGGAAATTAGCATGGGCCTACCAGGCTGGCAGACATAGTGCAGGCAGCAAAGAAATTAGGTTGAAGGCATGGAAGGATGGTAAAAAGATGCCCAGTACAACCAGACGAGTTTGACCTTGGGATGACGGCCACCTCAGCAGATGCCTCATGGCTGAGACTTTGCTACGTAGAAGATTAACTCCCACAACATCTTGAAGGTTGAAAAACCGTTTGAGCCTATTTGCCATATACACTAGAGGCAAACATATTTATTATTTTTGTGATTGGTTTTGCTGAAAGTGGTTCAGTATGTTATATGACTGTAATAGGCCAACTAAAACTCATTAAAGCAGTGTTTTTTAAAAAATAAATTTATTTATTTAATTTATTTATTTTTGGCTGTGTTGGGTCTTCATTGTTGCTCACGGGCTTTCTCTAGTTGCAGCAAGCAGGGGCTACTCTTCGTTGTGGTGCATGGGCTTCTCATTGTGGTGGCTTCTCTTGTTGTGGAGCACGGGCTCTAGGCGTGTGGGCTTCAGTAGTTGTGGCTCGCGGGCTCTAGAGCGCAGGCTCAGTAGTTGTGGTACACGGGCTTAGTTGCTCCGCGGCATGTGGGATCTTCCCGGACCAGGGCTCGAACCCGTGGCCCCTGCATTGGCAGGTGGATTCTTAATCACTGCACCACCAGGTAAGCCCTAAAGCAGTGTTGAAATGAAGCATATAGGTGTGAATGATGCGTAGTAGGTTAGTTATGAAAAATTACTTCAATAAAAATTTTAATGGACATGCAGAAATGATTTTATGCATAAACACACTATGAGATCAATGAAAGATAATTAGACTAATAAGGAAATATGGAGCCGAAGAAAGGTATTCAAAAACATTTTGCATTGCTGGACAAAAAGGTCTCTGTGTATGTCTCCTTTTACATAAGGATCCAGGCTTAGTGTCTCTACTCTCAATTTGTTCTTTGTGACTTGGAAGCAAAGCAAAAGAAAAAAAAAGGTATCATTTTAGCATTAGTATAGCATTTTACAATCTTCTGGCAGCTTTTGTATTTATCGCCATATGGGTGTACATTAAATCTGCATCTCCCTCTCATTTATATGTTTATGAAGTTATAAAGATATACACATGTGCACACAAAATAATTAAGCAAGTGATATGTGTTTGACAATGTTTGGTGACTTAATGCCAATTAGAGAGGTTTAAAAAAAAACCCTTGCTTTTCTAATCCAGTTGTTTGCATGCTTTTTGGTTTATGCATTTAAGGACAAAATCCATTTAAAGTGCCGCAATTTGCATACATGCAGCTTGGAGTGGGACTTCTATTTATTCCAGATGGCCTTGAAAAATTATTACTGAGGCGCTTAGAGACCTGGATGTCACAAGATCTATTAGGATGAGACTAAAATCACACTTTTTCATTTCCAACAGTTTCTCCTGTTCAGGAGGGGGTATACTTTTGATCTGGGGGGAGCTGAAGGTATGTGGCTTGGCTAGACTGTTGAATGCAGCCAAATTAGCTCAGCTCATCCCTCAACGAGGGAGTCCTGTGTTCGCAGGCACCTTGCCTAACCCTGTTGTAGGAAAGTGGCTCATCGTTTTTAGAGTTCAGAAGAATGCTCAGTTAAAGGCTGCCTACAGGATTTGTATGCATGGAAGTTAGCAGTTACACTGACGATCTCTGCTCTTTGAAAAAATATGGTTGGATTGGAATGAGCAAGATTGTGATGCTCCCCATTGAATGTCATGTTTGTTTTGCTTTTAAACCATAGTGATGAAACCATTATTCATAGTAGGAAGGTTCTGGTTCCAGGATCAAGGGACTGGGTGTGGGGTCTCAGATTGTGACCTTTGGCTGGGAACATCTCTAGAGAATGTCACAGAGGTCAGATTTCCATTCCTACAGCAAAGAAGGGACCACAAACATCCAGCTCTTCTTGTTTGCTGAGGTCTGAGTCCAGGATGCAACTCTTTCTGGTTAATGCAGAGGAGCTCTTGTCTCCAAGGAGCCTGCTAAGATGGAGATATCCAGGTGCCAGAAGGCCCGAGGTCTGCGCAGCTATATCACTTGGCTTTTGGTTACACACCTTGGTGGTCTCTGAGTTTAGCTTAGTACAAGAAACCTGAAGGAAAAAAAAAAAAAAAACAGCCGTTCTCCCAGAACTTCAAGCAGGTAGAAATAGTGAAGAAATAGGAGTTTCGATTGAAATGTCAGAAGCTAAAGTTGGGTCTGAGAAAGAGAAATACCACTGGGAAAAAAGGTAAACTCTTGCCATAATTAAATGGCAGATTGCTTCTTAGTGACTCTGACCTTGCCCTCCCAGGTAGAGCTTTGGGGGCAGCGTATCCACATCTGCTTCAGGGCCCTAGAGGGAGGCAGTGGTCTCCTGCAAACTGGCAGCTTTAATAGTGAGCACCTTAGGTCTCTGGGCCACTAGTGGCTTTCAGTCTGGAATTCTGGGGCACCATGGTCCTTCTGGATTAGGAGTGAGAGCTAGTTTGGGGTTCCTCCTATGATTCGCATAATTCAGAGATTCATCCAAGCTGTTGTTTATAGCAATAGTTCATTCTTTTTTATTGCTACAGAGTAATCCATGGTAAGTATGTACCACAGTTTGTTTAACCATTCAACTGTTGAGGGACATCTGGACTGATTCTAGTTTTTGACTGTTAAGAATAAAGCTGCTATGAGCATTCCTGTATAGGCTTTTGAGGGACGCTAAGTGTTCATTTCTCTAGGATAAATGCTCAAGAATGCGGTTGTTGGGATGTTTGGTGATCACATGTTTAGTTTTATAAGAAACTGCCAAACTGTTTTCCAGAATGACTATGTATCATTTCACATTCCCACAAGCAATGTATGAGTGATCTAGTTTCTCCTCATCCTTTCCAGCATTTGGTGTTGTCATTATTTTATTATTGTAGCCATTCTGACAGAGGTGTAGTAATATCTCATTGTGGTTTTAATTTCCCTTTCCCTGATGGCTAATGATGTTCAATATCCTTTCACATGCTTATTAGCCATCTGTAGGTCCTCTGTGGTAGAAGGTCATTTGCCCATTTTCTGATAGGATTCTTTGTTTTATAATTTTTTTTGAACTGTTGAGCTTTGAGTATTACTTACATATTCTGTAATATTACTCTTTGTTAGATGTATTGCTTGCAGTATTTCCTCCTGGCTCATTGCTTGTCTTTTCAACATTTTCCCATGGTATTTGACAGAGCAACATTTCTAATTTAAGAAAAAAATTTAAATTTAATTTTATTTATTTATTATTTTTGGCTGGGTTGGGTCTTCGTTGCTGTGCGCTAGCTTTCTCTAGTTGCAGCGAGCAGATGCTACTCTGTTGTTGTGCGCAGGCTTCTCATTGCGGTGGCTTCTCTTGTTGCGGAGCATGGGCTCTAGGTGCATGGGCTTCAGTAGTTGTGGCTCGCGGGCTCAGTAGTTGTGGCTCATGGGCTCTAGAGTGCAGGCTCGGTAGTTGTGGCGCACAGGCTTAGTTGCTCCATGGCACGTGGGATCTTCCCGGACCAGGGCTCGAACCCGTGTCCCCTGCATTGGCAGGCAGATTCTTAACCACTGCACCACCAGGGAAGCCCAAAATTTCTAATTTTGAAGAGTTCCACCAGTCTATCCTTTTTTAAATTTTATTTATTTATTTATTTATTTATGGCTGTGTTGGGTCTTCGTTGCTGTGTATAGGCTTTCTCAGTTGTGGCGAGTGGGGGCTACTCTTCATTGCAGTGCGCAGGCTTCTCATTGCAGTGGCTTCTCTTGTTGCGGAGCATGGGCTCTAGGCATGCGGGCTTCAGTAGTTGTGGCTCGCGGGCTCTAGAGCGCAGACTCAGTAGTTGTGGTGCACAGGCTTAGTTGCTCCGCGGCATGTGGGATCTTCCTGGACCAGGGCTTGAACCCGTGTCCCCTGCATTGGCAGGCGGATCCTTAACCACTGCGTCACCAGGGAAGTCCCAGTCTATCAGTTTTTCCTCTCATGGATCATGACTTAGTGTCAAGAATTAATTGGCTAACATGAAAAGATGCTCCACATTGCTAATTATTAGAGAAATGCAAATCAGAACTACAATGAAGTATAACGTCACACTGGTCAGATTGGCCATCATCAAAAAGTCTACAAATAATAAATGCTGGAGGGGGTGTGGAGAAAAGGAAACCCTCTTGCACTGTTGGTGGGAATATAAACTGGTGCAGCCACTATGGAGAACATTATGGAGGTTCCTTAAAAAACTAAAAATGGAGTTGCCATATGATCCAGCAGTCCCACTCTGGGGCATATATCTGGAGAAAACTCTTAATTCGAAAAGATACATGCAACCCCTATGTTCACAGCAGCATTATTTACAGTTACCAAGACATAGAAGCATCTAAATGTCCATCGACAGACGAATGGATAAAGAAGATGTGATGTGTATATATATATACATATATATATATATATATATGTATATATATATATATATACACACACACACACCTATACACACATATATACACACACAATGGAATATTACTCAGCCATCAAAAAGAACGAAAAAATGCCATTTGCAGCAACATGGATGGACCTAGAGATTATCATACTAAGTGAAGTAAGCCAAAAAGAGAAAGACAAATATCATATGACATAATTTATATGTAGAATCTAAAATATGATAAAAATGCAATTATTTACAAAACAGAAACAAACTCACAGACATAGAAAACAAACTTATGTTTACCAAAGGGGAAAGGGTGTGGGGGAGGGATAAATTAGGAGTTTGGGATTAGCAGATACAAACTACTATATGCAAAACAGATAAACAACAGGGTCCTACTGTATAGCACAGGGAACTATATTCAATATCCTTAATAAACCATGATGGAAAAGAATATGAAAAAGAATATATATATATGTAACTGAATCACTTTGCTGTATACCAGAAATTAGCACAATAGTATAAATCAACTATACTTCAATTTAACAAAAGAATTGGGACTTCCCTCATGGTGCAGTGGTTAAGAATCTGCCTTCAAATGCAGGGGACACGGGTTCGAGCCCTGGTCCGGGAAGATCCCACAAGCTGCGGAGCAACTAAGCCCGTGCACCACAACGACTGAGCCTGTGCTCTAGAGCCCATGAGCCACAAGTACTGAGCCCATGTGCCACAGCTACTGAAGCCCACGCGCCTAGATCCCGTACCCTACAACAAGAGAAGCCACCGTAATGAGAAGCCCATGCACCGCAATGAAGAGTAACCCTTGCTCACCACAACCAGAGAAAGCCCATGTGCAGCAACGAAGACCCAATGCAGCCATAAATAAATAAATAAATAAATAAATTAAAAGACTTAATTGCCTAGCCCTAGATCTTGGAAATTTTCTTCTATGTTTTATCTAAAAGTTTTACAGTTTTAACTTTTATTAAGTCTATGATACTTTTTATGTTATTTTCTTATTTAGACACACTCCACACTATAATATTCACCCTTTTAAAGTGTACAGTACAGTGGCTTTTAATATATTCACAAAGTTGTGCAATCATTGCCACTGTCAAATTCCAAAAAAGTTTTCATGACTCTAAAAAGAAATCCAAAACCATTACCAGTCACTGCCCATTCACACCCAGCTATCTTATGGGTGTGAAGTGGTACCTTATTGTGGTTTTGCCTTGCATTTTCCTGAGGAGTAATGGTGTTGAGCATCTTTTCATGTGCTTATTGCCCATTTGAATGTATTCTTTGATTCAGATCCTTGCCATTTTTAATTGTTATTTTTTCTTTTTAGTATTAAGTGTTCTGTGTACATTCTAGATACAAGTCCTTTATTGTATTGATACTTTCTTTGCAAATACTTTTCTCCCATTCAGTGGGTTGCTTCTTCACCTTCTTCATGATGTTCATTGAAGCACAAAAGTTTTAAATTTTCATGAAATCCAATTTAACTGTCTTTTCTTTTGTGTCTCGTAAATGCTTTGCCTAACCTAAGATCACAAAGATTTACTCCTGTATCTTCCTCTAAGAGTTTCATAGTTTTATCTCCTACATTAAAGTTCATGATCTATTTTGAGTTATTTTTTGTGCATATTTTAAGAAGGAGGTCCAACATCATTCTTTTCTATGTAGATATCAGTTGTCCCAGAATCATTTGTTGAAAAGACTTTTTCCTTTATTAAATTGGTACCTTTGTTGAAAATCAGTTGACCATAAATATATGCACTTATTTTTGGATTCTTAATTCTATTTTATTAATCTATATATCTGTCTTTATGAAACACCACATAGTCTTTGACTACTGTTGTTTTGTAGTTAGTTTTGAAATCAGGAAGTGTGACTTCCAGTTTTTTTTCTTCTTTCTCTAGAATGTTTTGGCTATTCTGGGTACCGTGACTTTCAATGTGAATTTTAAAATCAGCTTATCAATATCTGCAAAGAAACCAGCTAGGATTTTGTTAGGGATTGTGTTGAATCTGTAGATCAGTTTGGGGTAATATTACCATCTGAACAATATTCAGCCTTTCATCATTAAACATGATGTTATGTCTGGGATTTTTCCTAGATGCCTTTTATCAGATTGAGGAAGTTCTTTTTCATTCCTAGCTTGGTAAGGGTTTATTATTATTATTTTTATCAATGAATGGATGTAAGATTTAGTCAAATGATTTTTCTCTATTGAGATAATCATAGTATTTCCCCCCCTTTCTTCTTTTGATATGGTGTTTTATATTAACTAACTCTTTGATGTTAAGCCAACCTTGCATTCTGGGGATAAATTCCAGTTTGTACAGTCCTTTTTATATGTTGCTGGATTGGATTTTCTAGTGTTTTCTTGAGGATTTATGCATCTATATTCATTAGGGATATTGGTCTGTAGTTTTCTTTTCTTGTGATGTGTTTTTCTGGTTTTAGTATTCGGGTAATACTGACCTCATAGGATGTGTTGAGAAGTGTTCTTGCCTCTTCTGTTCTTTGGAAGAGTATGTGAAACTTGGTATTAATATTTTGGTAGAATTCACTAGAGAAACACTTTGGGCCTGGGATTCTCTTTGTGGTAAGTTTTTAAATTATTTATTCAATGAATTCACTTTTTTAATAGTTTGATTCAGATATTCTTTTTCTTTTTGAGTTAATTTCCATAGTTGGTGTCTTTCTAGGAATTTGTCCATTTTGTCTAAATTATCTGGTTTGTTGGAATACAGTTGTTCATAGTATTCCCTTGTAATCTATTTTCATTTTAAAGGTGATATTAGTGGGCTTCCCTGGTGGTGCAGTGGTTAAGAATCCGCCTGCCAATTCAGGGGACATGGGTTTGAGCCCTGGTCCAAGAAGATCCCACCTGCTGTGGAGCAACTAAGCCCGTGCGCCACAACCACTGAGCCTGCACTCTAGAGCCCCTGAGCCACAACTACTGAGCCCGTGTGCCACAGCTACTGAAGCCTGTGTACCTAGGGCTCGTGTTCTGCAACAAGAGAAGTTACCACCATGAGAAGCCCGTGCATCACAATGAAGAGTAGCCCCCGCTCGCTGCAACTAGAGAAAGCCCGTGCACAACGAAGACCTAATGCAGCCAAAAATATAATAAAAAAATATGTAAATAAATTTTAAAAAAAGGATGGTATCAGTGTCCCCTCTTTCTTTTTTGATTTTAGTAATTGAGTCTTTCCTCTTATTTTCTTGGTCAGTCTGGGTTAATATTTGTCAATTTTGGTTAATCTTTATAGAGAACCAACTTTTGGTTTCATTGATTTTCTTTCTTCTTAACTCTCAGTGCCCACTGTAGTCTATAATATTTCTTTTCTTCGCTTGCTTTAGGTTTTATGTGTTCTTTATTTTCAAGTGTTTTGCAGTAGAAAGTTAGGTTATTGAATTGAGATCTTTCTTTTTTTAAAAAAATATAAGTGTTTACTTTGTAAATGCTGTAAAAAAATAAAAATACAGCATTTACTTTGTCTGTAATTTCCTCTAAGCACTGCTTTAGCTGCATCCTATAAGTTTTGGTATGTTTTTATTTATTTATTTATTTATTTATTTATTTTTGGCTGCATTAAGTCTTTGTTGCTGCATGGGCTTTCTCTAGTTGTTGCGAGCAGGTTCACTGCGGTGGGCGGGCTTCTCATTGCGGTGGCTTCTTTTGTTGTGAAGCAGGGTCTCTAGCCACGTGGGCTTCAGTAGTTGTGGCTCTCGGGCTCTAGAGCACAGGCTCAGTAGTTGTGGTGCACAAGGGCTTAGGTGCTCCGCGGCATGTGGGATCTTCCCGAACCAGGGATCAAACCTGTGTCCCCTGCATTGGCAGACAGATTCTTAACCACTGCGCCACCAGGGAAGTCCCTGGTGTGTTTTGTTTCGTTTAAATTTATCTCAAAGATTTGCTAATTTCCCTTGTTCTTTCTTCTTTGAACCATTGATTATTTAAGAGTTCATTGTTTGCTTTCCACATATTTGTGAATTTCTGAATTTCCTTCTTTACATTATTTATAATTTTATTCCATTGTAGTCAGAGAACATAGGTTGTATGATTCATTCCTTTTAAATATATTGAGGAGTATTCCATATCCTAACATATTGTCTGTCCTGGAGAATGTTCTGTGTGCATTTGAGAAGACTGTATTCTGCTGTTGGAGGTGAAGTGTTCTGTAGATATCTGCTAAATCTTGTTGTTTTATTGTACTGTTTAAGTCTTCTACTTCCTTGTTGATCCTTTTCTGGTTGTTCTATCCATTACTGAAATTGGGATACTGACATCTCCAATATTATTATTGAATTTTCTATTGCTCCCTTAAATTCTGGCAGTTTCTGCTTCATGTGTTTTTGGGATCTGTTGTTAGCTGCATGTATATTTGTGATTGTTATATTTTCCTAATGCATTATTCCTTTCGTCACTATGAAAGTTCCCTTTTAATCTCTAGTAACGTTTATTAAAGTCTGTTTTCTCTGATGTTGGCATAGGCATTCCATATTTCTTATGGGTTTTGTTTCCATGATATATCTTTTCTCCTCCCTTCTTACTTAGATTATTTCTATCTTTAAATGTAATATGTGTTTCTTGTGGATAACTATAGTTGGATCTTGTTTTTTAAAAAATCCATCTGACAGTCGATGCGTTTTGATTGGAATGTTTCACCCATTCATATTATTGATAGCTTGACTTAAGTGTGTAACATGACGTATTTTTTTAAAATTTATTTATTTTATTTATTTTATTTTTGGCTGCATTGGTTCTTTGTTGCTGTGCACGAGCTTTCTCCAGTTGCGGCGAGTGGGGGCTACTCTTTATTGCGGTGCTCTGGCTTGTCACTGCGGTGGCTTCTCTTGTTGCAAAGCACGGGCTCTAGGCAC
The DNA here is from genome assembly GCF_025265405.1 of Mesoplodon densirostris. Lineage (NCBI taxonomy): Eukaryota > Metazoa > Chordata > Mammalia > Artiodactyla > Ziphiidae > Mesoplodon > Mesoplodon densirostris. The sequence goes on from NC_082681.1 coordinate 21,141,633, forward strand.
GTGGGCTTCAGTAGCTGTGGCATGTGGGCTCTGTAGTTGTGGCGCATGGGCTTAGTTGCTCTGTAGCAGGTGGGATCTTCCCAGACCAGGGCTCGAACCCGTGTCCCCTGCATTGGCAGGTGGATTCTTAACCACTGCACCACCAGGGAAGCCCAAATATGACCTATTTTGACTAAGTTGGAATCTTTCCCATTAACTAATTCATTCAGTATGTACTGAGTACCTACTATGTGCCAGACACTGTGTCAGGTCTTGGGATTACAGAGCTGGCAGTGCCATAGGCATCAACTTTGGGAAGTTCTCAGACTACTGCGGGGAGGTAAATAAACAAATAGGTTATCAGTGCTATAATAAAGGGGAGCACAGGTTGCTGTGATGATGGAGAGAAGGGCGAATCAAACGAGGAAAGAGTCTGCTGAGGGAGGTGACACCTTAGCTGAGTCCCCAAGGATCCATCACCAGACAAGTAACAGGGTAGAATCTCAGGAAGCAGCATGAGTAAAGGCATACCTACAAGAAGTAGGGCTTGTACTTAGGGGCTGGGATGAGATCCGTGATCTCAGAATTAGATAGAAGCCAGGGCACACAGAGCCTTGCAGGGTACAAGGCATATTTGGACTTTATCCTGAGAGCAGAGAGAAACCATTGAGACATTTTAAGCAGGGGAGTAATGTGCTTTGGTTTGTGTTTTAACTAAATCGCTTTGGCTGCTGTGTGGAGAAGGGACTGGAGAGGGGTAAGAACACACAACAGGGAGCCCAGTCGGAAGGCTGTGGAGTAGCGTTGGGAAGAGGGGTTGGTAGCTTGGCTTTGGAGAGTGGCTGTGGGCCTGCAGAAAGGTGAATGGATTCAGGAGATATTTAGGATGAAGACTGGAAAGAATGTGGTGACTGAAGGGTATGGATAGCAGGGATGAGAGTTGGGGGCAAGGAATTTCCTCCATGGTTTCTGGCTTGGGAAGACTGGAGGAGGAGCTGTGATGGGCAGGGTGATGGGGGATGAGGCTAGTTTTGTTTTGTTTTGTTTTAAATTTATTTATTTTTATTTATTTATTTTTGGCTGCATTGGGTCTTCGTTGCTGCATGCGGGCTTTTCTCTAGTTGCGGTGAGCGGGGGCTACTCTTCATTGTGGTGCGCAGGTTTCTCACTGCAGCAGCTTCTCTTGTTGTGGAGCACAGGCTCTAGGCGCGGGCTTCAGTAGTTGTGGCTCGCGGGCTCTTCAGCGCAGGCTCAATAGTTGTGGTGCCACGGGCTTAGTTGCTCCACAGCATGTGGGATCTTCCCGGACCAGGGATCGAACCCATGTGCTCTGCATTGTCAGGCAGATTCTCAACCATTGCGCCACCAGGGAAGCCCCGAGGCCAGTTTTTTACACAGGGAATTTGAGGAGACTATGGAGTCACCATGTTGGGACACCCAGAGGCAGTAGATCTGTGCGTTGAGAGATCAGGGCTGCAGATACAGGCTTGGAGTCACGAGGTGCTTATCTCATTGTTAAATTTAAAGTAATTTCTAAATATGTAAAAAATAAATTTTATTTGCAATATATAGGTAGAGTGTCCTCACTAGTTGCTGAGGGTAAAATCAGGGAAACTGGACCTAAATAATAGTAGAAAGAATGAGAAGAGACTGTTTGGAATGGATTGACAAGAGGAAGCCATGCAGAATGGTGTGAAGGCCTTACTGGCGTCAGCCCAACATCAGGGCTCTAAGTGAGGGAGAGCCAGAGCACCTCTCAGCTTTGGTGTTTGGATGCCCATTGTTTCCCATTGCATGTGCCAAGCCCAAGAGCCCTGGTGAACAAACATGCATTCGTGCCATGAAGTGTGTACACTGAAGGATAAATCCCTATATTTATCTTTTCTTCCCTTTCTCTACTACTGTCCAAAAGCTTAGATTTCTCTAGATCATAGTAGTTCAAGGAGAAGTAAGAGTTTTAGGGTAAGATAAGTAACATTATGGGCATTATCTATAAGTGGCCAAATTACTAATGGAGATATTTATTCTCAGGAATCTAGAATCAGCTATTCCATCTTTTGGAAAAAGGGGTTTTATTGAGGTATAATTGATGTACAAGAAACTGCATATATTTAATGTATACAATTTGATGAGTTTGGACATAGGCTTATGGTTCTTGTTTCAATGACATCATCACCACAATCAAGGTAATAGGCAAATTCATCAACTCCGAAAGTTTCCTTGTGTCCTCCTTTTTAGATGTGTGGTGTGGTAGGGACTATTAACACGAGTTCAGCTCTGTCATCTTCATCCTAGGATTTGGAGTCATAAAGACCTGGGTTAAGTGATGGCTCTTTCACTTACCACTTGTGAGACTTTGGGCAAATCACTTCACCTCATTCTGATCCTCGATTCCCTCATTTGTAAAATTTGTAAAAACCTCACGGGATTGTTCTGAGGCACAGATGCTATAAGGTAAGTGAAAAGGCTTTATAAAGTATAAATTGCTGTTTAAGTATTATTTAATCATTATTTAGCTTCTGATTTCATTGTAAAATGTCAAAGTGTTATTAGAAAAACTGTGAGAGGTACTTCCCTGGTGGCACAGTGGTTAGGAATCCACCTGTCAGGGCAGGGGACGTGGGTTTGAGCCCTCGTCTAGGAAGATCCCACGTGCTGTGGAGCAACTAAGCCCGTGCACCACAACTACTGAGCCTGAGCTCTAGAGCCCATGAGCCACAACTACTAAGCCCATGTGCCACGACTACTGAGCCTGAGAGCCACAACTACTGAAGCCTGTGTGCCTCGAGCCTGTGCTCCGTAACAAGAGAAACCACTGCAATGAGAAGCCCACGCACCGCAACAAAGAGTAAGCCCCCGCTCGCCACAACTAGAGAAAGCCCGTGCGCAGCAACGAAGACCCAACACAGCCAAAAAAAGAAAAAGAAAAAGAAAAACTGTGAGAGTGTTGTTAATATCAGAATGTGTTGCTTTATTTAAAAGCTCCTCATTTAGTCCATTTTCCTCTAATACCAAAGAATATCATTAAGTAGTTATTAGTATCTATGTATCTATGTCCCAAATCTCAGGCTAACCAGGGATTGATTCTATCCAGTTTTTGTCCAATCTTAGAGGAACACATATGAGGGTATCTATTGATGACTCATTTACTATTTCAAACATACTTATGTAAAAACCTAAAATGTATCAACTTCTATGGTTTCATGGCTATCGTTACTCTTCCCTTTAGCCTGAAGTGTTTTAGTGGCCCCAAAACATTTATATTATCTGATTTTTGCATATGTTAGGTGAAGCTTGGAATTATTAGTGTTTTCAATGTGTTCTATAAATATTCCTGGTTTCCAGACTGAGCTGGATATATTAGGAAGAGATGAATTTCAGCTCATGTGCATATCTGAAGGATTTTAAGATATTTGAGCTTACCTTTGATGATGTGGAGCAGGTGAAGAGCAAGACTTTACCCAATGATGAATTTTAACTGGGGAATAGTTATTGTAAGGAGTCGTGTCATCTTTGAAAGATATTTAATCTAGTGTTGGATGCTAGAGGGGAAAATTACATTCTTGCAGAAATCCAGACACTGCAAAAGTTGTATGGAGCTCTGTGGACATTTCCTGATGCCTAGAGATTTGTTTTTCTAATGGTACATCTGAGTGATGTATTTACAAATGCTGTTACATATGGCGAAGGGCTGTGGTAGATGGTACTGTCCCTTGGGGCACGGGTTACTGGGTTCCATTCCCAGCTCAGCACAGTAACTCTGGACAAAGCCCCTAGTTTTCTCTGCTTCTCTTTCTTTAATGGCAAAGTGGAAATTAATACTTGCTATCACTGAACTCATGAAGATGCTAGATTGATAGTCAGATCATGCCTTAAAACCACTTTGAGTTCTACTGAGAAATATGCTGTTCTCAAATTAAGTTGAGTCTGTGGTTTTGTAAGTATAAATATATTGTCAAGAAATGAATCACTGGGGGAGCAAAACACATAGACCAAATAACAGGGGTTAGTGACATCAGTAAACAAAGATGGAAAGGATAGCATTGAAGAAAGCAAAGAGGAAAGTGTTACTCTCCAAGCAGGAGGGAACCACTGAAATGCTGGTCAGATTTAGATAAGGACCATGGCCTGGTGGCTTGAATGGCTTTTGCTCTCTTGTTGGTAATGAACTGAATTTGAAGGGGTAGGGTAAATGGAGGCAACCAGTGGTTGAGCCAAGGTGATACTCTCCGTATCCGCCTAGTAAGTTTTTTTTTTTAATTTTTATTGGAGTATACTTGATTTACAATATTGTGTTAGTTTCTGGTGTACAGCAAAGTGAGTCAGTTATACATACACATGTACCCACTTTTTTTAGATTCTTTTCCCATATAGGACATTACAGAGCATTGAGTAGAGTTCCCTGTGCTATACCGTAGGTCCTTATTAGTTATCTGTTTTATATATAGTCGTGTGTATATGGCAATCCCAATCTCCCTGTTTATCCCTCCCCCTTCACCTAGTAAGTTTTTGAAAGAGTGTTTAATTGTTCAAATGCTACTGCTGCTTTAATGTCTATAGCTTTTTGACTTTACTCCTTTCAAGGATGTGACCTGTAAGGCAGCAGATAGAAATGATAGCTTATCAGCATCTAATGAGCCAATGATTTACCCTGTCAAATATTCTCCTACGTCGTCCATCCAACTACAAAATTTGAAAGAAAGAAGTCCCGGGGTCCTGACTAAGTCATCAGTGTGTCTAGTTGAAGGATGACATGGGCATCTCATTGGCTGAGCAGCTTGAAGAGAGGTCTTCTGCGTTCAGCCTGAGTCTGCCCAAGCAGGCTCCTGGCTGGCTCTTGACCGCAGTATGAAAGTAGGAAGGTGAACTTGTAGCCTGTGAACACCTCAAACATGGCATTCACCATGCTATTGTCTTTTTAAAAAAATTTTGTATTACCAGATGTGAGCTCTCTAAGGCCAGGGACTGTCTTTCTTATCTGTCTTCTAGAGCCTTTGTCCATAGCAGTCAATTAATGTTTGTTGAATAAGCAGAATAACTTTCAAGCACCATAACTCCAACCTGTTAAAAGCCAAACCCAGTTTTGTCTTTTAGTGGATGGCCAGCTTTCAAAGGAACCAGAGTACTCTCTGAACCAGCACTTCTCAACTTTATTCTGTGCATACGAATCACCTGGGCATCTTGTTAAAATGCAGATTCTGAATCGGTAGGTCTGGGATGGAGCCTAAGATTCTTCATTTTTAACAAGCTCCCAGGTGATGCAGACGCTGTTGGTCTGTATACTACACTTTGAGTATCAAGTGTCTAGACCTGGGTCTCTGCCTCATTTCCCAAACTTAATCCATCATTAAGTCTTGTTCATGCTATCGCTTCTGTCCCAATTCTGACCATGTGTCTCTGTTTCTGTTGCCACAACTTTATCTGAAGCCTTCATATTATTTTGCAGGGATTAGTATAATAGCTTTCATCTAATCTCCCTGGCTCTTTCCCCTCCACACCATTCTCTACACTGCAACCAAGGTGATATTTCTCAAATACATTTCTGATCATGCTTACCTTTGTAGCCTTCTATGCAGGGTAAAATAGCAACTCCTCTGTTGCTACATTGCCTTTATATTAGGTGGGAGTAGGGGCAGGGGCAAAACAATGTGAGACTTGAGGAACCAAGGGCTTAGGGTGGTGGTGGACCAATTAGGGGCCAATTCATGCATACAGGGCTGCCTACACATACTGTTCCATCCATCTCTCCATTCATCCAGCCATCCTTCCAGCCATCATCCATTTATCCATCCATCCATCCCTTTAGCCATCCACTTACCCATATAGCCAGCCAGCCAGTTATCCAGCCACCCAGTGGACCATCCATCCATCCATCCCTTTAGCCGTCCATTTATCCAGCAAGCCAGTTATCCAGCCACCCAACTGACTGACCATCCATCCATCCATCCATCCATCCATCCATCCATCCACCCATCCACCCATCCACCCATCCACCTATCTATCCATCCATTTGTCCATTCAGTCAGTTAGCCAGCTGGCCAGGAACCCAACATGCTAGGACTGTTGGCTCTTGGATCAGACAGTCAAAAAAGCCTTTTCATGTCATTTATGATAAAACCGCAATAACTTGATATCCATTGTTTCAGATTCTCTGACAGATGAGATATCTCAAAGTTTTCTTGTCAAAATATTTGCTGTTCTGGGTCCAGTCAATCCAAAATCCCTTGCTCACATTCTTTTTTCATTTGAATTACTGAGAATTTTAGTGTACACTGAGTAACAATTTGTTATAGATCCCATACCAAAAAGATTCTTTGCCATTTCCTTTTTCTTTCATATTTCTCTTGTTGTGCTTTTGTCCAGGGTTTGGTAGATGGTGAGTGTGTGCAGATTCTGAGTGAGGTGTGAGCTTTGCTGATACTGAACCCATCCAGGGCATGGGATGTAGCTCGTCCCGCCACAGTGCCGACGGTGGCTGCAGCTACAGTAGAATGTCACATTTCCACGATCACGTTTTTTTGTTGTTGTTTTGGCTTTAGCAAAGGAGCCCACCTGTGTTTGCTGAGACCTGCTCTATCTGGGATGACCAGATTTTAGGGGATGGGGAGAAGAGGAAGGAATGCTATTTTTTTGGTGGGCGGATGGGTGGGAGGAATCTATCTCAGGAATTCTTAGCTCCCTGCTTTCCGGTCTTTAGCCAGCACCCCCTCTATCCTCACCCTGGCTCCCACCTCTGGAGTGTGGTTGCATTTAAGGGAGAATGCTGAGATCTGTTGACATTTGGTAGCGTTTGTTTTCTTCCCCCTTTAATTTAAAAGCTCATCCCAGGGGTTGTTCTTTGTTCATCTTTCCTGGTGTTTTTGTACACTGACTAATGCTTACAGCTGGCTTTCTCGAGAGAGAAGTACTGGGAAGATCAATCAAATGAGATCTTAAAGGGTAAATCAGGTTTTCAAATGTGTTCAGGCAGCTTCTATTCACTTCATTGAGAAGAAGTGCTTCCAAGGACAGAAATTTGCCCAGTGAAATGCCTCCCAAATTCAGCAGTCATGCCTCGGATGTCTGTTTTGCAGCCTGAGCGTCCAGCTCTGCTTAGATTTCAAATGACCATTTCAAACTCGAGCGTGAGGGGGGAAATGAAGTGCATTTGACATGAAGGAATTTGCTAATGGAAGATCAAAGTTGTAAAAAGTGTACCTTCACATGCGTTATTGGAGGGTTGTGAGGGGAGGGTGGGAAAAGGAAGCTGCACAGAATACCTTTTTTCAATCATTTCACGTTTTCTTTAGTTGTTCAAGAAGACTCAAGAAATACCTCATTTGAAATGAACATTGTATTTTAGGAAAAAGAAATGCAGAACTTGTTGTTTAAGCTTTAGAACTCAGTGCTGCAGTCTTGTGTGTTCATAGGTATCCCAAATGAAAATTTTTATCATTGAAGTTGCCTGATTCTGAGCAGAAAGTTTGTGACCACCTTGTAGAAAATTTGAAAACCACGTCTCATCTTTTATCGTCTTTTGCTACATTAAAGTCTGGTTGTGCCTACGAGATGAAATGAATATTGTAGCCACTTGCCTTAAGAGATTAGCCTGTCGGGCTTCCCTGGTGGCGCAGTGGTTGAGAGTCCACCTGCCGATGCAGGGGACACGGGTTCGTGCCCCGGTCCGGGAGGATCCCACACGCCGTGGAGCGGCTGGGCCCGTGAGCCATGGCCGCTGAGCCTGCGCGTCCGGAGCCTGTGCTCCACAATGGGAGAGGCCACAACAGTGAGAGGCCTGCGTACTGCAAAAAAAAAAAAAAAAAAAGAGAGAGAGAGAGAGATTAGCCTGTTTTTACATAGTGACCTTTGGTGACATGTCCTTGCAGGGGTCTAGTCTGCTAGCTGTTAACTATGGGGGCTTGATCGGAGGATCCCCTCTGCCTATTACACACATCTTAACGAGTCCCTGCCACTGCCACACCAGGAAAAGCAAGTTATTCCCATGAGCCCTTATAGGAAACATAATTAGGCAGATGATTTTGACAAACATCACCCAACATAACCCACCATCCGGTATGAATTATTCCTTCATTACATGCTTTTCTAGACAGGCCCTGTTCCCCTCTGTTAGCAGGAAAATTCAAGACTGACTTCCCTAAAGAAGCAGCATGGGCTTAGGGTCAGCCTGAAGGTGTGATCAGAAGAGTTAACAAGGCTTTCTTGCCTTCTGCAGGTCATTTGTTCTGAGGTATGGCTGTCATCTGCTTCCAGAACTGGGACGGTTAAGCTGAGGGTGACTGGCTGGCTGCCAGCAGGACGTGGGGTTTTTTTCAGAGTAAACAGAGCAGGGAGCAAGGCTTCACTGACGACCACCCAGTAAGAGAGACCATGCCGTACCTGACCACATTCCAAGGAGGAAGCAAATGGGCTTCAGTGGAAATCCACTTCTGAAGGCTTTCTTGAGGGGAAGGGGTGGGAGAAATGCCTCCTATCTTGAAAATGATGGCTGTCCATGTTTCTTATATGTTGGGCTCACACCTACAGTTTCATGGGACAGAAGAGTTCTGCTCCTACAATGTTTGAAAATTGACCTAATGCAGCCTGTTTGTTCTGCCGGGGTTCAGAGAGAAGGTCATGCAGTTAGTTACTGGGCGGGCTGGGACTAGAACTTGGGCCTCTCGACTGCCGTCAGATGCTCTTCCCCATGTCATAATGCCTCTCCTCTATGGTCGTATCGCATCTCCAGCAGAATTTCCTTTGCACGCAGATGTTGTAAACTCTTCTTATTAGAAGTTAGCAATAATCATGACGTTTTATGTTACTATAGCCCTTTGCATTTTACTGAGCTGTTTTATATAAACCCTTTCCTTCTATCTTTACCAAAGCTTGTGAGATGGGGGCAAGGAGGGATATCATTCATTATCATTATCATTATTATTATTATTAATACTGTCATCTTCATTCCATGGATGAGGAAACCGGGGCTCAGGGAGGATAAGCAAATGGTTCAAGGTCATGCAGACAGTGAGAGAACTGAGATGACTGTGCCTGGGTTCTGACTTCCTCAATGCCCTGTTGTTACACATCAAAGCAAAATGTAAATCTAAAGGTAGATCTTGAGAAAAGCGATATTGACTAGATGCTTGCAGGAACATCATTTCACTGCTGAACGCCACTCCTCTACGTGAGGGAGATTGAGTCACCAGTATACCAGAAACCCCAAGTCACCGGGTGATTTTACCTACAAGTCATTGCCATAGCCTGAGCCCCAAGGACTGTTATATTGAACCTCGGTGTTTATAGTAACAGGTAGCTAAGGTTCAACAATGGGCTTATGGCCAATGGCAGTGCTTCTTACACCACCAGTGAGAGGGCCTAGCCAAGGAGGAGCTGACACTGGTCCCAAAGGGCAAGTCTGTCAACGGTCCAGTGGCTAATGTGGGGATTAGCTGTTGCTCTGGGGAATCTGTGTCCAGTTCAGGCTGGCTACAGCGGGGAACCTCAAAGACTTGTTTCACTTGGCTCCTTCTTGGTCTGCTGCAATTTCCCACTTTTATGCACATCTTTCCTTTTAAAAATTCAAGGAGACATTGGCATTTTTGGAAAGTTGATCATTTTTAAGCTGGCATATAATTGTTTCTAAATGTTAATACTTAAAAAAATTGTAAAGGCAAAGAAGAAAAGCCCCGCCCACTTGGTTGGTCCCTTTTGAGAGTAGAGTCGGTACCAGTTCTGCGTTTAGGGGTGAAAGCCCAACTCTGCAGGCCTATTGGATGTCCACTGAGGTTCAGAAGACAAAGATTTGGTCACACCAAGAAATTGAATCTTCTCGGCGCTGGCCCTGGGCCCTTCAGGTCAGGGCCCGTGGTGGCGACTTGGCCGCCTGGAAAATGGTCCTGCCATTCCTTTGAGTTTCCCTTTTGTGAATGAATAGAAAGTTTCCATCTACAAAGCTTTATGATGTTAATTTCACTTAATTCAAGGGGGAAAAAAGCCAAACAGGCAATTATAAGTAAACCACCCTAAGTAACATTCGGTGGTTAGGCTGAAATTTTGCAGTCTGTGGTTTTCCTCAGTTCTGAACACGGACAGGCTTCAGAGCCAGAAGTGAGTTACGTTGACTTGGTACTTGTCAGACGAGGGCCACTTTTCGCCTTGCTTGGGTAGATTATCAGGGTAGTAACTGTCAGTGGATTCTGTAACTCCCCGTTAAGTTTAAGCATCTGCTTGTGGATTGTTAAAGCGATGATATCACACGGAAAGCACACTGTCAGGGGTATAAACGTTAGCAACATGATGGCACCTTAATAATCTTTTCCTCCCTTTGCAAGAGCAGAATGGGGGTAAGCACAAGGGTCTTTTTTTATTATTATTGAAGCAAAAATTTCACATTCTGTCTAAGATAAGATGTTTAGTCAATGAGTTTTATTTAATTCAATTGAAATAATTCCATGATGACTTAATAAGCCAAAGCCTAAAAGGGTGGGTAAAAGAACAGCATTTCAGAGCAGGCAATGTAAAGCCTGAGAGAGAGGGAGAGGCAGAAAGGGGGTGGTGAATCAGCCACCATTTGCCAGGACAGTATACAATCAATACAATACAATATTTGACTTGGTGGAACAGACTTTTTATGGTTAATATATTTCTCAATCCCAAATCAGGGAACGCTAGGTCATTTCAATTGCTATACCCTCATACAGGGCCTGGCATCGGGTTAGGGCTCATAAGTTGACTAAGTGTGGAGGACTGAGTTTCGGACGATGCCACCTAAGGGTCATGGGGTCTAGTGATTCACAAAGGTGAGCAGGACACAGAGGCAAGAAGAGAAGCCGTGGGCTGGGAGTTTCCATAATGGGTCAATGGAAGGGACAAAGTCTACCAACTGGAAGAGCACAAAGATGAACATTTGGATTTGACAAGAAGGTTCCAAGAGAAATAATAGTGTAATTTTAGGGAGTTAAATTCTGAGCCACAAACCACAGATGACCCTGATGTCTTTGTTGGTTGTAAACACCTTTCCAGCTCCATACACAGTGGGGTGCCACAGCCGACATTGATTAAACTATGTATTATATTGAGTTGAATTGAGTGCTGTATGGGAGAGGGAAGGGAAGTGCTCAAGTGCCTCTAGAAGTCCTAACCTGGGCCTGACACCCGGGCAGCTGGGAATTTGGGATAGGCACATGAACATGTAGGCTGTCTAGACGTAGCACAGGCGACTCCCAGAGCAGGGAGGACCTGTAGATTTCATTGAGACCAATCCCTCCAATGAACAGATGAGGAAGCTGAGGGCCCACGAGGGGAAATGACTGACCCAGGTCACCCACCATGTTAGTTGCACAGTCAACACTAAAATGGAGGCCCTCTAATTCTCCATCTAGAAATTGTTCCCCTTTACACTTCATCATGACTTTGCAATGGAGATCACCCAGATGAGGGTCAGGAGACTCAGAGAATTAAGTGACTTGCCCATGGTGACACTAGTGACTGTCTGATTGTAGAGTCTACGGATGTCATGACAGGAATATGTCACGATAGACGGTTTTGTGGTGAGAGGAGGTTAGAACTCCTTAAGAGGGATTCTCAGGAAAGGCTACTCTGAGGAGGTTACGTGTGAGCTGAAAGCATAGAGAATATAGGGAGGGACTAGCCATGGAAAAGATGGAGGAAGTCCAGGCTGAGGGAATAGCAGTTGCAAAGACCCTGCGGTTGATACGCTCTAAGAACCGTTGATGAGATCTTGGCTTGAGCCCTTTGTGGAGGTTATTCTTTGACAGACCCACTGGTCAACTGTTACTTTGCTGGTGTATATAACTCAAGAGTTGGCCTCAGAAGCTCATGTTGCAAAATGCCCCTTAAAACTTGTCTGTTACCTGCTGAGTTTTTGGTAAGAGCAGGATGGATCAATGGAGTATAATGGGGACCAGGAACAGTGGGAAGGAAATTAGTTAGGAATGGCCTATTAAGAGTCTGTAGGGGGCTTTCCTGGTGGCACAGTGGTTGAGAGTCCGCCTGCCGATGCAAGGGACATGGGTTCGTGCCCCGGTCCGGGAAGATCCCACATGCCATGGAGCGGCTGGGCCCGTGAGCCATGGCCGCTGAGCCTGTGCGTCCGGAGCCTGTGCTCCGTAGCGGGAGAGGCCACAGCAGTGAGAGGCCCCCGTACAGCAAAAAAAAAAAAAAAAAAAAAGAGTCTGTAGGACCAGCAAAATGGCCATCATCAAAAAATCTACAAACAATAAATGCTGGAGAGGGTGTGGAGAAAAGGGAACCCTCTTGCACTGTTGGTGGGAATGTAAATTGATACAGCCACTCTGGAGAACAGTATGGAGGTTCCTTAAGAAACTACAAATAGAACTACCATATGACCCAGCAATCCCACTACTGGGCATATACCCTGAGAAAACCATAATTCAAAAAGAGTCATGTACCACAATGTTCACTGAAGCTCTACTTACAATAGCCACAACATGGAAGCAACCTAAGCATCCATCGACAGATGAATGGATAAAGAAGATGTGGCACATATATACAATGGAATATTACTCAGCCATAAAAGGAAACGAAATTGAGTTATTTGTAGTGAGGTGGATGGACCTAGAGTCTGTCATACAGAGTGAAGTAAGTCAGAAAGAGAAAAACAAATACCGTATGCTAACACATATATATGGAATCTAAAAAAAAATGGTTCTAAAGAACCTAGGAGCAGGACAGGAATAAAGACACAGAAGTAGAGAATGGACTTGAGGACGGGGAGGGGGAAGGGTAAGCTGGGACAAAGTGCGAGAGTGGCATGGACATATATACACTACCAAATATAAAATAGATAGCTAGTGGGAAGCAGCCGCATAGCACAGGGAGATCGGCTCGGTGGTTGTGTCCACCTAGAGGGGTGGGATAGGGAGGGTTGGAGGGAGACGCAAGAGGGAGGAGATATGGGGATATATGTATATGTATGGATGATTCACTTTGTTATACAGCAGAAACTAACACACCGTTGTAAAGCAATTATACTCCAATAAAGATGTTAAAAAAAAAAGGTCTGTAGGACCAGGTTACTGGTAAAATACTGACAAATTTCACCTCTAAGACTTTTAGTATACGTCATGCCGCAGGATTCCTAGAAATATTTTTTCCGCTGTCCATCAGAGGCTCGTATTTACAGAGGCAAATGGATCAAAGGCAAGGGACTCCTAGCTGCTAGAAACATGAAACCATCCCTGTGTGGGCTGGGCCCTGGAATGAAGCAATACAAGGCCAGGATGTTACTTCCGGCTCTGGAACTGACTTGCCTTTGACCCTGCAAGTTTTAATTTTCTGCTTTCTGTGTGATATGCATAAAATGTCTGCTCTTTTCCTTTTTAACACAATTGTAATTTCATCAATGGGATTCATGAAAGCATTAAAATCCAAACTCTCCATAGTATGGATCATCCGGGTGTTCTTGGTTGTGATATAAAGAAAAGTGTGTTCTTTGAAAGAGTGTGTATAAGTTGCCTTGTACATTGCCTACAAAGAAAAGATAATGGAACCCAAATCTAGCCTCCTTATTTCCCCTGCTCCTTTCTTTCTCCCCACTTCGTGATAATGCTTTTCAAGGTTACGTTCTTTGATATTCAATGTTGGCCACACACAGCTGGTGAAGGAGAATTAGTTCTGAGATTATTTGCCCCAGCTCCAAAGCAGAAAGTATTTTACTAAAATAGGATCCTTAGATTTGTTTGGATCTGCTGTTCATTCCTAACAGAAATTCCAAGAACTGTTGGTGACAGTCAAGATTCATAGCAACCTGTTTTCACAAGAGTTAGAAAGAAAAGAATACAATTCTCATATTGTAAGGCTCTGGTCCAAATTTGAAGGCTTTCTGGATCTTGGGATGGCAAATGGTGGAGTGAACGTGAATATATTAGGAGCTCCTGTTCACATCATCATCTTCTGGCCACTTAAGAGTGGGTTTTAGGCGGGATGGGTGGGTGTTTCTCAGGTCCTCATTTACTAACACCTCTGTAGCTATTTAAGTAATGACCATTCTCACTGGTTGTGAAATTATGCTTTGTGCAATCCTACCACCCGAAGGATCTCACTACGGGCCAGAGGTGGTCACAAGAAATCATTGCTGCTGCTGTAATGCTCCATTATACGGAGACTAAACCACAAAATGAAGTCATGTACATTTTTGCCTTTGAAAAGTGGTTGGAGGGAAACCAGGATATGAACCATTGCCAAGTGAAGTATAATGCCACAGAAAAAAAAAGAGAAGATACTGTAAACGTAAAATTATGACAAAACTGACCATCTGGGTTACATATTAAACCACAGCTCTCAATTTGTTATGGTTTGAGGAATGACTTCACAGTGTGCGACCCTTCCCCTTCCTCAGTCTCAGGAAAGGGTTTTATTTTCATAAATGTAGTTAGCAGAAATTTTGCCTTAACTTCAGTTGTGTGTTTTTTTTAAAAGTTCAAATCAATAGTTTTTAGTAAAGACCCTGTGTTTACTTACCCCTTTACATTTAGCCTTACTGTATGGTCTTGCATTGCTAATTCCATCTTAGCCGTGGGAAATACACCAGTGTGTAGCCACTGGGCCATGAGAGAAATCAAATCAATGCCGTGTTGACAGTTGAAAAATCTCTCTGCCTGGATTCAGGAAACAAAAGCCTGCTCAACTCACTTTGGAAATCCTGGCATTTTCATATTTTGAGACCACTGAGTAGTAGCCCTGTTCTGATAATTGTTTAAAAGTATTTTACTTAGATAGAACAGGTTTGCTCAGCAGAAAATCATATTTATATGTTAACCTGGCTTTAACACCTCATAGCTACCCATTGTCTCTAATCAGAAAAGACAGCCTGGTGATTGGCTTCATGCTGGTTGGGGTCCAGCACACTGCAGGCTTTGGAAGTACCTAATTCCAAACTGGGGATTCCAGTGGAGTTATTCTATGGGTCTGGCTTTGAAACATTTCCATTCTTTCTAATTTAGGAAAGCAATGGCACAAACAACCCAGCTGCTTTGATGGGACTCTCAAGCCCTCTCCTAGTTTTTTTTTTTCCTTTTTTTTTAAAACTTTTTGGGATACATAATTCACATAGCATACAAATGTATAACTGATTAACTTTGTTATAAAGCAGAAACTAACACACCATTGTAAAGCAACTATACTCCAATAAAGATGTAAAAAAAAATCACCCATTTAAAGGGTACAATTCAATGGTTTTAAGTGTATTCACAAAATTGTTCATCCAAAACCACAGTCGATTTTAGAATATTTTTATTACCCCAAAAGAAAGCCCACACTCCTTAGCCTTCACTCCCAGTCTTCCCTTTTCTCACAGCCCTGACAACCACTAATCAATCTACTTTCTGTCTCTATAGTTTAATATAAATGCAAAAATGAAATATGTGGTTCTTTGTGACTGGTTTCTTGGTTCATCTATGTTGTAGCATCAATCAGTACTTCCTTTCATTTTATTGCTGAATAATATTCCACTGAATGGATGTACCACACATTATTTACCCATTCATCAGTTGATGGACATTTGGATTGTTTCCACTTTGTGACTATTGTGAATAATGCTGCTATGAACATTTGTGTGCAACTATTTTTTTTCTTTTTTTTTTGGCTGTGCCTCGTGGCTTGTGGGATCTTAGTTCCCTGACCAGGGATCGAACCCCGGGCCCTCGGCAGTGAAAGCACAGAGTCCTAACCACTGGGCTGCCAGGGAATTACCTGTGCAACTAATTCTGTGGGCCTATGTCATCATTTCTCTTGGGTATATACCTTAGAGTGGAATTGTTGGGTCATATGATAACTCTATGTTTAATCCTTTGCAGAACTGCCAGGCTGTTTATCAAAGGGGCTGCACCCACCAGCAATGTATGAGGGCTCCAATTTCTCAACATTCTTGCCAACACTTGTTACTGTTGATCTTTTTCATAGCCATTCTAGTGGGCGTGAAATGGTATTTCATAGCAATTTTGTTTTCTAATTTTTTTAAGAAGGATATTTATTTATTTATTTATCTTTGGCTGTTTTGGGTCTTTGTTGCTGCCCACAGGCTTTCTCTAGTTGTGGAGAGCAGGGGCTACTCTTCCTTGTGGTGCACAGGCTTCTCATTGCAGTGGCTTCTCTTGTTGCAGAGCATGGGCTCTAGACGTGTGAGCTTCAGTAGTTGTGGCATGTGTGTTGAGTAGTTGTGGCTTGCAGGCTCTAGAGCGCAGGCTCATTGGTCGTGGCACATGGGGTTAGTTGCTCCATGACATGTGGAATCTTCTCGGACCAGGGCTCGAACCTGTGTCCCCTGCATTGGCAGGCGGATTCTTAACCACTGTGCCACCAGGGAAGTCCCTTGTAGTAATTTTGACTTGCATTTCCTAATGACTAATTCTGTTGATCACCTTTTCATCTGCTTATTGGCCATTTGTATATTTTCCTTGGATAAATGTCTATTCAGAATCTTTGCTCATTTAAACCTTGGATTATATGACATTTTGGTAGTGAATTGTAATACTTCTTTATATATTCTAGATATACATCTCGTATCCATTATGGAATTTGCAAAACTTTTCTGCCATTCTATTAGTTGTGTTTTCACTTTCTTGATGGTGTTCTTTGCAGTACAAAAGTTTTTTTTTTAATTTTGATCATGTTCACTTTATTTTTTCTTTTGTTATTTGTGTTTCTGATGTCATATCTAAGAATTCATTGCCTATCCAAGGTCACAAAGATTTGCAGCTACCTTTTCTTCTAAGAGTTTTATGGTCTTAGCAGTTACGTTTCTGTCTTTGAGGCATTCTGAGCTAATTTTTATATATGGTGTGAGGTAGGAGTCCAGGTTCATTCTTTCTCATGTGGATATTGACTTTACCCAAAACCATTTGCTGAAAAGGCTATTGTTGGCAGTTTCTTACCCTACCCCTGCCAGAGTGGTGTCACTCTGGCAACTTCTAGCAGAGCAGACATGGAGTTGAGGTGAGCTGCCTTCGGTGGCAGTGGCACCATAACCACACTCCAAGTTTTCACTTGTGATGATCTGTTCAGTCTCAGTGACATTAATTTGGATCCACTTACAGAAACTTATGGGATTCCTTAGCTAGAGTAGCATTTCATTGTTGCAGAGAGGTAGTGGAGAGTTAATGGGTCACATTATGGGTAAAGCAGAAGACTCCGTATCTAGTGAAGAATGGTATGGGCATGTCACAGCTCTGTCTGTTGCCCCACAATTTTGGTGCCTTGGTTTGGCTACTAAACTTATGGAGTTATTACAGGAGATTTCAGAAAGGGACAAGACAAGGATGTCTACATTCTTCTTCAGTATTTCACTGGAAATCCTAGACAGCATAGTAAAGCATGAAAAATAAAAACATATGAGAATTGAGAAGAAACAAAACTGTTATTTTGCCCGGATATGACTGTACAAATAGAAAATCCACAAGACTCTTCAAATAAATATTTAGACTTAATAAAAGTTAAGCAAAGTTGCTTCATATAAAGTTAGTATAAAAATCAGTTGCATTTCTACATATAAACACATTAAATACTTAGGAAAAGTAACAAAAGCAGTACAAGACTTCTCTGAAGTTTATAGAAATTTATTGAGAAATAGTAAAGATGGCCTGCCCAAGTGGAGAGATAAACTGCATATGTGGATTAGAGAATTAGATATTATAAAACTGTTAATTCTCCCCAAATTGATCCACAGATCCAATGTAATTGCAATCAAAATCCCAATTATTTTTGTGAGACTTGTTAAGCTGATTTTTAAACACAAGGGAGTGGAAAGAGCCAAAAAGAGTTGAGATATTCTTCAACAACCACAAAATGGGCTAACCTGCCCCTCCAGATGTCATACTGCAATAAATCAGATGGTGTATTAATGCTGGAGTAGTTGTGTAAACCGTGGAACAGAATTTGAGAAACAGATCCAGGAATACATGGACTTTGACATACCTTAGAGGAGGCATTGCAGATCAGTGGTGAATGGATAGACTTTTCATAAAGGGAGTGGGACATTTGGATATCCATATAGGAAGAAAAGTTTCCCAGATTACTACCTTATCATACAAACAAAAAAAATCAATTCTAGATTTATTAAAAACCTAGATGTGAAAAGCAAAGCTAAAAAGCCTTTTGAAGATAACATAAGAGAGTGTCTCTATGACCTCAGGGTAGAAACGACCTTATTAAACAAGTCATTAAAAAGTGAGAACTGTAAAGGAAAGGTTTTACATTCAAGTTCATTGAAGTGAAGTAACTTTCTTCATCAAAAGATACCATAAGGATAATAACAAGTCACAAATTGGAAAAAGATATTTGCAAAAACATTACACATGGTTGAATATCTAGAATACACGAAGAACTACAGCTGGGAAAAAAAGAAAAATAAAAAAATAAGTGAAAGACCAATAAGTACTGTACAAAAGGAGAAAAACTAAATGGCCAATAAAAAAACATTTATTCAGCCTTGTTAGTAATCAGAAATGCAAATTAAAATCACACTGAGACACCATTACACCATAAAATTAGCAAAAATTAAAGTGTCTGATACACCAAGCATTGGTACTATGGCAATTGGAGTCTGACCCACTTCTGTGGGAGTGTAAGGTGATACAAGTAGGTTGGAAAACAATTTGACAGTATCTACTAAAATCCAAAATCCTGTATGCATACCCCTATGACTCAGCAATGACATTCCTAACTATAGACCTTAGATATTCCACCATGAGAGATACAAAAAAAATATTCATAGCGGCATAGCTTGTAATAGTGAAAACCAGAAATTTTTATCAATAGGACCATTGACAACTTGTGGTATATTCATACAATGAAATATGAAACAACAGTGATAATGAACAAGCTCAGCTACGCATGAGGCTGACCCACACAGAGTATTGACTGAGAGAGGCAAATCTCAAAAGACCGTATAAAGTATGATTCCATTTATATGTAGTTCATAAACAGGATAAATTAAACAATAATAGATGGTAAATCTGTAGCAAGAAGTAAAGAGATAATGACCACAAGAGTCAGGATGTGGAGACCTCTGGGTGTGCAAGGGATGTTACTTGCTGGAGAGATCTGAGGGCTTCAGGGCTGTGATCAGTGTCCTATAGCTAAACTTAGGTCATGGCCACATGAAGCCTTTGCTTCATAATCTTTCATTTTTATATATGGGTGAAAACACTGTATGCTATGATTAATTTGTAAAATGAACATGTCAATTACTATGACATAAAATACACGGTAGTGTTTTTAAGCCAAGAAGCAGAATTATGGTACAAAAATGCTTTTTTTTTGAGCTTGTTTTTTAAGAAAACGTGTAGGTTTTGAAATATTTGCATGCAAACAATGTCATCTTTTTGTATTGCAAAATAATTGTCATAAATCCTATGTAATAAAAATTGATATTATGATGTAAAAAAGGCGATTGTTTTCCCACTGAATTGTTTCCCCACTGGCTTAGCACCCTTGTTGAAAATCAGTTGACCATAAATATTAGAGTTTATTTCTGTATTCTCAATTCTGTTCTATTGACCTATAGGTCTATTCTTATGCAGGTATCACACTGTCTTGATTAATGTTTTGAAATAGGGAAATGTAAGTTCTCCAACTTTGTTCTTTTTCATGATTATTTTTGGAAATTCTAGTTCTTTTCTATTTCTGTGTGAATTTTAAGATCAGCGTGTCTATTTTGCAAAGAAAACTGGGATTTTAATAGGTATTGCATTGAATCTGTAGGTCAATTTGGAGAGTATTGCTATCCTAACTGTATCAAGTTTTCTGATTCATGAACATGGGATGTCTTCTCATTTCTTTTGGTGCTCTTAATTTCTTTCTACAATGTATTTTAGTTTTCAGAGTATATATTTTGCACTTATTTTATTAAATTTATTCCTGTGTACTTTATTTTTAGGATGCTATTACAAGTGTAATGATTTTCTTAATTTCATTTTCAGTTTGTTCGTTGCTACTGTATAGAAAGATAATTGATTTATTTTTTATTTTTTATTTTTATTTTTTTTTGCGGTACGTGGGCCTCTCACTGCTGTGGCCTCTCCCATTGCGGAGCACAGGCTCCGGACGCACAGGCTCAGCGGCCACGGCTCACGGGCCCAGCCGCTCCGCGGCATGTGGGATCTTCCCGGACTGGGGCACGAACCCGTGTCCCCTGCATCAGCAGGCAGACTCTCAACCACTGCGCCACCAGGGAAACCCCAAGATAATTGATTTTTAAATGTTGATTGTGTATCCTGCAATCATCCTGAACTTGTTTTTAGTTCTGTTATAATTTTAGTGCATTCCATAGGATTTTCTATATATAAGATCATGTTATCTGCAAATAGAGATAGTTTTACTTCTTCCTTTCCAGTCAGGATGCTTTTATTTCATTGTCTTGCTTAATTGCCCTGCCTAAAACTTCCAGTACAACGTTGAATAAAAGTGGCTAAAACAGACATCCTTGTCTTGTTTCTGATCTCAGGGAGAAAGCATTCAGTCTTTCACCATTTAGTATAACTTTAACTGTGGATTTTTCCTGGGTGCTCTTTCTTAGTTGGAGGAAATTAATGCCCCCCCTTGAACCCATTGTTTACCAGAGTGGATTTAGGAGGTCCTGCTACTTTGGAAAGTGTAGCCTTTTTCTTAAATCTTACTCCATTTTATCCCTCTAAGAGATGCATGATTTTGCAAAGACTACAAACTTCTTAGTTCGAAGAGGATCCTCCTTGTTCTTCACTCCACATATAATGAGCCTCCATGGAAAAATAAGCTCTTTGGATCCTTTATTCCCTGCAGACCAGACTTCTTAAGTTATTAGGCTATGGGTGACAAACACATTTCATTTTCTGTGATAATTCTGATATTTTGGTAGTAGCTTCCTGAAGCCAAGGGATCTGAAGCTATGTATAGCCTTAGTGCTGTCATTAATTAGTGACGTCTGCCACTGGTCTGGTAGTATGGAAGTGTGCAAATAGATGCAACCCCTGGAGTAGGCTCTGCCTGTGCCTCAGTCAATTACAGTGTCTCTTTGTTTTAAGTCTTTGTCCACCTTGCTGCTTCTGCATAATTTGGTCTTGTGGCCCCATACTCCTTTATACAGCCTTCTCTTCCCTGGTTCTCTGTTACAAAGCAGTATTCCAGGTCTCCTATAAACTCTCTGCCCTTGCCTCCTCTGACTCTTCTCTCAACATACCCCTCTAGCTTTCTAAACTGAGCCTTGGATCCTTTTCTGTACCTTCCATGTTTATACTTAGCATGTTCAATCTTTCCTGTAGCTTTCTCATCAAATGAAGTATATTTATAATGGCTATTTTAATGTCCTTGTATGCTAATTTTATGATTTCTGTAATTTCTGAGTCTGTTTCTGTTGATTTTTTCTCCTTGCTTAAGAGTTCTATCTTACTGATTCTTTGCATGTTTGATAATATTTATTGAATGTTGGATATTATAAATTTTATATTGTTGGGTGCTGGATTTTATTGTATTCCTTTAAATATTATTGAACTTTGAACTGGGATGCAGTCAACTGGAATCAGTTTGATCTTTTTGAAGCTTGCTTTATGCTTTATTAGGATAGTATCAGTGCAGCCTTTAGCCTAGGGCAAATTTTGTCCCACTACTGAGGCAGTACACTTATGAGGGCGTTAATTAATGCCCCATGTATTACCAGATCTTTCCACTCTGCTGCTGTCCAGTTGCGTGCTTCTGGGGATAGTTCTTCCTACTTTATTTTTCAGTGATTCTTTCCTTGGTCTTGGGTAGTTTCTTCCCCGTATATGAGCAGATGAATACCCAGCTGAAGACACGAGGGGACCCTTCTGAAGACCTCTGGATCTCTCTCCTGTGCAGCTCTCTGGTATTTTTTCTCCATAAGTTTTAACTGCTTCGGTCTCCCCACACTATGATCTCTGTCTCTTCAACACACAGAAGTCACTGGGCTCTGTTTGTATTCCCCGTCCTTGCACTGTAGCACAGAAATCCTCTCCAGGCAGTAACCTAGGGCAGTTGTCGTGTTTGCCGTATTTGTTCCCCTTCTCTCAGCGATCACAGTCCTGCACGGCCTGTTGTCCAGTATCTGTAAACTATTTTTTAAAATATATTTTGTCCAGTTCTCTAGTGGTTTAATTTGATTCCTTTTACTCCATCATGGTTGGAAGCAGAAGTTGTTAATACATGATTGAGATGTCAGATTGAATTTACAGTGGCCCCTCAAGTGCTGATTTTTCAGCTTATTAAAATTCAGAGTAGCTTATATATATTTACCTGAAGTCAGTAAAGAGAGCGTGTATAAAAGGATACCTTTTTTGAACCTAGTAGTTAGTAGAAGTATCTAGAAGATAAAACATTTTGTTTTCTGAACTACTGGAAAGATGCAAAGCCATTTAAAGCACTGGCTCACTCTAACAACATACTAGTTAAGGTGATATTTAGCAGCAGAAATGACTCATCTGAGACTATACAACGAATCCAATTACTCCAGGTCCCAAATGGTAAGAATTGAAACTCATCTGTTACTAGGGTTGTAGGTAGAAGAGGGTAGCGCATAGGTTGAGAGGCTTCACATCTCCATTTTCTTGTATGTTCCCTACTCCTGGAGCTGCCTTCCCTTTTTCTTTCTGCATGTTTAGAGACCCAGGTCGTATCAATGATCTCTGGACAATAAGAGCTGCCATTTATCCAGCACTTACTATGTGCCTTGCACTGTAATAAGTACTTTATATATTCCCTTTCACTGAATCCTCACATTGTGCTACTACTATTACCATTTTAGAGGTGAAGCAACTCAGATACAGAGAGGTTTAATTATGTACTTAAAGGCCATACAGCTAGTAATTGGCTGAGCTAGGACCAGAACCCACACCTTTTGGGTGCCGTAGTCTGTATTTTTGCCTTTATATCTCCATCTGAATTGTTAAGAAAACTAGGCTTTCCTGTTTTTCCGTATTAATTTCTACATCGTCTGGCATCTTTCTACCCACCCCCCATATCTATTTTAGGCTACCCCTGGCCCAGGAAGAGCATGGATGTTACTCAATAACAGGTATCTCTCAATCTCTAAAATGTTCCACATTCTGATTGAGTTCCATCTTACTGTTCTAGGTGGTGGACTTCCTTATTGTCTCCTGCTCAGACCCTGCTCATTTCTGCCTTTATTTATGTACTTTTATAAATTTATTTATTTAATTTATTTATTTTTGGCTGCATTGGGTCTTTGTTGCTGTGCACGGGCTTTCTCTAGTTGTGGCAAGCAGGGGCTACTCTTTGTTGAGGTGCACGGGCTTCTCATTGCGGTGGCTTCTCTTGTTGCAGAACATGGGCTCTAGGCATGCGGGCTTCCATAGTTGTGGCTCGTGGGCTCTAGAGCGCAGGCTCAGTAGTTGTGGCGCATGGGCTTATCTGCTCTGCGGCATGTGGGATCTTCCTGGACCAGGGCTTGAACCCATGTCCCCTGCATTGGCAGGCAGTTTCTTAACCACTACACCACCAGGGAAGCCCTCATTTCTGCCTTTAAATCTCATTTTCCTTCAAAGCTCAAGACTTGGCTCTTTCACGTTGTCTTTCTTGGTGGACCACGTCCTGCAGAAATCCTTCTGATACTTATCAGCACTTGCTTTGGATTTGGTTGCATGGTCTTTCTGACTTTCTCATGTGGTACACTGACTCTCTAGTTGTTCATGACATATCACCCCTATATTTATATTATAACCTGCTCCAAATTCCCAATCATAAAGTATTCACTGAGTTCTTAATATGAACAATGAATTTAACATTACCTTTAATAAGAGAGGCAATCTTTCCACTCTTAATGTCTGTTAGTCCTCCAGTTATTTAGTATGGGGATCTGCCAGGTGACAAGATTAGAATGATGCTCCTATAGAAGCAAAAGAGGCACCTGAGTTGTGTAAATAGTTTTCGTCAAGCTTGTGCACTATACACTGTAGGCATGCAGAATCACTCAGTCCATTGATAAGACCTAAGGCAACAGATTAGAAACCACAGGCCGGTGTCCCTAGGCAGAAGGGACAGTTGATAGCAGAAAGAGGAAACAGGTTAATCTGACAGGTACAACCAGCTGCTAGATAGTTGTTTCCATGTCAATATCCTCATTGAGCATCGTGTTATAACTTGATACAGTGATAGATATTCCTAAAGACCCTAAGACAAATGTATATAAAGTCCTCATCAAATGCCTGACACATGTAAAGCACTGAATAAAGCTCACACACACATATTTGAATGAAAAAGCTATTATAATCATTGTACTTTTATATATATCATCATATATAGTATACTATATGTATACTATATACATTATACTCTGACTTCTTTAAAGTCAGAGAAGTATAAAAGACATCTTAGAATAATTTCCATGGAAGTAGTTAGAATTTAAAAATGATTGTAGTTCATTGAGAAGTACTTTCAGTTATCACAATGGAACACTGCTTTCTCCAATGCGGCTGAAAAAATGAGGAGCCATTGTATTTCACAAAAGAAGAATTTCTTCTCTCTACACGGTCAGATAAATGAGCACACTTTAAAATAAAATTATGTAATTGCTACGTTCTTCTTGGTGGCATGCTCTCTGTACTAAATTTAAGTGCCAGTGAAAGGTAATGGGTTAGAGGAGGAAAAGTTTAATTTCTTAGTTTACTGGAGTAGTGAAACTCAAAGGATCAGTGATAGAATTTGACCTGCGTGACGAGAAGAAGGAAGAGGTTTTGGTTTTTTAGGTAAAATAAAATTGGCTGCACTTGAAGTGAAATTTGAAATATATATTCACTTAGTTTTCTTGGCAATATTCTGTTTCTCACATTAAACTGGACTTCCTGCCCTTCAGCCCATGTTCTCCCTTTGGAAACTGTATCATCTTTTAAAATGTAGTAGGTGACTTTCCTAGTCATCTTTTCCATTACAAAAAAATAGGTCTATTTTTTCTTTGTAATTTGAAAGCTATTGTGGCTGTGTTGTGATGCCATAGCCCCAAAATGGGCTTCACAAGTGTCATCTGTAATTCCATCACAAGCACCCCAGCGTTGACCTTCTGGGTGCCAGAGGTGAATCGGGACATCTCCACGTTATGTAAAGCCCCAAGCACATCAAATAGAGAAGCTAGGCGAGTTGTGGATGAACCTCCTGCGATGAGGTGGAAGGAGCACTGAATTTGCAGTCTAAAGGCCTGGATTCTGGACCTGGCTCTGTCCCTGACCATTTGGAAATTAGTCTCACGGTGTGTAGTTAGGAAACACAGCAACCTGTATACCTCTAGAAAATGGACATCCTCTTTGGTGACATTTGATAGACCCCAACACCGTCTTCATTCTTCTTCACTCTTGTCTTCCTTGGCTTCAGTCAGACCATCTTGGTGCAATGGCCCCTCCATCTTCCCCACTACCACTCAGGCCCTGGGTGTCTCCCAGTCTGGGAACTCTGTTGGATTTCATGAACAATGCTGTCTGTGTGGCATTCGAACTTATATCCTCAGCCTTTGCTTCAATCTTCCCCGTTATGCCCAGAGGCACACATCTGAGAAATGGTCAATGGAGCCTCAGACCCCTAATTTTGCCTGCATAAGCCCCGTGAGCCATCTGGTCCTCTCATCCCACTTAGAGCGATTGCACACTGCTCCCTCTCATTTCCTTCCATTTACATCTACAGAGAGGTTTTTTTAGTTTACTAAGCACTGACATATGACAGTTGTTAAGATGTAATAAAAATCTTAACAGAAAGAACATTAAGTACCATTTGTCTAGTGATTACTATGAGTCAGGCACAAAAACCCTTTGACATATAGATAGAGTTGAGGAAGCATCCTCACAGAAGTTGAGGGATTTGCCCACAGTCACGTGCTAGCAAATAATAGAGCTTGGTCTCAGAGCCTAGGTCCTCATTCTACCACACCTCACTGCTTCTTTAGGCCCTGATGTCTCTACCATACCCATCAATGTTTCATGTGTATATGCATCAACTGGGAATCTTGTAAAATGCAGATCTTGAGCCAGTACCTCTGGGGTGAGACCTGGGATTCTGTGTTTCTACCAAGTTTCCAGGTGATGCCAAAGCTGCTGATCCATGGACCACAGTTTGATTAGCAAGGGCATCCATTATCAGAAATACAAGGGGACTCAAGAATATTATAACGTGATTGGGCATGTCAAACAAAAGTATCATTGAAGTGAAATTACAGGATAAAATGTTCTTTTGCTTTTAAAGACTGTATTGAATATGATGCTCAGTTCTACTGACAAAACGTTTTCTTCCTTCAATTAACAAAATCTTTGTAAAAATTTAGGTGACGGAATGCACCATGTTATTACACTTTTACTCTACTTGTGACTTCAGCCTGACATTGGTGACATTCTAAGCAGGGGTCTTTGAATGTGCTTCAGGAAGTTTCTACACTTTCCCTGCCCAAGATTATATACAGACTCATTCATGTATGTGTATATGTGCACTTTCTGAGCAAAGAATCTGAAATTGTTCATCACACTCTCCTTGGACCTGTGAACTAAAATAAGTTAAGAACCACTGCATTTTTAAGGTTAACTTAATATATGCCCTGCAAACAGATTGTACCTTCTTTTTTTCTTTCCCCTGTGCTGTTTGATTCCACTTATACGAGGTGCCTAGAATAGTCAAATTCATAGAGTCAGAAAGTACACTGGTAGATGCCAGGGGCCGAGGGTGTGGGGAGTGGGGAGGGGGAATGGGGAATTAGTGTTTACAGGGGACAGAGTTTCAGTTTAGGGAGGTGAAAAATTCAGGAGACAGATGGTGGTGAGAGTTGCACAACAGCGTGAATGTACTTAGTGCCACTGAACTGTACAGTTAAATAGGGTTAAAATAGTATGTTTTATATTATGTGACTTTTACCACAATAAAAAAAAATAAAAAAAAT
Organism: Mesoplodon densirostris; assembly: GCF_025265405.1. Taxonomy (NCBI): domain Eukaryota; kingdom Metazoa; phylum Chordata; class Mammalia; order Artiodactyla; family Ziphiidae; genus Mesoplodon; species Mesoplodon densirostris. The sequence goes on from NC_082681.1 coordinate 21,168,487, forward strand.
AAAAGGGGGCTTCCCTGGTGGAGCAGTGATTGAGAGTCTGCCTGCCGATGCAGGGGACACGGGTTCGTGCCCCGGTCCAGGAAGATCCTACATGCTGCGGAGTGGCTGGACCCATGAGCCATGGCCACTGAGCCTGCGCATCTGGAGCCTGTGCTCCACAGCAGGAGAGGCCACAGCAGTGAGAGGCCTGCGTACCGCAAATAAATAAATAAATAAATAAAAGGAGGTGTTGAATATAAAGAGTTAAAAAAAAAAGGAAGAACCACTGCTACAGCAGAAATGTGCACTCCTTCAAATGGTTCTGGAACTTCCCTGTTACCAAAGCCTTGACCAAGAAGGGTACATAGTAATATATACAATTTATTTGTATCAGATGCTGTGAGTTCCCAGGCTGCTGACTACATAATTGAAGCCCTTTGAAGATGCCAGTTGATAGCTATAATTAGGTAAAAATAAATGTACTAGACCCTTTACATAACTTTCCTAATGACTGTCAGCCAAAGCCCAGGCAGAAGTACTCCCTGAGTTCCCTAGAGTTGAAAGCCAGTGACCTTCAGCTTCCCTCCCCCGCCCTTGTGATTTTCATTAGAGCTGTACCTATGTGACAGCCTCAACCAGCAGCGTGGTGGGAGTGAGGTCCATCTGTACTTATCCAGGTTTCTTCACTTTCAACATCTGTAACCACAAAATGAGTTTGATCAATATTGGATTATTAGTCACCAAGAAGTAATTACAAAATTAAAAATAAAAAACAATATATGCACATGGGCTTGTGGTATTCTAAGCACACCAAGCCATTCTGATGATTCAAGCTGGAAACAGGTCTTATCCTGATAATGGCCATCAAAGCCCACACTTTAAACCAATATCCATTCATATATACATTTCCATATTTTTCATAGAGCTGAGTGCTTGGGAGCTATGGCCCTGGAGTCAGACTGCATGTATTAAAATTCGAATTCTTCCACTTAATAGCTGTGTGACATTGGACATGGTACTTGTCCTCTCTGTTTCTTCTTCTGCATCATGAGCATAATGATTGTAATAATGATATGCTGACCTCATAGGGTTGTTTTGAAGAGTAAATGAAATAATTTCTGTAAAGCACACAGCCCAATGCCTGGCACACAGTAAGTATTCATAGTTATTATTATTCTCTAAGCCAAAAATCATGTGTCTTTTTTCACAGGAGCATTGGGTATGAGGAGTTAGTGTTGCTTATAAAGCTGAACTCTTTTTTTTTTTTCATTTTTATATCTTTATTTTTATCCAGATGTTATTTTTTTTTTAGTAGGTCTGTGTCTTTATTCCTGTCTTACCCCTATGTTCTTGATGACATTTTTTTTTCTTAAATTCCATATATATGTGTCAGCATACAGTATTTGTCTTTCTCTTTCTGACTTACTTCACTCTGTATGACAGACTCTAGGTCCATCCACCTCATTACAAATAGCTCAATTTCATTTCTTTTTATGGCTGAGTAATATTCCATTGTATATATGTGCCACATCTTCTTTACCCATTCATCCAATGATGGACACTTAGGTTGTTTCCATCTCTGGGCTATTGTAAATAGGGCTGCTATGAACATTTTGGTACATGTCTCTTTTTGAATTATGGTTTTCTCAGGGTATATGCCCACTAGTGGGATTGCTGGGTCATATGGTAGTTCTATTTGTAGTTTTTTAAGGAACCTCCATACCATTCTCCATAGTGGCTGTACCAATTCACATTCCCACCAGCAGTGCAAGAGTGTTCCCTTTTTTCCACACCCTCTCCAGCATTTATTGTTTCTAGATTTTTTGATGATGGCCATTCTGACTGGTGTGAGATGATATCTCATTGTAGTTTTGATTTGCATTTCTCTAATGAGTAAAGATGTTGAGCATCCTTTCATGTGTTTGTTGGCTGTCTGCATATCTTCTGTGGAGAAATGTCTATTTAGGTCTTCTGCCCATTTTTGGATTGGGTTGTTTGTTTTTTTGCTATTGAGCTGCATGAGCTGCTTATAAATTTTGGAGATTAATCCTTTGTCAGTTGCTTCATTTGCAAATATTTTCTCCCATTCTGAGGGTTGTCTTTTGGTCTTCTTTATGGTTTCCTTTGCTGTGCAAAAGCTTTGAAGTTTCATTAGGTCCCATGTGTTTATTTTTGTCTTTATTTCCATTTCTCTAGGAGGTGGGTCAAAAAGGATCTTGCTGTGATTTATGTCATAGAGTGTTCTGCCTATGTTTTCCTCTAGGAGTTTGATAGTGTCTGGCCTTACATTTAGGTCTTTAATCCATTTTGAGCTTATTTTTGTGTATGGTGTTAGGGAGTGATCTAATCTCATACTTTTACATGTCCCTGTCCAGTTTTCCCAGCACCACTTATTGAAGAGACTGTCCTTTCTCCACTGTACATTCCTGCCTCCTTTATCAAAGATAAGGTGACCATATGTCCGTGGGTTTATCTCTGGGCTTTCTATCCTGTTCCATTGATCTATCTTTCTGTTTTTGTGCCAGTACCATACTGTCTTGATTACTGTAGCTTTGTAGTATAGTCTGAAGTCAGGGAGCCTGATTCCTCCAGCTCCATTTTTCGTTCTCAAGATTGCTTTGGCTATTCGGGGTCTTTTGTGTTTCCATACAAATTGTGAAATTTTTTGTTCTAGTTCTGTGAAAAATGCCATTGGTAGTTTGATAGGGATTGCATTGAATCTGTAGATTGCTTTGGGTAGTAGAGTCATTTTCACAGTGTTGATTCTTCCAATCCAAGGACATGGTACATCTCTCCATCTATTTGTATCATCTTTAATTTCTTTCATCAGTGTCTTATAATTTTCTGCATACAGGTCTTTTGTCTCCTTAGGTAGGTTTATTCCTAGATATTTTATTCTTTTTGTTGCAATGGTAAATGGGAGTGTTTCCTTGATTTCACTTTCAGATTTTTCATCATTAGTATATAGGAATGCCAGAGATTTCTGTGCATTAATTTTGTATCCTGCAACTTTACCAAATTCATTGATTATAAAGCTGAACTCTTGAAGTTAGTGGGGGAGAAATTAGAAATCTTTGTGTAATCTATCGAAGTCTTTCTACCCATCACCTACTTACTTCTGCATTGATGACTGGTCTAATGCATCACTGCTTCTTTGCTCTTCTAGCTTTAATGATATGCATTTCTGCTCCATTTTCCTCCACTCATGCACCCAGTAGCACAGTCACACAGTAGATCTTTTTTATTTTTATTTTTCCGGCTGTATTGAGATATAATCGACACATAACACTGCGTAAATTTAAGGTGTATAACGTGATGCTTTGATATATATATATATATTGATATATGTATATACCACAGTAAGGTTAGTTGACACGTCCATCACCTCACATAGTTTTCTTTTTGTGTGTGTGGTGAGAACATTTAAGATCTACTCTCTAAGCAACTTTCAAGGACAGTTGACCCTTGAGCAACACGGGTTTGAATTGCAGGGGTCCACTTATAGGTATTTTTTTCCACTAAGTACGTAGTACTGTACTACAGGATCTGTGATTGGTTGAATCCGTGGATTCAGAGCACACATATGGAGGAACCAAGGACACGTAGGGCTGACTGTAAAGTCATACGTGGATTTTCAACTGTGCAGAAGGTCGGTGCCCCTAATCCCCGAGTTGTTCAAGGGTCAGCTGTATACAGTACAGTGTCGTTAACTATGGTCACCATGCTGAACACACATTTGATCGTATACTTTTTGTATGTGGCTCCACTCCAAAGACCTCAACCTGTGACACATTCGTTTCTGACTACATCCATCTCTTCCTTTCTCCCCTCCTGAACCTGCTCTTGGTACCCTCAGGACTTGGTGGTCTTCATGCCTTTCCTTTTTGACTCAGTCCGGAAGTTGCTCCCCATTTTCAATTGCCCTCCCCACCATGGGTTAAGCACTCAAAAAGTTGATGAAATAGACTCTACTAAATTTATAGCATGTCTTCTCAGATGAGATTCTTCTCTCTAAACTTCTTTACTGCATTTATTTTAATTTTGAGGTAGAGGGAGGTGGGAAAATATGGAAAGAGACAGGAAGACATGAAGGTGTGCTTGAGAGAAAGGAATATATCAGTGAACAAGCATCTTGTTAGCATTTGTGATGTAGCAGCAAGTCCTGGAGAAGTTTTGGCTTGCATCTGGAGACCTGGAGCGTCCCTACAGAAGCTGGACACCGACTACTTGGCACTCAGTTTGAAGAGGGGCTTCTGTGTTAGGTACAAGGTTGGATTAAAGTGTCCCCTGAAGTCTCGCTCAGTGTACCATTGGGAGTGTTGTGTTCTAATAGGCAAGAATAAGAAATGAAGGAGAAGTGCCAAGAGCAATAGTGATGGGAAAAGAGTTTCATGTCCCCACAGGTCCTTTGGCTGCTACGTTGACTGTTTCCCCATTAGTCAGTGAGCTGCTACAGCACAGAAAGTGAGTCTTTCTTTAAATCTTTTTTTTAAAATTGAGGTATAATTGACATTTGACATTCTATTCGTTTCAAGGATACACTATGATGATTCAATATTTGTATATATTGCAAAATGATCACCACAGCAAGTGTGAGTCTTCTATTTGTATTTCCAGTGCCCAGAACAGAGGCTTGTACCCAGGATGTGTTCAATTGATGTGTAATGGATAAAAATAAATTGAATTGAAGATTGAACTGAATTCAAAAGCTAAGGTTCCTTCTAGCCTGAAAGTGTGGATTCCTCTGATTTCAACCATGACAGGTGTGGCTAAGTCTCCTGGAGGGAAAATCCTGTGCTCCTTTTGTTTTTAACCACCTCTTTGTGGTTGGATACTATAGGTTTTCAGTCAAGTCCTGGGAGGTTGTCAGTTTCCTGTTGTACTTACCAGGATGTTACAGGATTTCAAATAAGCTCCAAAAAGTATGTTTCCAGGAGTTGAGATATAGCCACACTTTCTATACATACCATGGTCTGAAAGCATGTTATATTTTAGAATAGGCATTCTTTTTTGCCGTACGCGGGCCTCTCACTGTTGTGGTCTCCCCCGTTGCGGAGCACAGGCTCCGGACGCGCAGGCTCAGCGGCCATGGCTCACGGAACCAGCTGCTCCGTGGCATGTGGGATCTTCCCGGACCGGGGCATGAACCCGTGTCCCCTGCATTGGCAGGCGGACTCTCAACCACTGCGCCACCAGGGAAGCCCTGCGTGACTATTCTTAATCATACACCAGGTATAGTATTTTTCCACTTTATTTATTTATTTATTTTTGGCTCTGTTGGGTCTTCATTTCTGTGCGAGGGCTTTCTCTAGTTGCGGCGAGCGGGGGCCACTCTTCATCGTGGTGCGCGGGCCTCTCACTGTCGTGGCTCGAACCCGTGTCCCCTGCATTAGCAGGCAGATTCTCAACCACTGTGCCACCAGGGAAGCCCCTAAGCATTCTTCTTTTTGATGCACAGGATTTCTTCACGGAGTGGCTGTTAGGCATTGGGAAGGGGCATTTCACACTTCAGCTTGCCTTAGCAGGACTCTAGTTACAAGGTGGAATTCCTCAAGAGGTTAGCCTTTGCACTATCAGCTACTTTGCATGTGGTTTAAGACTGGACCATAGAACTCACTGTTCTCCTGCTTAGGGAGAAAGAGGTTGAAAGCCCTCAAAACTGGGTTTTGCATTCCAGTTTGCTAATTAAACATAGATGTTAATTCCTTAAATACTTATAATTAGTAATTCTTGTGATTTGTATTGGTTTTTGTCAGGCAGTCTGGGGAGCTGGAAGCAACTGGGGCATTGCTGGCTTTGGTGAAGTTTATTTCTTTTTATGAAATTCTTCATCTTGGAAATGGGGTTTTCACATATTGCTTCCCCAGGCATCATTACTGATTTTCTGGGTTTTTTTTCAGGAATGGGACTGGTTTGGGGTGCCAGGGAAGCATTTTGTGGTGCTCTGTATTAAAGTTGTAACATCCAAGAAAATTGTCTGATTGTATGTGGTGTCTAGGATGTGGTACCTTATTGAAAATGTTCCAGATTTTGACAGTATGATGGGTTTATTATCCTTGATTTATATTCCAAATGATCTTATTTTCTTTTGATTAATATTTTGTGCAATTTTTGAGATTCTAGTTTGCTTTCTAGTGTCATTTCCATGCATTTCATTGGCATTTGCTATCATTCACCATCTTTGAGCATTAAAAAAATAGCAAATACATTCTTTGTAACCTAGAATCTCTCTTCATTTTAAAATTCACATTGAACATGAGCTGAACCAATTGCCATAGCCTTGGTAGCAGCAGTTAGTTTACAACTGCTTATTGCTTGGAATAATACATCTTGCTAGCAGGCTTTCTTAAAAATCCTATCCTTCCAAATGACTCTTTTCCCCCCATCTTTAAAAAAATATTCTGACTCTTGTGGTTCCATTCTCTTGGAATGTTATTCAATTCCATATTCTACTTGATCTTCAACGCTACCCCCTCTAAGAAGACTCTCCAAACTTCCCGCCCTCCATATTTGAAATAGATGGCTTTGTCACTACATATTGGTACAATGGGACTTCCTCGAGGCCTCTCTTACCCTCCTTGCCAAGGTGCCAGTGAACTCTTGGCTGTTGTTGCCATTAGGTTGGCAGGTAGTTGAGAAAAGCAAGTATGCAGATTGCATCCGATCCCTACAGTGACTTGCATAGTGCCCGACACATGCATGTTTGTTTCATGAACAACCTTCCTTATTATATTGAGCTGATCCTTTTGGAGAGCACTGGTTGAATCAAATGGAGTGTGTGAAACAGGATCTGACCATAAGTTGACAGAGCTGAAGGGTTAGAGTTGGAAGACTTAATTTAAGCCCCAGACCTGCTACTGATTAGTACTGTGACCTTCAGTTACTTCACTTTTCTGAGCCAGTTTCCTCATTTTATGTATTACACATATTAATAATACTTGCTGTAGATAATTTGCAAAGTTGCTGTGAGGATTAAAAGAGCGAGTATATGTATAAACCTTTTAGAAACTGGAAGTGTATACACATGTAGTAAATTTCCATTTTGAGAGCCTCATTTTTCTTGATCTGTAAAAGAGAGATGATAATACCTACCTTCCTTATTGGGTTATTGCGAAGATTAAGTAAGGTAGCAAAAGATAACATATGTGGAAGTGCTTAGCAAATAGTAAGTGTTTAATCACTGTTGCCTGGATGTGAATTCTTTTCTGTGGACTATCCTGATGTGGGGCTTTCCCAGATCCTGAAGAATGTGTGTGGAAGTCAGGCTGCTTGTATCTTGGATTGGACAGCTTCTTTCTTTTTTTTTTCTTTCTTTCAGCCTTGCTAGCTCCAACTTCTTACTTGAAATTGATGCATTTTATAAAATGCAAAGTAATTAAATTTCCTAGTACATGTTTCCAGGTCTTTGAATGGCAGCCAGTAAAAAAGGCTAAATATTATTCTTTTAGAATTCATGTCCTTGATGTGGAGGAAATATCATATTTACTTGCACATATTCCCACCTCGGATTTTGAGTAGAAAACGAAGAAAAATGTTTTCCCCTCTGAATTTCCCTCTTGAAGATGTTATTTGTATTGAAACAGCTATGGCAGCTGCCAGCACAGGAGCATGATTTTCCTTTGCCAAGGTAAACCAAAGGTTAAAATCACAGAGTGAAGTAATCAGGCCCCTGCTGTTGGGCTGGAACGTGAGCTGATTCCTTGCAGTCACTCACTGTTCTGCCCCCTCAAGCCGTCTCTCACCTCCCTCCCACCATAAAGGAGTAGGTGTTCCTTCAGGACGATTCACCACCTCCCTCCTTCTCTCTCTGTGGTTTCCACCTACACTTACTTCCAAAAACCTCTCCACCCTATGGTTGATGTTTCTTTCCAGGGACCAAAGGCAATCAAGCCTGAAAACTAAAATTCAGTGGATAAGCAAGCTCCTACTATATAGCACAGGGAATTGTATTCCATATCCTATGATAAACCAGAATGGAAAAGAATATGAAAAAGAATGTGTATATATGTATAACTGAATCACTTTGCTGTACAGCAGAAACACAACATTGTAAATCAACTATACTGCAATTAAAAAAAAAACACCTAAAATTCACAAGAAAAGGCAATCCTAAATGTAACCCCACTCCATGTCCATTACCTGAAAATAAGCTGTTATTCTGTCTCCAGAATACCACTAAAAGAAATATTGAAAGAGAAAGGAAGGTCAGGAGATCCAGATTCCAATGAACATAGCACCTGATGCCTGTGGAACTCTGGATGGGTCTCAGTTCTTTAGTAAACGGGGACTGGTATCTCAAAGGTTAATAAAGTTTGCCTAAGGTGACAGTGGTTTAGGCCTTCCATTCTCACATAAATTACCCATCCTCCAGTCCCCTTTGTCCCTTGACATTTTCACCACAAAGGAGCTGGGGGTGCTCAGAGGGATTACCTAAGCAAGCCCATATTTATCACAGGACGGGATTATAGACATGCATTTTGGAAAAGAGGTATTTCAGGATTTTCTCAGTATTGAAGCCCCTCATTGTGGGACTGTGGTGGTTTTTAAATCCCCTGCATTGAAATGATCAACCAGTAAAACTTTCAGTTACAGCATGTTTTCCAAAGAAGCTGAGATTTTTCTTTTAATGACTCTCTCTTTGGATTTTTCGCTTCACATCCTTTTGGAGACCCTGAGGCAGTATTTTTTTTTTTTTAAGAATCTGAAAAAGAATTTATCGATGTCTCTGTAAGTGAATCAAGTGGATGTACAGCAGAAAGAAACACAGCATTGAAAATCAGCTCTCCCCCATTATAAAAATATAGATAAATTACAAAAAAAAAAAGAGTGAGGGAGAGAGAAATTCTTACAAAATTCATTCAGGGGCGGTGATGCAACTTGGAGTCACATCATCTGGACCCACAGCTGGCCTGGGTCCTACGGCTGGACACTCGTGGGGCTGAGCGGCTTGGTGAGGATGTGCCCGCAAATGCAGCCCCATTGGAGTTAATACTGCCTGGTCCCTATTCCATGGGTCCCAAATCTCCAGGTGCAGGGGACCCTTCCTACAGCTAAAACACGCCTGGGACACCCAGAGGATGGTGGACCATCTGGTCAGGAAGAGTTTGGAAAAGTCACCTCATCTCTACATCTCCTGGTGGTCGGGCTCCCCTTTCCGGCTGAGGCAGTATTTTTGTCAGCTAACAGAAAACAGAGAGTTGATGTAAAACCAAGTGTCCCCTCACTCCTGATTCCTGCTCTGCCCCTGCCCCCTACAAAGCTTTATGTTCTTGAAAGTGTGCTGAATTTTAAAATAAAACATCCACTTCTCGTCTCAGCCTTGGACACTTTGGCCTTAGGTGTGTTTTTCTACAGATATATTACATCCCCTTTTCTATCAGCTACAGAAAATGAATTCATTCAAGGTCTCCTCTGCCATCCATCAAGGGCCTCCATTAGGAACTTTCCAGAAAGATCTGTGCTAATTGCAAGCGAACCAGTTACCTAGCCCATAACAAAATGCTCAGACATCTTGGGTGCTGCTTACAGATGGAGGGAGAGAGAGGAAGCAGCTGGCTGGGTTCCTTACATTTTTCACATGCCAGCCTGCTAACCTATGCAGATGGGGGACTTTGGAACTGCTCATTACCTCTCAAACAGGGCTGGGCACGTAGACACTGGGGCTCCACCTCCAGAGAGCTGAACTCTAACTCAGGGTCCTTGAACCCTTTAAATCCTGAACTTGAGCCTTGAACTGAAGGAAGCATTAAATATAAGCTCCAAAATCAATTGAACTTCCTCCCCACTCTCTACTCCTCCCAGGGACAATGTTAGCACCTTGTAGTCCTGCTATTACTGACAAGATGGCAAGACATGCCATCAGCTGGGACCGTATTCTACAACCTGAACTACCCCCCACCCCACCCCGCCGCCACCTGTCCTCTGCCCCAGGCTTTGGCACTCCCTGCAGTTTCATTGCTCTGCTTGTGAATCATGCTTCTTGTTAGAGGGTAGCCAACGGCTTTCTTGTCACTGGGAAGTGGATTTCATTTCCTCTCCTCCTGGACTTCTGCTTTGTGATCCATGGCCCTCTCTGAGGTGGCAGGGGCAATACCTCCGACTCTCTGCTGCACACGTTCTGCCGTGGGTTTCCCTTCTGGAAGGGGGGTGGGTGGGTGTGGGAGAGCCTCTCCCACATGGTGGAACAGACAGCCAAGTCCAGGGAGGCCTTTGGCAGTCACTTTGGCCCGGATATTGTGCTGGACCAAGACTGAGCTAGGATTTGGGTTTCTCATTTTCACACAGCCGGTTTGAGGGGGTGGAAACACAGGTGGGGTTCTGAGGACTCCTGAGTGGAGTAGCACTGCGGGGAGGGTTTGGTCTGAACCTTGAGGGAGTTCCCATAAGCACCTCCAGGAGGATCTGGCATCCTGGGCTGTGTGTGTGGAGGCTTTTTACCATGACCTGTCTCTTTGGCTTCTCTGTGCTCTAAGGAAGGTGCTTCACAATTGAAGCAAAGTTGTATTGATGGTTCTGCTTATCGATTCAAATCCTTCCTTTTTGCAGGGGCAGCTCTAGGATAAATTCTTCTTGCCAGTTTTTATGGATCACTTGTTTGTCTAAAAGTACACATGGAGAATTCCCAAGGCCCGAGTGAGAATTGTGAGAAAGTGCCTTCTTGGATCTAGGGCAGTTCTGCAGCTTCAGGGTTATTGATAAACCTGGCAGAGGGCAATGTACAAAAGCCTCTGGCTGCTTGGGGAGAAATCTGGTGTTTAGGGGCTACTCTCAGGAAGTAGGAGGGAGTTGTAGAAAGCTGTCAACTGCATAAAGATGATGTCTCATCACTTGGGGGGACAGTTTGTCTGCAGTTAGGTCATTGAAGCTGTGGATTCATGTTGCAGGAGCCTGAGTTGAGGGCTTCTCACAACCTTACCCTCTGTCCAGGTCAGTTCTCTCCACTCTGAGTCCCATAACCAAATTCTTATTCTTGATCATTAAGTAGACTGACGCTTCTGTTCTTAACCAGTTCATGTGTTTGCTGAACTGATGGCTGCTCATGTCATTAAAGCTATTCATTCATTCTCTCACTCTTGTTCAGTCAACAAATGTGTTTCAAAATCAGGTCTATGCTGTGCATATAGTTGCATAAGTATGAATGGATGCTTCAGGCAAATGCAGTTTAATGAAGTTTGCCACGGAGGCTTCTGTTTCTCGAGTATTTTAATATCTTTTCTTAACCAAAGGTCTGATGGCAAGGGGAAATTGCCGGGAATGAGAGCTTTGGAATAGCATAGTATTTAAATGCATGAGCAAGGGCCCAGAATCTCTTATTGTCCACCCATGGAATAACGTAGTTTCCTGTCTTCCCCGGGGGGAAATTTAATAGGATGAGTGGCGATAGAAAGAGCAGCAAGCTTATGTCACCGATACAGTAGAAAGAGTGATCTGGAGCAGCGGTCCCCAATCTTTTTGGCACCAAGGACTGGTTTCGTGGAAGACAGTTTTTCCATGGATGGGGGCAGGGAGGATGGTTCAGGCAGTGATGCAAGCGATGGGGAGCAGCAGATGAAGCTTGGCTCTTCGCCTGCCGCTCACCTCCTGCTGTGCGGCCTGGTTCCTAACAGGCCACGGACCGGCACCTGTCCGAGGCCCGGGGGTTGGGGACTCCTGACCTGGAGCATCCTGCTCTGGCCATGTGGTTCTGTGGTAGCAGCAAGACAGCAAAACAGAGGAGTTGGTACATTATATAGACTTGTCACTGAGTACCCGATCACAAAATGGCCATATTACACATTTCGGTGCTTACCAGGGCCAAAGCTTCCCCTTCCTTTCTAAGTATTTTTTTTTAATCCCTGAGAGGTTTAATTGGCCTTAATGCAGTTTGGGGAGATTGCAGGAGGTGATGCGCTGGGTTGGAAAATGGCTTGCTGACTCAGCCGTGGGACTCAGCAGCGCATTGCCTTTACTCCTGAGGACTCGAGGAAGGAAGCGCTTGGACCTCTGCAGACCTTTCATCAGCTTGTCCAGAAAGAAAGCATTTTATTGATTGTTTCATGGCTATCTTTTTTTTTATTGTTCAAAGTATCTATGTTGTAAAGCGTCTTGGTATAATATGATTCTGAAATGATCTCACAATGATTTATTTATTTTTCTTACTTTCAAAAATAGCAATCTTGGGGCTTCCCTGGTGGCGCAGTGGTTGAGAGTCCGCCTGCTGATGCAGGGGACACGGGTTCGTGCCCTGGTCTGGGAAGATCCCACGTGCTGCGGAGCGGCTGGGCCCGTGAGCCATGGCCGCTGAGCCTGCGCGTCTGGAGCCTGTGCTCCGCAGCGGGAGAGGCCACAACAGTGAGGGGCCTGCATACTGCAAAAAAAAAAAATCGCATATTTAAATTATCCAGCTATAGCATGAGATGTTCATATATGGTAGTGTTAGAATTATAGGAAAATTCCAAGAGAAATAAATATCTGTTTTAAAAAAAAATAGCAATCTTGGTAGTTCCTTAGTATCCCAAAGGAACAGGGAATCAGCTTCTGTCTTAGCAGTCCATTCGGGCTGCTATGGCAGAATACTATATACATTCATTTCTCACAGTTCTGGAGGCTGGAGAGTGTTAGGTTAGGGCACTGGCAAATTAGGTGTGTGGTGAGAACTCGCTTCCGGGTTCATAGACTGCCATCTTCTAGCTGTGTTCTCACATGGCTGAAGGAGTCTCTCTGAGGTCTATAAAAGGGCACTAAGCCCATTCATGAGGGCTCCATCCTCATGACCTAATCACCTCCCAAGGGCCCCACCTCCAAATACCATCACACTGGGAGTTAGGATGACACATATGAATTTGGGTGGGGGGTGGGGGGTACAAACATTCAGTCTATAGCAGCTTCTTGTGAACTTTTTCTGGTTGTGAATATTAAATATTTTAAATAATAAGCAAATCTACAGAGTTCATATGATCATATTAAGGGATTCTGTTAAATTACAAGATTTATTGCTATGTTTGCAAAATAGTACTGAGGCACTTGATTTGTTTCAGAAGCACTCCACTGGGAATTAGTGCACATGGGTTTTGTGACTCTGCCACTAATTAGCTGAGACCTTGGGTAAGTCACTTCCCCTCTCTTCCCAGTCAGCGTCCTGATCTGTAAAAATGAGGGGTTTCTTAGTCCCCTCTAAGACCCTCACCAGCTTTAACATTTTAAGGTTTAAAAAAAGCCCATAGGAGACAGCCTAGTCTTTGGAATCTTTTCCACATTGGTAGTTTAAACAAATGGAGAGGTAGTTGAAAGACTGACTTTAAAATCTAGTACAAGGACTTTACCTATAGGGGGTTTTTAACTGATTTCTTGAGTAAGACTATGATCAATTCCCAGTTCTCTGCACCAGTAAAGGACAACTGATGTGGGTCATTTGAAGGTCTTCCCCACCTGCACTCCCACCTCCAGTAGTTCTGACTTTTGTGCCTCAGAGTGATATTGGAATGTGTTCATGTCTTTGCATATACAACTAATCATGGTGAGAAGTGCCCCCTAGTAAGGTGTTTGGAGGCAAGGGAAGATAGTGGCCAGGGGAGTATCTTCACACTGTTGGCAACTTAAGGAATATTAAGCTCACCAAGAGTTTATCACACTTTGGAGGAATTATTTTAACCAAATTTATAAGACACTGCTCTATAACTATAAAGTGCCTTTTCATTCATTTGCTAATTATATTGTCAACAGACACTGATTTCTCAGACCCTTAAGATGGTACCCTTTAGTGGGGATTCCACTTGGGACACCAAGTTCTAAACTAGTGAATGCTCCATGGATAATATTTCCACGAATATGATCTTTTTTTCCAGTAGAGATTGTTCTGCTGAGATGCCAAATCTCAATCCTGAAGAATCAGAGCACCTTTTGGAGTTATTTTCCAGGGCTGAGCACATGCTTGTCCACCTTGATTAGACTGATGTATTCCTTCTGCTTCCTAAGCCACTGATTTATAAATGGTCTCTTGCTGTGAGGTACAAATATGAGTTCTTGATTAAGACCCTTTTCATTTTACCAGTAGAGACTTTAATATTTATTTGAAAACACGTGTAGGTCACACTTTTACTACTACAACAACAGTTACCAGAAAGTGTTTACTGTGTGCCGGGTTGTGTGCTAAGTGCTTTCCATGAAGTATCTTCTTTAGTCACCACATCAACCCAGATGCAGATCTGTCCAAGAGAAATTTCTGCAATGATGGAAATGTTCCACAATACCAGTATTATCCAACTCCGGTAGCCACTAGCACATGTGAATACTGAGCACTTTAAATATTTCTAGTGGAACCAAGAAGTTGATGTTTTAATTCTGTTTGATTGTGATTCATTAAAATGTAAGCAGCCAGTGTGACCAGTAGCTGCAGTATTGGACGATGCAGGTATGAGATATAAGTACTTTCATTATTCTCACTTTACATGTAAAGAAACTGTGGATCAAAGAGGCTAAATAATTTTCTCAAGGTCACAGAGCTAGCAAATGGCAGAGCAGGGATTTGATTCTGAAGCCAGTGTCCTTATTTCGTTGCTATTCTGTGGTCACCACTTAGATGGTGCCCCTTCTGTTGTGTCCAGTTTGTGAAGAAACACCTGGATCCAGTACACTTGTAATTAACCAAAGAAAGAAAGCTGATAAATACAAAATAAAGGACAACAGTCATTAAAACAGCATGAACCTGGGCCCCCAATAGTATTATGGCTAATGGAACAGAGGAAAAGGTATATAGATATGAAAATAGATAACATTGTATTGTGTAATTGAAATTTGCTAAGTGAGCAGAACTTAAATGTTCTCACCAAAAAAGAAACAGAGATAAATATGTGAGGTGGTGGATGTGCAGAGGAATCCTTTCATAATATATTCGTATATCAAATCATCATGATGTACACATTAAGTATCTTACAGTTTTGTCAATTATCTCTTTTTTTTTTTTGCGGTACGCGGGCCTCTCACTGCTGTGGCCTCTCACGTTGCAGGAGCACAGGCTCCGGACGCGCAGGCTCAGCAGCCATGGCTCACGGGCCCAGCCGCTCCGCGGCGCGTGGGATCCTCCCGGTCTGGGGCACGAACCCACGTCCCCTGCATCAGCAGGCGGACTCTCAACCACTGCGCCACCAGGGAAGCCCTGTCAATTATCTCTTAATAAAGCTCAAAGACATTAAAAAAGGGAAAAAAGAAAATAGATGTTTGTTATATTTATATTCATATATGTATATAAATTGAATACATGGTAAACTGGACATCATGAAAGAATTAAGGAAGAGAAGAGCTACTTAACTGGTTTGGGAAAACTGGTTATCAAATAAATAAACATAAGCTCCTAACCTGATATATTATAGGAAAATAGATTCCAAAAGGCATATGATTCAATTATTAAAGAATAAACTTATTTAAAAAAAATCAAATCACAAGAAAAACAACGGCTGAAAATTCATTTAAGAAGCCATCTGTTATGTGGTAAGTTCTGAAGAAGTCATGAAGGAAAAAAATTACGGATTTGACTACTTAAGAAGTAAAGACTTAATGAACAATAAAACTATACTTAGAATAAAAAGGACGACAGATTTGGGGAATATTTGCAACAAATAAGACAGAAAAGGGTGCTAATTAGATTTTCAGTAAGAAAGACCTTAGGACGCTCAGGTAAGTTAATGGAAAAGACCATGAACAGACAATTGACATAACAAGGGCTGCAAATAGTGAATAAAATTTATGGGGAACAGTTGAAATGGGGCTTTTCAAAGAGGTACAAGTTAAGTGATGACAAGACAGCATCTTATACCTTTTGAATTTAGAAAAATTTAAGAAAATAATAATTCTCTGTGTTGGAGAGAAGGTGGTAAAACTGATGTATTTATATGTTGCTTGTGGCAGCTGAAGTTATTCTGGTTTAGAAAGCAAATTTGATAAAATAATCAAGAATCATAAAAATGTTTATTACCTCTGACTTAATGATCCCCTCCAAAAATTTATCTGAAGAAAAAACCCTTAAGGACAAATTTACCTCCTTCCACCACTAAATCTTGAAAGTGGAAAAAAAGTCTACATATTGATTGAATTTGTGAAGATTAAAAATTATAGCATTAGTCCTAATAAGGAAAGAAAGGGAAGCAATAGAAAATATCCAGTCATTGGTGGAGATGGTTAAGTAAATTATGATAGGTACACTCTAAGGAATATTATACATCTGTTAAAATGATCATTACGGCCACTATGTAGGAACATGGAAAATGGTCATAGTGGAAAATGAAAAACAGTAGGATGCAGATTAATACCTGGGATAAGTAATATTTCACCCATGTCCCAAGATACACATGCATATGGACCCAGACTACAAAGGAACTCAGGGAAATGAAAATAGTTGGTATATTAGGGTCATGGGATTGTGGGTGGTTTATTTTTCTTTTTCTTACCAATGTCCTATTTAGCAATGAATAAAAATATAGAAATGAAGACATGAACAGGCAGTCGCAGACGTGAATTATATTCATAAAGCACTGTTGCTTGTTGGAAGCTTCCCCTTTCCCCCCTTTGTCCTCAGACTCCTCGTTTAGATGAGCAGCAAGTGACTGGAATTATCCGACCTTCATTGGAACACAATCAGTAGAAGAAAGTACTGCTTTATGTGAAGAGATTTATTCTGTGATGGTTGGCAGGAGAAAGGATGTACAAAGACTCTGTGTGGGCAGATTCAGCAGAGGTAGTGGGAATGAAAGAGGAGGCCATCTGGTAGAATGTGCTGTGGCAAATTAAACTGCAGATTATGAACATGAAATACCAGAAGAAAATCCAAATGCAGTGGACTTGGAAAAAGCCCAGCTGAAGCACTATAAAACAAATCAACTACAGACTGACAGTATGCCACTCATAAGCTCAGATATGTCCATTACCAAGGAGAACATCATTCAAGCCAGATTTTGCAGACTACATTCTATGTGGATTTCCCTTAGGGGAAAAAAAAACAACAAACGGCCCCCCCACCCCCGCCGCACACACACAGATGCCTTAGATGGAGCTACTGTTTCAATGAATAGGGTAAATGCAGAATTAATAGGAAGGCATTGGGTTTGATTTGAGAGTCGTGTTCGTTGGTGAACTCTAACACCCAAACCAGACGTGTGTGGATATGCACTGTGTTTCCTTCCTACCCTCCATCCATCCCTTCCATCCTTCCTTCCTTCTCTCCCCTGACCCCCGCCTTTTTTTTCCTTTTTTCCTAAGCAGTTCTGGTCCCTACCCTCTAGTGCATATTCAGCGACTTCTGCTTTTTCCCACCTTTTGTGCTTTGACTGCTTCCATTAGAGTGTTGATAAATTTGTCACGATCCTTGTCTGTATAGAGTTCTTGCTGTATTTCAAACCTCTATGGCAGCTCTGCTGTAAGTGTGCTTTCAACGACACCGTGGTTCTGCTGTGGCTTTGGAGCGGGTTTGGTTTTCTTTCCAAAGAGATAGCTCCATGTGATGGCTTGATTGAGGAGGGGCACAAAAGCAGTGGATGTGTGTGAAAGGCTGTCACTGGGAAGAGGGACTTGGATATTTCCCATGTGGCTAGAAAGAACACAATAAATCCCAGTGGGAGGTGGATTTCAACTCTGGAAAAGGAAGCACCTTCTAATATAGCGGGTCAAAGATGGTATGGGTTATTTCCAGGGCCGACATATCTGGGTGTACAATTTGTTTATTGTACAACAGTACCTGGCTACGGAAATGAATGAAAGATGAGATGCAGCCCGTGCTTTGCTCACTAAGCTCTGGATTTCGGAATGGGGCCGTGTCAGCCGGGAGGAAGGGGTGCCTGGAAAGAGCATCTTTGAGGCTTCCACATAGAGGCACCACATGTGCTAGGGGTAGCCCCAGCTGCCCCAGGAGAGGAGTGCCTTCTCTCCAGTTCGATTGTTAGCAAGGAGAGAATGGCTTAGCTTACACACTAGAGGAAGTGTTCGCTTTTCCCCACCATTGCCGCATTTCCCGGATGTGCTTTGACTCTACCGCCCTACCGAATAATCCCCTTCTCTCACCTTGTCTGTGGCCATCTTGCATCTTCTCATCTCACACATGCTAACAACATCCACATTAAGACTCCCACCTTCCTGGAGATGGGTAGGTGCCATTACACACAGTGCTGGGTTCAATTCTCATTTCAGAGAATGTGCCTTCTCTCTTTTTTGTTGCAGAAGATCAGCACCCCATTCTGGCCCACCCCCTAGTGCTTTGTAACGACTGCAGGGGATAATGCAAACTGAATGCACTTTGAAAACTGTTAAGAAATGTCATTACTTGTATTATTAAATGAGACCCTGTAACATTAGGTAATCAACAGTCTCGGAACTCCACTAAAGACACTAATATGTCTTTAGTGGCGACAAGTGCTGCTTGTTTTGTTGTCAGGAATTCCCCAACCACTGCAGTTCATAGCTGAGTTTCTATTCATCAACCCCCGTGCAGGGCTGACATCCACACCATCATCTGGCTCTCAGGGTACAGCATTTGGTAGTTTAGTCATCCTTTTGTGTGTACATTTTGTTTTCCCCAAATAGACTGCAAACTCCTGGCGCTGGGTACCATGCCATATACTCTCTTGGAAATCCCAATAGGACATCATATAATACATACTTTTTGAGTTGAACTGAATTAATTCTTCCTTTTTACTTCTCTCCCTCCCTTCCTTCAAGAATTTTTTTTTTTCCGGTACGCGGGCCTTTCACTGCTGTGGCCTCTCCCGCTGCAGAGCACAGGCTCCGGACGCGCAGGCCCAGTGGCCACGGCTCACAGGCCCAGCCGCTCCATGGCATGTGGGATCCTCCCAGACGGGGGCACAAACCCATGTCCCCTGCATCGGCAGGCGGACTCTCAACCACTGCGCCACCAGGGAAACCCAAGAAATATTTTTTGAGTGTCTACCGTGTTTCAGTCATCGTTCTAATGAACAAAACAGACAAATGTCCCTGCCTTCGTGGAGCTTTCTACTCTTGTCCCGATCTGCCTTTTACTAGCTGTGTGTGGCCTCAACCAAACCACTTCTGTCTCTGGGACTGTGTACCCTTCTGTGTACACTAAATGTTTCCATCTTTCCTTCCTATTGTTTTTTCTTCAACTATCTTCTCTACCTTTACTTGCTTTCTTGGTCATGCCTTTATTTTCCCACAATTCAAAATCTTGAGTACTAGAAGGAAAATAACAAGGATGCCCTTTTGCATATGACTCATCTTTGGGTATTTCTATAGCTCTATTTGCCTAGATCATTCTTTTCTCTTTCTCTGTTATAGATTTTTTTTTTAGCCCTAAGACAGTGCCTATTTTATTTCCACCTTGAGTGCCCAGCTCACAATGCACTTTTACTCAGTTTTTCATGTATTACTTTGGATTTTCTCCCATTACAGCATCAACCTTCTTTTGTTTATTTCCTTTAGTCTTCTGTACTGAGAGCAGCTCCCAGAGTTATAGCCTTGGATTCTCGAGCTGCAGGAGATTGCTTGTTTAACCATGATCAATCCTCAGGAGAAAATTGGGTCTTTTTTCTCCTATAATTTTATTTGTTTAAATCTTGACTGCTTATAGTAAATATCCTCTCAGAGATAATTTCATTTCCAAATAATTTGGTATCTGATTTGATGCAGCTTGAGTGTTTATTTTGGGGCTATCGTTTTTCTTTTATAATGAGTTTCCCACAATAGCTTTGTTTAATGTTGTCACATCTTCTTTTTGCCAGGCTACCAGCAGGATTCTGGTTAGCTTTCCTGGAGTAATATTAGTTTACTAGTAGTAATTAGCTCTCAAGAAAGTTCTTTGTTGGCAGTAGCATTTGGTTTTCACCAAAAAAAACAAAAACAAAACCCTCCAATTTAAAAAATGTGATTAATTTTTAAAAGCTTTAAGGAAATATGATACATTTACTCCTATATGATTTTTATAGTGTTTGCAATCCAGTGATCATTTTCATATTAGTTAAGTTTCAGTTTAAAGATGCTAAGGTAGATTTATATTTACACATTGTTTAAGTCAGGAACTAAATGTATTCTTTTAGGAATGTATACTAATTCAGGTTTATTTATTAAATGAGCTTGGTCTAGGGAGATGAAGCTTCTATTTTCGATTCATAATTTCACACATGTCAAGTTTGAATTTACGTGAGAACTCTAATAATGGCCTGTCTTTGGTTGTTGTTTCCAAGATACCATGAGCATTGTAATTAGCGATAAGGAAAGCACTGACCAGCTCAGGGAACCACATATTAGTTGCCTGGCATGAAAAGGAAATACTTCATTTCAGAAAGTCACTTTTCTTCTTAAGCAAGGAACAGTAAAAGTCACTTTAAACTGTTTCAAATGAATTCCATATGGCAACTGGGATGCATCTCAAGATTTGGGCCATGTAAATTTGAGACACCTGGGAGGAGAGAGTTGTCTCCAGTCCAACAACTTCACAAATTCCTACTTAGTAAATCACTGGGAACTGCTTATTCTTATTCTTATTCTTGTTCTTATTCTTACTCTTATTCTTATTCAAATCAGTTGTTTCATTTCAATACATCTATAGAAGGTAATCTTCTTGCTGTGTCTTCATAGGGTGGAAGGGTGAGGGAGCTTTCTGGGGCCTCTTTTATAAGGGCACTAATCCCATTCATGAGGGCTCCACCCCCATGACCTAATCACCTCCCATAGGCCCCACCTCCAAATACCATCACATTGGGGATTAGATTTCAACATGAATCTTGGGGCGACAAAGACATTCAGTCTGTGGCAGTTTTACTTCCAGATTCATGGGTCTGAAAATGTTACACACATGTAATGGTTTATGCTCTTTAAAATGCTTTTGCAGTGATCTCAGTTTTATTCTGCCTAGTGGGGCAGGGATTCTCCATTTCATAGGTGAAGACATTGACTTACTCGAGGGTCCACTGTGCGTTAGAGAGAGAAACTGGGACTAGAAGCACAGTTTTTCTTTTTCCACAGCATTCAGCCATTGCAACTACTTTTTCCTCTTTCGCTCACATTGACATTAATAGGTTAGTACCAAAATCCTTTAAGACACAGGAGGAGTAATTAAGTTTCAGTCTCCTCAAACAAGATATCCATCTATAAAAAGATGGATGTTGTAGGACCATGAAGATGGCAGTCTTAAAAAAAATCTCAGCAAAGAATAGTGTTGTGACTAGCGATGGAATGAAAGCTGTGAGAATTGCACAGATTCCAAAATGCTTTTAAACCAGGCTGCTGGTCCTCTTTCCACATGGGGAGTGTGGTTGTGTGGTTTGTGGGTATTTGTTTGTCCCTAAGTGGCTCTTGAGCTCCTGCTTCAAGCCTCCCACAGTCCCAGCCCAAGGCTCACAATGCTTTACCCCCCAGGACACAATTCACTTACAATCACAATGTAACATTTTAGAAGACTTGGTGTTTTGGGGCAACAGTGTGTCCAACTCTTGATTATCATTTACAGTCTGATTATCCTTGTTGGAGAATATTCTGCCTCATTTTGCTTCCTGCTGTCTGCATGCCTACCTTTTACTTTTTGTAAGCTCCAGGTTCAAAGTCTGTAGGATTGGAGAGGGGAGGATGGATGGAAACAGTTTTACTTTCTTACAGCTCTTGCAAGTGAAAATAGTTAAACGAGGATGGGGCTGACATTCTTTGTATGGTGTGTTGGGAGACTGTGGATTTCAGTTACCTGTGCTCATGCTGTTGCCCAGGACTACAAATTATCGGCAGCTGGCTCTAAATGAAAGACCAAATAAATCTTGATTTGAAGTTACCTAGTGTCTTCAGGATTGCAGGGAAGATCTCCGATCTTCCTGGGGCTCTCAGCTGTGTGTTGGCCTCCCATTTGGAACCCCTTTCCCGCTTTCATCAGAACCTTGACACGTAAATAACTAACTCGCCGTGGCATCCATTTATCCATTTTAGAGAATGGCTGTAGGTAAGTACAGGGCCATAATTTGAATCCTATACTGGGATGGGTCCCCAGGCTCATTAACTGATGACAGAATAGGAGAAGACTTTGACACCTACAGATTCATTAGAGAGAGCTGGGCAGATTTATGTCAAGGAGGTCAGCCTTGGAAACTTGATGAATTTCTGTGGGTGGATGGCAGTGCAGATAGGCAAGAATGATGCTTTAGATTGAATCTGCATCTGCACCAAGAATGTTTTGCTATATAGTACTGCCTGTCCCAAATCCTAATTGAAGAGGAAAGTGAATAACACATTGATAGTCTTTCTGAAATGGATTAGAAATAGGGCTGGAAATCAGAAGCTGAGAAGAGGGATATACAAACATTTATAAAGGTGGACCCTAATAAATGGGGCGTACTATGATTACATTAATAACAATGTCTTATGCTATTATACATAATGTTAAAGCCCCTCTTTGGTTACTTCTACCCTTGCTGACACTACGGCAGTTTTGGAGGCTGCTGGTGGAGGGAAATAGGATGAAAATTTCTTGGGAGTTTATCTTTTCAATAATGCAAAAGACATAGATCAGTGTTTCTCAACCTTGTTTTCTTGCTCATCCCTGTAAGGAAGAAGGTTAAATTCAATTTAACTTATCCCTAACAATAGAAATTAAATACTAAGGAGTAAGATTTTGGTTGGGAGGAGGGTAGGATTGGATTGTGAAGGGCCACAAACCACTGTAATATCTGAGATTTTTATTCACCCTCCCTAAGAATCAATTTTCTTCCCCTCGTGGGCGATATTGCCCTTGTAGAAAATGCATGATATAGATCTGTGAAACCAGACAATTTGTGAAGTGTTATTTAATTGTCCCTAGTTATGGATATTGTTTCCACTGCCCACATTAGTTATCTCCAACAGGAGGGCAGTAACGCTGCTTAGGTTCTTACCGTGTATTCGATACTTCCCAGGTGATGTTTCATTTAATTCTCAACACAACTCTGAAGTTGAGAGGTTAAGCGATGTTCCCAAATTCACACAGTGGCTTGAACCCAGGTCTTTCTGATGCCAGAGATGACGATCTTTCTATAAAGGAGGGTGTTTATTTCTAAAGTTGATTTTGGAATCTCTGGATTGCATTTTGGATACAGTTGCATAGAGGTAGAAGTGAGAAATTTGATTAGAACTAAATTTGGCCTCTCTCTCCTCCCATCCCCATGGTTTAAAATGTGCTTCCTAGTATGGAATTAACTAGGAAATAGTTATGGAACCATTTGGAAATAACCTTAGTTTCTTGATCTGTGTGGAGATCTTAGCACCTCTGTGAATTGCATACATTGGATATGGTTAATAATCTAACAAAGATTTTATAGATCTTATACTAGCCTCTACATAGATTCATGGCTCTGCATTTTACCAAAAATTCACTTCCAGTTGTGGAGTTGGAAGAGGACAATAGATGACAAAGAATGTTACACAAATAGCAGAGCCATGATCACTTGCACAGAATTGGTAAAAAAAAAAAAAAAAACCAAAAAACCAAAAACAAAATGGGGACGGGGGGCAGAATAAGCTGATTTTCAACATGCAGTGCCTGAGAATTAGCTATGCACATAAAACCGAGCCAGGATACTTTAACCTAGCTCTGGGGAGAGAATGCATCAGGTTGTATTTCACGTGGGTGTGTATGATGTGGAAGTGTGGGTGTGTATGATGTGGAAGTGTGTGTGTGTAGATGTAGAGAGCCGTTTCTTGTCTGAACTTTTTAGCCTTTATATTTAAAGTAAACTATGCCCATACATATGTATGTGTAGATTTCCCACCTGTGCTCTCACAGATGTTCTCTAACACACCCAGCCCCCAACCCTTTCTTTCTCCCCACTTGGCAGTGGTGCAAGTAAACAAAATTAGAAATACTGGGTCCCACAGTAGTTAGTAACTGATTGGTAGATGCTCCTCTCATTTTAGACATGGAGAAATTGAGGTCCTCAGATGCCACACAAAGTGAAATTCAGATTGCCTGACTTGAACTGGCATATTGCATTGTCTGTCTGCCATAATTGTTCCTGACTCTTTGCTTCTTAGAAAAAGAGAGAATGCAGAAATATGTTGGCAGCTTCATCTGGTGGCCAGAGAAAAATTCTGGGCCGGAGGTAAACTTTAAAGTGAACAAAAAGTGGGAAAAGTTGACTCACCAGAGCATGTCAGTTTTAACTTAATAATACATTGGTTAGAAAATAGACTTCAAGAAAATGGAGATCTTTCTTGCAAAAATAGTTTTAAAATAAAAATTTGAGGGTTTCCCTGGTGGTGCAGTGGTTGAGAGTCCGCCTGCCGATGCAGGGGACACGGGTTCGTGCCCCGGTCTGGGAAGATCCCACATGCCGCGGAGCGGCTGGGCCCATGAGCCATGGCCGCTGAGCCTGCGCGTCTGGAGCCTGTGCTCCGCAACGGGAGAGGCCACAACAGTGAGAGGCCCGCGTACCACCAAAAACAAACAAACAAACAAACAAACAAACAAACAAATAAAAATAAAAAATTGAGAGAATATTATAAAATCATATACCATATCTTTCCCCAAACACAAAACTCCACTGAAATTTGACTTTTGGTTTTGGGAAGCCAAAAGTCAATCCATCTCAATGTAGAAGATGAACAAGTGATTGCTAGTCTGTGGAGAGAGCCTTCTGCTAGGAGGTGGCTGACTGGGTCCTGGGTCCTAACTTGTTTTTCCATGGACATGCTGTGTGACCTTGGTCAGGTGAAATCACCTGTCTGGACTTTGATATCTTTTTCTGTAGTTGTGTATACTAAGTTCATTTGATAGATAATATCCTTGGTTGACATGAGGTAGGTACAATAAATATAGATCAAACCTTATTATTTGTGTATTAGGTAAAGCAGAGCTGTTGACATTCACAGTGTCACCAAGTGAGTAATTTATAAAATCAGTGTGCCCCATTGAAACATTTATACCTTTTACAGGTATTTTATTTTATTGAATACTTGGGTTCTGCTTAGGGCGAATGCAGAAAAGTATTGTTTTTGCAGTGCTAATATTTGTAGTACAGTGTTTCCCATAGGTGGGGATGATTGTCTGATAATGTTAGCATAACCCCTGTGATCTAATATGGGCTTCTGTGATTATAATGATTTTGATTTGAAAAGACAGTTGTGTTTGGCTGGCAACCTCCCCCCTTGATTTTTTCCATATAAGGTTCTTTGTCTGGCTCCTTGGAAGCCATGCTGTACAGTATGTGTAGTTGGAATACCTTCTGCTCCTTGCATCCAGGTTTTTGACTGTGTCTTTGCATTGTCAGTGGGAGGGCTGGAGAGTTAATATGCTGTGTTGCCTGAAGGCATAAAGGCACAAATTATTTCTGCAATCAAAAGTCACCAGAAGGAATTTATTACAAATTATAACAGAGAGAAAAAGCAGACACTAAAAGGAGATTTTTATCTTTGTTTGCTTTTTATTTCAATGGCTTGCTGAGCTTTATCAGTGTTTAATGAAGAAGGAAAAAGAAGACCTCTTGAAACCAAAGCCTTTGAATTTTATCTGGTTACCAAGATTCCCCCTCCCACGGACACATTTTTTTTCTTTTTTTTGCGTGACTAGCTCAAGGACAAGGAGATTTCTATTTTGCCCTTTCAAGATAAGCTGTAATGGAACCTGGGCACATTTGAGAATGTGAAATTCAGCTACATTCATCTGTATTATTTAGAAAGAACATAGGACTCTGTAAGCATGCATCTTTCTCATCACAGTTGGCCCTTCTATCTGTTTGCTTGTAACTGACCTTTGCAGTCATTGGGATGTTGGTATTTAAGAGGGTGCTGTTTCTAGAGTTGGAAACCTCTGTGCTCCCACCACTTTAGGGTTTCATATCTGAATGCTGTTGGCTTTCAGTAATAGGTTTCAGTAAGGAGGCTTCTGGGGTCGGCATAGAATTTTCTTGATGGCCCCTGTTGAGTGATTACCGGCTGTATATCCTAGACCTCTTACCTATGTTTCAGGAGTGAAGAGACTGCCCATTTGCTGTTTCCAAGAGTCCATGGCACAAGTCTATGAAAATGGCCCAGTGACTGCCAGGTGAATGCATGCTGAACGTCACAGAAGCCAAGTGCCAGGAAAGTAGAAGGCCCCACTCCATGGAAGAGGGCCAGGAGTGCTAAAGGGCGCTCGTCCTTTGAACAGAAAGGATCTGGAAAATGGTTTTCTTTGTTTCCGTTTGAGAAGGTGTTGGGCATGCACTGATGCCAGACGGCATCCTGTGACAGGCTCACGGCCATGGCAGCTACCCTAGCGGGGCACATCTCCAGGCACCGAGGCAGTGCTGAGGGAGGCAGATTGGAGGACCATATTCCTCCCAAAGGTAGTGAGAACAGGTGATCTTTTTGAGCCCATGTTAGGCCTGGTACTGGGTAAGGTAGGCAGCTTCGGTGTATATGCTTTTACAGGACTGCCTTCTTAGCCTGCTCTGAAAAGAGCACGGTGTTGGCAGCGTTCCGTTCGCGTACTTGTGAGAATCTCAGGGCTGGAAGAGCTCTTAAAAGTCATCTACTCCACCCACTCACCCCCATCTGATGCACCAGCTGCTTCTACAACCAAGTTGTCATCCTTGCCTATGCATGATGCTTTCAGAGGCAGGGCCCTCAGAACGCATTCCATACATCAAGTTGAAATGTTCTTCCCAGTTGCTCCCATCTAGAGGTGCTAGCTGGGCTTCTTGGAAACACACAGAAATCTAATTGTTCTGCATTATGCCAGCCTTTCAGGGCTTTGTGTGCCATCCCACTGCCACCCTTTCTAGTCTGGTTTGGGTTCTTTCAAGTGGCCTCTAATGCGGTAGAGATGAAGCAGAGAGGAATGAAAGGATGACTTTGAGATAACAGGGGAAGGGTGTTCCCTTCTCTCTCAGTCAGAGCATGGTTGGTTCACTTGAACAAGAGAAGGGCTTGGGGTGAAGCGTGGCCCAACCATTCGTCTGATAAAGCAGTTTGGATTTTTCCTCTCCCTTTCAGTCCCTTTGATAATGCAGGCACCTATATTTCTATACCCCTCTTAACCACATTCAGATATGCTCTCCCTGTGCTGCTTTCTCCTTTCTTTGTCTACTCTCCCTGGATTTAAGAATGCAGCCCCGATCCTGTTAGTTCTATTAATGGCATTCTTGTACCAGAGATTCCTCTAAGCCACACGTGTCCATATTCCTTCCATATTCCTAAGCTGTACTTGTGAATGTAGATTTGTTGACACATATCAGAACCTTACACTTATTTCTGTTTAATTTCATCCAGTGAGAAATCACATCACTATAGCTTGTTGAGATCTTTGGGACTGGCCAGATTGGCACACACCATCAGCCAGCCCATTTTCAGTACTTCCAGCTTCACGAATGAGCCTCTGTTGCTTCTGATGGACAGTTATTACCAAATTCAGAGACCTTTCCTCTTACCTAATGCAGATTGTTCTCCTGGACTGACATGGACTTCCGTGGCAGATGGGCTGGTGATCATTAGGAAGGGATAGGCTTCATCTTTTCTTTTTTACTTTTTTAGTACTCTCAGACTTGCCTAATAGAGAACTGGTGTGATCTAGAATGACATTTGTATCCAGTCTTGTCCAATCAGATTAGCAAGAGAGAGAGTTTAGCTAAGCGCCACTGCTCTGCAAATGGAACCTCCAAATGCCACATCAGCAGAAGGAAAAGTATTGACCTCCGTAGTGCCTGGGGGAAAAAAAACAGTGGTGACTAGATTGTTGCTTGGCAAAATCCATTCACTGCAAGCGCTATTCCAGGGCTATTAGTTCTACTTGCCTAGACAGAGATGGAGGGAATCACTGCTAATAGTGGGTGCATCCTGCTGTCTCTACTGTGATCTGTTTGAAGGAAAACTTTCTTGCCTCTATTCTGATTTCTGCATCAGGCTGGGCTCCAGTTGTGCCGGTTGCTAGCTTAATGACCAGATTGTCTCCACTGTTGGTCAAGATCATCAGACTCTCATTCCAGCTTTCAAGTATATTATATCCCACAAACAAATCACAAGAGATGAGCTTGGTATAAGAACCCTACTAAGGCATTTCTGATGTCTTATTTATTGGGCATCAATAGAGAATGAGCTATTCCACTTGAGTGAAATTAACTATTAATGGAAATGTTTTGCTTCCAAGGGCCAAAAGTGCAATTTTTGATCCCAACTTGTAGAGCAGAGGTCAGCAAACTACAGCTGGCAAGCCACATCTGTCCTGTTTTCTGTCTTTCTAGAAGACACAAGCTAAGAATGGGTTTTATATTTTTATATGGTTGAAAAAAGTCAAAACAAGACTATTTTGTGACATGTGAAAATTATATGAAATTTGCATTTTGGTGCCCATATATAAAAGATTATTAGAACACAAGCCACAGTTATTTGTTTACACGTTGCCTATGCTGCTTTCTTGAAGTAAAAGCAGAGATGAGTAGCTCAGGTTTTTCCGTAACATCTTACGAACTTTTTGGCCAACCCAGTATTTACTATCTGGCCTCTTATAGGAAAAGCTTGCCAACCCCTGGTCTAGAGCATAATTTTTTAAAATAATTCTTCATTTTGTGACTTCTAATCTGTTGGGAGCTGGGAAAATAAACTTCTTATGAATAACGTATTTAATGAGAGTCTTTTGGTATCTGAGTGTGGACTCAAGGAACTGTGGAGAGTTTTGAGACTGCTAAATAAGGCATCTATTTCTATATATAAAATCGCAGTCTTGGAGCTGGAAGGAATATTTCAAGAAGCTCACTAAAGTTGCTGTGTTGGGTGTTTCTGGATTCTTTATACTCATCTAATAGCCTCTCAACCTAGGGTTGTACAGTAACTTCTAAAGTTCGTAGGCATTTTAAAGGAGTGCCTCCTTCTTCTGAATAGATCTGAAGGTTGTTCAGTTTGTTACGTTCATTCAGCAGAATTCTTGTGCATTTCCTATGTGCCAGTCAGTAAGTGTGGAGACCTTTCTCTGAGATTTTCTCAGATGTGGAATCTTAGGGGACTTCTACCTCAATTTCTTTGAAATTAACCTGGTATTAAATTATTATTATTTTTTGCTTATGGCCATTTGTCTCCTTTATATACACAGAGATATTAGGAAGCTAACTTTGACATTTCAGCTGCTTGTTTTATATATATGAATTAAATCTTTTAATTGGGAAAAATCCTTGAGATTTATTCATCTATATAATTTTTATCCTTAGAATTAATTCTAAGGTTAATCAGTGATTGAGACTCATCCTCTAAATCAACCCCACCTCTAGATAAACACAATTATATATTTATTATAAATATTATAATTATGTATATATATTTCTATGTAATTAATATTTATTTCTCCCCAGAACCTTGGGTTTAAACTCTAGAGAGACTATTACAGCACCCAGAACATTATATTTTAGTAGTTCATTTTGGATGCCAGGACTATAGTTTATTCTCCTTTGTATCCCAAGCATTCAAGTACCATGCTCAGCACATAATAGATACCTGTTAAATGTTTATTGAATTGAATGAAATTGACTTTCATTAAGACAATATCCTTGAGATTTCTTCATCCATATAATTTTTATCCTTAGGGATTTATCAGTGATTGAGACTTATCTTCTAAATATCTCTGGCATCTCACGAATATTGTCAGGGGCGTGTTTATGCTAGATCTGCATTAGGGCAGTGTTTTTTTTCTTTTTTTAACATCTTTATTGGAGTATAATTGCTTTACAATGGTGTGTCAGTTTCTGCTTTATAACAAAGTGCATCAGCTCTACATATATGTATATCCCCATATCTCCTCCCTCTTGCATCTCCCTCCCACCCTCCCTATCCCACCCCTCTAGGTGGTCACAAAGCACCGAGCTGATCTCCCTGTGCTATGTGGCTGCTTCCCACTAGCTATCTGTTTGACATTTGGTAGCGTATATATGTCCACGCCAGTCTCTCACTTCGTCCCAGCTTACCCTTCCCCCTCCCCGTGTCCTCAAGTCCATTCTCTACGTCTGCGTCTTTATTCCTGTCCTGCCCCTAGGTTCTTCAGGACATTTTTTTTTCTTTTTTTTAGATTCCATATATATGTGTTAGCATACGGTATTTGTTTTTCTCTTTCTGACTTACTTCACTCTGGGCAGTGGGTTTTGATCCCACTTTTGTGGTCCCTGTGGTGTCGGGAAGGGACCAGGGGAGTAAAAAGTGGTTGGCTGGGAGGTCAGTTCTCATTCTGCTGACAGCCAACCTGGCTGGGCACCCCATTTGGGAGCAGAGTGGAAGGCAGACACAGTAGCAGCTCTGAGAGAAATGAGAGAAGAAGAGGAAGGGAATAATTAGCTAAAGAAGGAAGACCCTGGGCTTCCCTGGTGGCGCAGTGGTTGAGAGTCCGCCTGCCGATGCAGGGGGACACGGGTTCGTGTCCCGGTCCGGGAAGATCCTACATGCCGCGGAGCAGCTGGGCCTGTGAGCCATGGCCACTGAGTCTGCGTGTCCGGAGCCTGTGCTCCGCAACGGGAGAGGCCGCAACAGTGAGAGGCCCGTGTACCGGAAAAAAAAAAAAAAAAGAAGGAAGACCCTTTATAAAACTTAGATCCAGAGCTTGGGGTTCAAAACTTACATACCCAGTTAGACAAGAAACGTCATTATTTGCACCTGCAGATCAAGACAGAGAGTATGCGAAGATCATGGAATGTTCAGGATAGAAAAGACCTTAGAGACCCGGGTTTCCAGCCCTCTAGAGTGGTGGTTCTTAACCTGGTTGGTCCACAGGTTTCCTGAAGAGGCTAGGTGTCTAGACATCTTTCTGGAGAGGGGATTCAGAGCTTTCATTTTTTTCTAGGAGGTCCAGGACACCCTCCCATCTCCCCCCCCAAAAAAGGTTCAAAACCAGCTCTCTAGATGTGTGACCTCTCCATAGGGACTCTGATTAATAGTGGTTGAATGGTCCCATTTAAACCTTTCAGTAATGGTGAAGGTCTGACTTTGTGAGGCTGCACAGCTGGAATTGTTAGGAAGTTCTTCCTCACATCGATTGGCAATTTATCTCTATGTAACTTTCCCCAAATTCGTCTTATTAGTTTGGTTTCTGTCCTCTAAAGGAACGGAAAATCAGCTCTGTTCCTCTTCCGTGCTGCAGTCCTTTGAACATAAGAACAGTTTTTAGGCCTTCCTCAGGGTGACTTCCCCAAGCCAAAGAGCCTTTCCGAACCTCATATACCTGTGGCTTCCAGGCTCTTCCCTGTGTGGGGGTTTTTGTCTAGTTTGTCGTTGTCCCTCATAAGGTCATGGCAGCTAGAACTGAAGATAGTGTTATTTTTTAAAATATTTATTTATTTGGTTGCATCGGGTCTTAGTTGTGGCATGTGAACTCTTAGTTGCAGCATGTGGACTTCTCAGTTGTGGTATGTGGACTTCTCAGTTGCAGCATGCATGTGGGATCTAGTTCCCTGACCAGGGATCGAACCCAGGCCCCCAGCATTGGGAGCACAGAGTCTTAACCACGCACTGTACCACCAGGGACGTCCCCGAAGATAGTGTCCTTTGGGTGTTCCTACCAGCACAAATCAGAACACGATTATAACCCCATTGTTCTAGCTAAAATATTTCTATGAATGCCTAATTCATTCATTTTTGTGATAGCCACTTCACTCTACTACTGATCCATGACGAGCTGACTGTTGATTTGCCAGCATGTCCTTCGACGTGTAGGTTTGACTCATGGATCTATTTATATCCACTATTCTAGCTGGAAAGATCAAATTATGATAATGAAAAGTTCCTGTCATTATCAAAAAAAAAAAAAAGGCATCTCATGGGTGCCCAAATTGGGGCAATTGTGCACCTGTATGTAGATGAGTACGTTTTCCTTCAGGAATTAAAAAAAAAAACCTCACTTTACCTTTATTATTCCTATTGCTAAAGAAATCCTGACATTTTTCAGAGTAAACACCAAAAACACATGTGAGTGGTACAGTATTTAGGAAGAATGTTCAGACGTGAAAGTACGTAAGTGATTTATTTATCATATGATCAATTATTTGTTTGTGAAGGAATTTTTCGGATTTTTATTTGAAAGTCCTGGGGATATAGTGGTAAACATCAGTTCAGGTAGCATTCGGGACATTAAATAGATATAATAATTATGAAGAATTTATTTGCAGTAGAAAATGGTCACTTGTCATTTATACGATGAGGAAGACAGTGTGAACCAAGTAGGAGGTGGAGATACATCCTCCCTACAGATGCACTAAAAAGAGTGACTACTGCTAGGGCTATCTGGAGTGGAACATAGCCAAGAAGCCCACTGAGTGGCATGTGTGTCCAAAGAGCTGTAAGTAAAAGGCAAAAGTGTCCTTGTGTCAATGTGTAGTGGCTCTGCTCCTTAGAGAAAGAAAATGGTTTCTTAATGTCATTTTCTTCTAAGTGCCTTGCTGTTAAATCATTAGCTATAGATCCAGATACTTGGAATGGAGCTACAGATCTCCCTCTGGTCCCAAGTCTACAATGAATTGTAGGCAAGGACCGGGCAGGTAGAATAGGTGTAATCATCCCAGGTGTGACAGGACACTCACATGGGAATAGAGTCATCAGGATTCGAATCCTGCAACAGCTTCTTTCTGTTGGATGCACTGACTACCAGTGAGGGGATTCTGTGTGTCTGGAAAGCTCCCGTCTGTATTCGCAGAGCCATCATAACCAGAGCCCGGGGAGGGGGGAGCGAGGGGAGGGGGGAGAGCAGGCCAGCCTCGAAGCACTGTTTTCTCTCTGTCCTCTCTCGGGATTTTCTGGGAATAAAAAGGAAAAGATTTTTCTGATAGTTTAGCAAAACATTTAATTAGAGGTGGTAATGAAAAGTCATCACAGAAGCACAGTGCGTTTGTATGATGAGTTAGACTTAACATATTTAAGGGTACTTGCCCACAAGCTTTTTGGTGATTAGAGAACAATCTACTGAAGTGGCAAACAAACAAATACAATCACTCTGTGAAAAATGAATATGCTTAAATTAGCTGCATATAATTCCTACAAAACCAAAACTGAACATATATGGTCCCCACAAAGAGGCGGAAAACCTTGTCAGGGAGTGTCTGCCAGCCTGAGCTGTCATTTGTGTCTCTCCATGGAATGGCTTAGAGCCGAGTCTGGCCGCTGGCAAGCTGTAGGGTGAGTTGATCTGTTCAGTCAAAATTGGTTGATGTAGTGACCGAATTTCGCTAGTGTTTTTATTTTTCCCCTTCATACAGACAAAACCTCTAAATTCATTGGGTTTAATTTTTCTAACCTTTAATCATTTGTGTTTGATATCATGTCTTCATAGCCAGTTTCCTACTTACTCAGTTTCTTTTATCTTCGATCTTCTTAGACTTTAAGAGATACAGTTATTTCATCTTTCCTTTGATCTTTACCTGATGGGTGTGTCAGCTGTGTCCATCAGTTTCACCCACCTATTTCTCTGAAAACACGAGATAAAATGTTGAACCTATTACCATAGGCCTATGGATTATAAAAATAACAAGCTGATTTAGTTTAAAAAACTGTGCTTTGTGAAAAAAAAATCAGTAAAGCTGCCTTTTTGTCTTAGTAAAACCTGACACATGGTTGCTTGCCTATTTTTTTATCTTTCAATTGGCTATACAAGTATCAAGTTAAACTGAAGGCTACTTCTGAAAATCTTCAGGAGAGGGGCTTCCCATTTTATATGGTAGATCACTAAGTTGACTGTTGTAGCCAGCACCCCTTCAGTTTGCTCTTAATTTTATTGAGAGCCTCATTGCCAGCAAGAAGGCTCCTTGTCCAGTCTGATAATGAGCTTCATTGCCAGCAATGCCTCTGTGCCCTTGAACTCCGTCATCAGGATCGTGCCTGTGGTTGCTCCCTATGGAAGGGTCAGTGGTCTCTATGCTGCCCAGTTTGATACCCATTAAGGATATTCACAAGACGTAAAGAGTCTTCCACAGAGGAGGTGCTGGAGGAGTACTTGTGGAATATATAGAGGCTCCAGGGTGGAGCAACTGAGCAATATTTATACTGATTATAGATAATTTCTTGATTTGGGAAAAAGTCAAACTCCAGATAAGAAAAGCAGTCCCATTGGAGACCTTTGGAGAAATGAGCAATAAATCTAACAGACTTCTTTGGAACTCTCCAAAAACTAGTAAGGCACAAGTTTTTACTTCTTAGGTGGCTCTACCTAAGAGTACTAGTTCATTATTTCTAGTAAAAATAACTTAGAGACTGAATTTCTTTCAAAGGATAAAATTTGGTGAGTGTGTGAGATCATGCAATTTTATTTCTCCCACATGGGCTTTTAAACCATTTATAACTAGAACTAAGAGCAACTTAGTTGCACTTAAAAAATGAAGCTCTATAAGCCTACTGCTTCCTGCTGACCTGCTGCAGTTTTCAAATGGCTTTGGGATTTTTATGAACCATCCCTGTGAAGTTCATGAGAAATAAACACGGTTTACATGATATATGAGAGGGACATATAAAATGTTCAACATAACCATTTTATTATTAAAAACAGGGAGGCTACAGCTTGATTTAAGAATAAGTCCTAGGGAATTCCCTGGCGGTCCAGTGGTTGGGACTCTGCACTTTCACTGCTGAGGGCCCAGGTTTGATCCCTGGTTGGGGAACTAGGACCCTACAAGACATGTGGCACAGCAAAAAAAAAAAGAATAAGTTCTAACATTTATGCGTGTTTGTGGCTCTATGTATGTATTAGAATTGGTGTCAGTTCCCAGTCATGGCCAGATAAGGGCATAATGGTTATAGAAAGAGCAAAGTAGAAAGAGTGGGAGCGGGGTGGGGGGAGGGAAGGGAAAGAGAAAAGGAGAGTAAAATCAATACTTCATGAGCACCCCAAGTGTGTCAGGTGCTGTGCTAGGCGTTTTCACACGCAATTTCATTGAATCCTCGAACTATCCTTGCAGTGTACATACTTTTCAAATTCCAATAATATGAATAAAATATTTGGCAAGACTTTTTTAGAGAGAGGGAGAGGAGGAGGGTGGTAGGAAGGAAAAGAAAGAAGGAGGGAAGGTGTATTGGGCAGGAGAGAGACACCAAGCCTGCCTCATTTCAGAATGTTTGAACTTTTGGGAACCTGCATTTTTTATCTCATTATTCTAAGCCCGCCCCCCCACCCAACTAAGTCCAATTGTTAAACTAATTGGAGGATCATTGTGGGTATAATGTGGATAAGAACTGAGAGAGACTTGTTTCATGGTCAGGAGAAAACAGATTAGACCTGGTTCACAGCTCTTCAGCTGCTCTTATTAGCCTTGCAGAGGCTCTTTTCTAGAGAGGATACCCCACTTCCACGGGGATCTATTTTTTATCCTCCAATTTTGCTTCCAGAACATTATCATTCTGAGCAATTCTTGTTTGCTACAGATCTAATGGCGCTGGGAAGTGGGAGGCTCCTTACTCTTAACTTGTCACCGACAACTGCATTTTGTAGCGAATGGTATAGAAACCCAGAACCACTTTTTCCAAGTTCAGGTGTGACCCAGAAAAAGGAAAACCTTCTTGCATTCTTCTGAAAGTAATACGTTTGACTTCAGAATTTCTGTGTAAGTCCTTTCTTAGTAGGAAAAAATAAAATCCACCTTAAAATGATATAATATTAAATACAGTATTGCCAAGTGGAGTCTAATTTCAATTCACATATTGAAATGTATAATTCTGGGTCCTATGAGCCAAAACCCCTTTAGACCACCCCTTCCATCCAAGCCCATCACTTGGTGATCTCATAGCTCCCTTGTCTATAAACACCATCTGGTGAAAGTGAGAACATTGCTAATGAACTACATGCTTTTGGATGCACAGAGACCAGAAGCTAGTTGTTAGGATCTCATTGGATGAGTGGCATCTTTGAGAACAGAACTGGTGACTCTTCCTGGCAGAAAAAGGGTGGGAGGGCAGGAGAGGTAGGTACCGGGGAGGGGGAAAGTATGTGGGAAGCTTTTCTGTAGGCTTGCCAGAATCTGGTGAAGTGCAGGGTGGGGAAGGGGGAGAAAGCCAGTGTTTACAAAAGAGTAAGATGGTTAAAGGATTCATGATAATTAAAATGATGTTTTTGTGTAAGTGAGGAAGAATACAGCCATAAAAACATAATTACTGCAAAATATGCTGCATTAGACCAAATAGCCACTTGATGACTACCACTGTGCCTCTGTTGTAAAGAAACCAGCTCTTTTGTAAGGAGGAAAAACATGGGTATTACGTCTACTTGCATACTCGTGTTAGTGGTTCACAGTCAAGCCATTAATTAAACAATAAATCCTTGCAAGATAGGACTCGATCAACTAATGCACAGAGTACGGCCAGTAGTTTGAGAGATGAGAGGATGATTCCGGAAACAGGGTCAAGCCAAGAACTCTCTGGACACCGGCTGGGTACCTGCAGTCAGAGGTCTAGAAGAGTATAGACCAATTTGAATGAGACATTATATGTGTTTGGGGGTTTTCTTTTCCCAAATGCTACTCCATAAAGGATGGTTTGCCTGGACTTATGAGAGAGGAGCTAATGAAAGAAAACAACAGGACTGTTCCAGGGGAGCCTGCTGTAAAGGGTCCTTGTTTGAGTTAGGGATTCATTGACACTCCCTGCAAGGCAATTACAGTGAGGCCAGGCTTTTTGGTAACTTTCCTGTGGTCTGTGGCCAGTGGGGCAGCTTTAGCCCCACATGGACGAGGGGTCTATATTTAGTTAGAAACATCTGTCCAAGAAGTCAAGGGGTCATTTGTGATTAGTTTTCCCTGTTCAGAACATAACCGATCAGACCCAGGTAGGCGTGTGAATGGCATCTATTTACACACAGGTGGCGCTTTGTCGTTTTCCTGGACAATCATTCTTCCCGCATTTCCTGGAGGAACTCCTAGAATCACAAATCACAATTTGTGGCTCACCCTGGGTAATGAGTCATTGGATGGAATTTCATTTGGTAGATTTAAAGAGAGTTAGTGTTGATCTATGAAGCCAGATGATTTAAGAAATTGAAGCAGTAACAAGTAAATTGCTTTTCTCTTGTACTGCAAAATGCTTTCTAGGCATTTTCGACTTTTCTTTTTAAAATGGATTTATAATACTACTTCTCGCCACCCCAAGGCTCAAGTAAACCCCTTTGCTCTGATGAATCCTAAATGGCTCCTCGTTTCGCACAAACAGATTGTCCAGTAGAGTTTTGAATATCTCGTTTTAGACTGTGGGAGCTAGAGTTTTTTTAATTCTCCTGCAAACATAAATGAATATACATTTCCTTTTAGGGGCTTTATTTCTTCTGACTTATGAAAAAAACTGTTCACATCCAAGTTCAAATTCCTTAGTCTTATAATCAAGACCTGCCACGGACCAACCCACCCTCACTCACCTTTATTTATCTGTTCATCTGGGAGGGCGGAGGAGGTGCCCTAACATGTGCTGACTGCTAGAGGGGGGCACAGAAAAAAGAACAAGCCTGGCCCCTTCCTTCAGGCCACTCACTGGCTGCTGAGCAGGACAGATAAGCAAGTGCACACTTCCTGTAAAGTATGTTGAACTGTTTGCAATCTGCTAGGGGGTGGGGCGGTCTGCTGCCCTCTCACAGCAAACAGGGTACCATGAGGGAGGCTGGAAAGGAGAATTTCTCTGCCCGAGAGGTGGAGAGACCAGAGAGGCTCCCAAAGGGCCTTTTCTGCCTTCATAAATTCTCTTCCCATCCCTTCCCTTGTGGACACATGCCCCTCCCCCAGCAACCTCAAGGTACCCCATTGCCAGGACACTTGAGAGTCAGTCACGGTTAGCATCATGCAAGTGACACGTGAGAAATGATCCTTCCATTGTCTGCACATCACAGAAATTCCACAGAAGTGTAGCCAACTTGATTTTGAGCTCATTGAGGGCAGGCACCATGTGACTTAAAGTTTGTAACCCCAGAGCCCAGCAGAGAGTGTTGTCAATGGTTGATGCTCAATAAATGTTTCAGGGGCTTCTCTGGTGGCTCAGTGGTTAAGAATCCGCCTGCCGGGCCTCCCTGGTGGCGCAAGTGGTTGAGAGTCCGCCTGCCGATGCAGGGGATACGGGTTCGTGCCCCGGTCTGGGAGGATCCCATATGCCGCGGAGCGGCTGGGCCCGTGAGCCATGGCCGCTGAGCCTGCGCGTCCGGAGCCTGCGCGTCCGGAGCCTGTGCTCCGCAACGGGGGAGGCCACAACAGTGAGAGGCCCGCATACCGCAAAAAAAAAAAAAAAAAAAAAAAAGAATCCGCCTGCCAATGCAGGGGACACGGATTCGAGCCCTGGTCCGGGAAGATCCCAAATGCCGCGGAGCTACTAAGCCCATATTTATTTGCGCCACAACTAATGAGCCTGCACTCTAGAGCCCGCGAGCCACAACTACTGAGCCCACGTACCTAGAGCCCGTGCTCCACAACAAGAGAAGCCACCGCAATGAGAAGCCCACGCACGGCAACGAAGAGTAGCCCCCGCTCGCCGCTACTAGAGAAAGCCCACGTGCGGCAACTAAGACGCAACGCAGCCAAAAATAAATAAATAAATAAATTTATTTAAAAAAATAAATGTTTCAAGCTGCTGAGAAAAAAGAAAAGTCCCGCAGGAGTCTGGAAGAGGGGAGAGCTGATCCCACATAGGGGATCCTGGAGCCATGCTGAAGAATGTGTCGAGACGAATTAGTCTAAAATTTGAAAAAGGACTTGGGACAGGTCAGGGTGCTTCCTACCAGAATAGGTGAGGCATTGAAATAGGAGAGTGAAATGAATATAGCAGATTTCTCATCAGTCTGGTTCTCTAAAGCACAGGGGCCACTTGGTGAGTCTGGAGTTTGGTGGCTACAAGGAGACATATAAATGTGCAAGAATTCAATTCATACAGCTACAATTAGATGAGGACTTCCAGGAAGATGCTGAGATGAGGCGTAATCATCGGGTATTGTTTAAGCGAGCAGCTGTCCTTACTGGGTTGCAGGCAGAGATGGGGGCAGGGGACTCTGTAGGTCTGTTTGATGGAATTGGTCCTCCATCCTCCTCCTTCTGTTACACTGCTCATCCGTGCAGCTTTACATCTCATATGTATTTTCCACTGTGGTGGCTTTTGTAAGACACAAGGTGAACAAACTGCTTATTAAGGTAAGACAATGGAGGCTCCATTTTAAAAAGGTTAAGATGTACTCGAAAGCGTCAGTGCATCCCAGGAATCATTAACAGTGTACAGAATGCACAGCCTGGTATTTTCCAAAGGCCACACTAACCTTTTCAAGCATGGGGCAGGCTAAAAGGAATAGATTTCCTCACCATTTGATGAGCGGAGAAATCTTTTAAATGCTTATTTTTATTTGCTCGCTGAAAATCATCTCTGTGGAGTTCAGCACAGGGAAATGAATCCTGAACATTTTAGCAACTCACTTAAAATACCATTAGAGAGCACTTGGCTTGTTAAAAGCTGAAAACAAAAGACGAGGAGCCCTCTGGTGCTAATAACACCTAGAGAAAAAGCCAGAGCCACCTATGCCCTCGTGTTTGCCAAAAATGTCTTTGAGTTAACTTTTGCCAAACCTTTTTTTTCCCTTTAAGTACACCCACTTTTCTATGTAATTGGCTCAACACTGCTACTTGCATAATTGTCATATTTTTCTGCTCCCCAGGAGGTCTGTTAAGCGGAAAGGTGAACTACGAAGCTTTGCCAAAGTGCACATTTATGTGCAATGTGCAATTCTCAAATCAGGAAGAAAATTATATCGTTTACATTGAGTTTATCTTACATTTAGAAACTGAGGATTCAAAACTTATTGCCCCCCGAGCCAGGTTTAACCTGCTTTCCTAAAATGTGGCCAAAGAGCAATTTCCTGAGCCTTGACTCTTCAACTAATGTTGTTGCCATCAGCCCTGACTTTATCAGTGACCTAAAGCAAAGGCATTTTTCTTTAAGCTTTGGTTTAACAATAAGATTTTTCAGTTGGAATCATGGATTTCCTCACAGCTGGAACATGTGTTAGCTATGAGGTAACTGTCAGACAAAGCCTTTAATCCCCAAAGTCTCAGTTTGTTGAACTGTGAAATGGGAGATATCTTTAACTCGAAGTGTATTGGGTGTTTGTGTGCAGGTCTTGATACATAGTAGGTGTTTAATAAATATGTGATATTGTCTTTTTCCTTTTCCTTCGTAGCAAGAGGATGGCATTGAAATGAGTCAGAGGGCTTGAACTTTGGCATGGGGAAGACCTAGATTTGAATTCTGCCTCTACTGCTTTTTGTGGCAGGGAAGGGACACAGAGGGCTGCATGTTCTTGGACAGATTACTGAGCATGGGAGCCTCGGTTTTTTTATTTGCCCAGTGGGGTTAGATAATAGAAATATGTACCTCCAAGTTTGTGTTGTGAGGATTAAGTGAGATAGTGCATATAAAAGCATGTAAGTGCTCAATGAGTGTTTGCTGTGGTTAGTATTATTATGTCCTTCACAGCAGGCATTATCATTTTGGGGTTACTACGGATGGTGTCCTGAAAACATGTTCCCTCCAGATCTGCTAATTTTTGTCTCATGACTTTTCATATTTGGAGATGGTGGAATGTGCAACTTCCCTTCCTGCGAATACGCCTGGAAGCCTCTTGCCCACTTCCTTCCTGAGGCAGGACTAGGTTCTTTCAGGTTTCCTGATTGCTTTGTGCTTCTGGCTGCAGCCTGAGGGCATCAGATTGCAGTGCGGAATGGAGGAAAGGTATTCTGTGTGTGATAGTGATCAGATCAGGAAGATAACAGGACACCAGACATCCGGCATTTGACAGGTTGTCACAAGGGTCACTTTTGAGCCCTAGTTTCCCCTTGACAAGGTTAGCCACTCATGCCAAGAGTTCCATGGGCAGAATTCTAGCTGAGCGGTAAACTCTGACAGAGAGGGAAAAATGTAAGCTGGCAGGAAGGCTGGTGTGGCCCTAGTGTCATAGCCTGGGACTTAGAGTCATATGAATGAATCAGTCATCAACTGGTTTTGTTCCGGGACTGATGCAACTTAAACTGATCAGAATAAAAGGGAGTGTCATACTCCAATAAAGATGTTAAAAAAATAAAAAATAAAACAAACAAACAAACAAAAAACCAACAAACCAAAAAAAAGAATAGAGCTTCCCTGGTGGCGCAGTGGTTGAGAGTCCGCCTGCCGATGCAGGGGACACGGGTTCGTGCCCCGGTCCAGGAAGATCCCACATGCTGCGGAGCAGTTAAGCCTGTGAGCCATGGCCGCTGAGCCTGCGTGTCCGGAGCCTGTGCTCCTCAACGGGAGAGGCCACAACAGTGAGAGGCCTGTGTACCGAAAAAAAAAAAAAAAAAAAGAATAAAGGGGAGTGGAAAGTATCTAAATTTCTAATAACAAGGAGTTAGATATATTATCATAAATCTACTTTCTGGACTATTATGTAATTATTATATTTAAATGAAAGCATGGTAATTAACATTAGAAAAGGCTTATGTTATAATGTTAGCTGAAAAAAACATACAAACATATAAATATATTTTATACTATATAAATTTAGTATAATTGGAAACTTAAAAACAGTAGGCAAATCTACAAAGACAGACAGTATATTAGTGGTTGCCTAGGATTGGAGGATGATGGCTAAGGAGTGGGGGGTTTCTTTGGGGAGTGATGAAAATATTCTAATATTGATTGTGATGAGGGTTGAATATACTAAAGAACATTGACTAGTACACTTTAAATGTGTGAGAAGTATGTTATGTGAATTATATCTCAATAAAGCTGTTAACAAAAATCAACAGCAACAAACCTTATACATAGAGAAATAGAATAGAAAGAAATTTGCCAAAAGGCTAACAGTGGATATAATTTGGTGCTGAATTATGACTGCTTTTTTAAATCTATTTTTCTCTATATCCCTATGTTTTCTGTAGTGATCACGTAATTACTTTAATATTTTAAAATGAAAAAACTATTTAAAAGGCAAATAAGTAAAATTGAATTAATATCAACTTTTTTAGCTCACAGAATTTAAAATGTAAATGATAAAATATAAAGGATAACAATTATTTTTATACTAAATGAAAATTTAGCATAAGGTGGATGGCCCTGTGTACTCTGGATTAAATGTCAATACTCAGCTTTTTCATTAATATTTTAGCTTTTAAACAGCCTCTTCAATAAGTGGTGCTGGGAAAACTGGACAGCTACATGTGAAAGAATGAAATTAGAACACTCCCTAACACCATACACAAAAATAAATTCAAAATGGATTAAAGACCTAAATGTAAGGCCAGACACTATCAAACTCTTAGAGGAAAACATAGGCAGAACACTCTATGACATACATCACAGCAAGATCCTTCTTGACCCACCTCCTAGAGAAATGGAAATAAAAACAAAAATGAACAAATGGGACCTAATGAAACTTAAAAGCCTTTGCACAACAAAGGAAACCATAAACAAGATGAAAAGACAACCCTCAGAATGGGAGAAAATATTTGCAAATGAAGCAACTGACAAAGGATTAATCTCCAAAATTTACAAGCAGCTCATGCAGCTCAATATCAAAAAAACAAACAACCCAATCCAAAAATGGGCAGAAGACCTAAATAGACATTTCTCCAAAGAAGATATACAGATTGCCAACAAACACATGAAAGAATGCTCAACATCATTAGTCATTAGAGAAATGCAAATCAAAACTACAATGAGGTATCACCTCACACCATTCAGAATGGCTATTATCAAAAAATCTAGAAACAATAAATGCTGGAGAGGGTGTGGAGAAAAGGGAACCCTCTTGCACTGTTGGTGGGAATGTAAATTGATACAGCCACTATGGAGAACAGTATGGAGGTTCCTTAAAAAACTACAAATAGAACTACCATACGACCCAGCAATCCCACTACTGGGCATATACCCTGAGAAAACCATAATTCAAGAGAGTCATGTACCACAGTGTTCATTGCAGCTCTATTTACAATAGCCAGGACATGGAAGCAAGCTAAGTGTCCATTGACAGATGAATGGATAAAGAATATGTGGCACATATATACAATGGAATATTACTCAGCCATAAAAAGAAATGAAATTGAGTTATTTGTAGTGAGGTGGATGGACCTAGATTCTGTCCTACAGAGTGAAGTAAGTCAGAAAGAGAAAAACAAATACCGTATGCTAACACATATATATGGAATCTAAAAAGAAAGAAAAAAAGGTCATGAAGAACCTAGGGGCAAGATGG
This sequence comes from Mesoplodon densirostris, assembly GCF_025265405.1. Lineage (NCBI taxonomy): Eukaryota > Metazoa > Chordata > Mammalia > Artiodactyla > Ziphiidae > Mesoplodon > Mesoplodon densirostris. Next base: position 21,211,586 of record NC_082681.1, read on the forward strand.
GAATAAAGACACAGACCTACTAGAGAATGGACTTGAAGATATGGGGAGGGGGAGGGGTAAGCTGTGACAAAGTTAGAGAGTGGCATGGACATATATACACCACCAAATGTAAAATAGATAGCTAGTGGGAAGCAGCTGCATAGCACAGGGAGATCAGCTCAGTGCTTTGTGACCACCTAGAGGGGTGGGATAGGGAGGGTGGGAGGGAGACACAAGAGGGAGGAGATATGGGGATATATGTATATGTATGGCTGATTCACTTTGTTATTTAGCAGAAACTAACACACCATTGTAAAGCAATTATACTCCAATAAAGATGTTAAAAAAAAAGAAACAAAAGTATTTTAGCTTTTAACAAAATTGTCAGACATAATGGTAGATATAGAACAGAAGACATAAATATTGTTGATGGAGAAGATCAGTGATAAATATGATAATCTTAATAAAATTATTTCTCAGAATTGATATCCATCATGGTTCATATTTAGAGCTTTTGAACATTTTAGAATGTAAAATAAAAATTCTCTTTCTAATTGTAGGAGAGGAAAATAATTTTTTTCTGTATTCTCTTAGGTTATGTTATTGGGACCTGCAAATTACACTGACAAAGACATTAACAGGAACAAAGGCATACAAATTAATTAATTAATTTGGCTGGGTCGGATCTTAGTTGCGGCATGTGGGATCTTTTTCTTTTTTTTAGTTGCAGCATGCAGGATCTTTAGTTACGGCATGTGAACTGTTAGTTGTGGCATGTGGCATCTAGTTCCCTGACCAGAGATCGAACCCGGGCCTCCTGCACTGGGAGCGTGGAGTCTTAGCCACTGGACCACCAGGGAAGTCCACAAATTTTATTTGATGTCAATATTTTACTTTGGTTGCATTATTCATGTTTATTTAAAATTTATAATTATGACCCATGATACTACAGTATAGATATAACACTGTTGCTTACAGTTATTATCTAAATGAGAATTATTTAACCAAGTGTTAATAACATCAATGTTCTGGGTTTTGCCTTATTAGATTCACGTAGTTTATTTCTGAATACATCTCCATCCAGTTATTGAACATTTATCTAAAATCATATTTTGCTTTAAAATATGGAACTCGTACAACCTGAGTCAATATTGTCCTTTGAAAGAGTCAAATGACAAATTCCAGGATTTGATTGGCAGAAAATGTGAAAACTTAGAGGTCTGCTGTTGTTAATACCCTTACTAGAAATTCATTCCTCCTGAGTTCTAGCCTCCAGCATCTCTACTTTGAGCACTACTAAATCTCCCTGTTACAGTGTTTCTGTACATATGTGATTATATGTGTGTGCATGCAGTATGCACATGTGAGTGACTGTATGCATGCATGTGTGTGTATGTGTGTATGCACATACTGCCTGTGAGTGTGTGTGTGTGATGTTAATGTTTTACTTTTTAAGTGCATTTACTTTTCTTCATAGAAAAGAAAGAAAGAGCCAAAGAGGTGGCTAAACGCTTATATACCATTTTAGCAAAGGGTGATATGTTTGTGGACAAGTGACATGGCAAAGGAAAAGGGGTTCTACAAGTGGAAAATTGTAGGAAGGTAAATATATGGGGAAAACTAATGGAAGGTAAAGGTTATTTTGGCAAGGTTTGTTTGTGCAGACCCATCTCCGTGTTGACTTTCTGTCTCCAGTGATAATGCATGTCTCCTCTTCCTGGTTCAGGAGATTGGAGAGGAGGCCGCTTTCACAAAGGGAAATTTATACTCTGCTTCTTGGCAGAAAGGGGGAGGGCAGAGAATTTCTCTGTGTGGACTGTTTCTCAGTTGCCTTCAGCTCAATATAATCCTTATGCCAACGTGGCGTCTCTTGGGGCGGCACATTCTGATCCCCTTCATAGTCATAATGCATCCCAAATTTACATGTCTTAATCTTCAATCCAGTTTATAAATTCAAGCAAGAATTATATTAATCTTTATTAAAAAGTTCAGAGAAGTGATCTTCAAGCCATTAGTACTGAAGGACTGGTGGGAAGATGAACTTTTGCAAGTGAATAATTTGATAAAATCTAGTCTCTTCATTGAAGTTTAATTCTGAGGGTCAATGACTCCCTAACTATCCCTCCCCTCCCCATGGCCACACGTTATTATCTTTTGTCTCCTATAATTTTGTCTTCCTCAGCCTCCCCATCCATAAAACTCTTGGTTGTTCTACAGTTTCTTCCATTAAATCGCTCAAGTCCTAAAAATTTCAGAGAGAGGGGAATGTTCAGAGGGGTCTTATTTATACACCACCAGACCCTTTTCAACATTACTGCCATGCTTTTTATACTGAAAGGCAAGGAACAGCTGCCTCGCTCAGCTTTGGTGTCCAGTTCAGCTGTTTCATATTCATCCTGTTGCCTTAAGCATCTGTTGACAGGTGGGAAATCTCACTGTGAAGAGAAGCATTGTTGCCTTGGGTGGCTTCGGCCTAAGACAGGCCTGACCCCTTTGTTTGTCCCTGGAACAGAACGTGTGTGTTCCTCCCAACCCTCATTAAGTACAGCTGTTGGATACATTTTAGTAGATGAGAACCATTTCCACAGCATCTCTGTTCTGAGAACTGAAGGGCAATGTCCAGGATGTAGTTGGACGAGGCCTGTGTGCAGTGGAACGTCTGTTAAGTGGCTGGGCTTCACTTTGGAGAAGTCAGCCCGGTATTAGTCCTCCTTGTCTCAGAGATAGAGCCTTTCACTTGAATCCCCTTAGGCCCTCATTTTGTACCAGAGAACCTGGCAACTGAAAGGCTCTTTTGTTGCAACCCTTCCTTTTACAGATGAGGAGACTGATGACCATGTTACCTAAGTGTCTTGCTTTTAACAAAGCCAGTTAGTGGCCTTTTGTCTGCCATTAATAATAATATCACAGTATTTCAGAGTTGTTTCCCGGCCTCTTTTTGTCAGGTTTCTGGAAAACCTCTTTCTCTTCATGTTTATGATTTGGGCCTTAATCCAGGGTATTGAAATTATAGATTGGTCACAGGATTTATAGTTAGCTTTCAGAGACCTAAAAGGAAGACAAGTTCTGGAAAAATGAAAGTCCTGAGACAGTTTCTTGAGTACTGTTCTTTGAAATTTGAAAAATAAAACAAAACAACCCCCAGCCTCCCCCTGCCCACCACTACCTTCTGTTGTATTCTACGTATGTTACCATTCCCATGCACAGTGGTAGAAAAGTACATGTGGATTAATGGAATTTATGTATTCACTGGAGGTAAAATGCCCTGGGAATTTCTGCATGGGGTGTAAAAGCTTGGGCCTGGGAACCTCACTAATGACTTTTCAAGAGCAGTTCTTTACAGAGCCCAAGTCTTCAATCTTGTAACCGGACCATCAACCCCAGTGACAGCCCACTTTGAAGGAGGCCTCATAAAGACAAGGTTCAGGCTCTTTCTAATGGCTTTAGCTAATGGAAAACCTGGAGGGGGAAAGTGAAATATGCCCTCAAACTTCATACAGGTAAAAAGGAGGACATCTCTAGACATTCTGAGAAGCGACAGGAATTTAAAAATTTGGGTTCCAAATGTAGGAAGTAGCAGTGGGTGATGAAAAACACTTGAAAGTGCTTGCTTTTGTTATTGCCAATGGAAAAAAATGTGGCTCAACTTGCTTGCCTCTGGATCACCCACCTAGCAGAATAAATCAAGGCTGATCAAAATTTCTTAGGAAACAGCAAGGATCTGAAGAACAAAGCCAGTCATCTGAAGCTTTACCTCTGTGGTTGTTTCCCCATTTTAGGCACTGGATTCCTGGTCTGATATCCATCCTAGCGAGGCCTATGTGATCTGGGGGATTTACATTTGCATTTTTATCATTGCCTCTTTCTCTAAATTTGGTGCATTTATGTAAAAGTGCTCTGGAAAATATTTAAAGCATGATACTAATATAAGAGAATCCGTGTAGGGTCTGGTATTATCTTGAGAAGTATCATTTTTTTAAGCTAATGTTCATCTTTCTGGCTTGATACCAAAGACCCTGGTACAATTGATAACAGCAGGACCATCATGAGACACGTAGGTTCCCTATAGTTTGACTTTTAAAAAAATGGTAAAATTACATTTCATAGAAAACACAAGTGGTGGATATGTTATACACAGACACAGAGTGAGTCTAAGACAACTTTAGGACAAAGACTCGAACATTTACTACAACATTGTTATAACAAGAAGAAGGTGTCCACTTCTTATGGCATAATATAATTTTAACATCTTAATTGAAGACTCTTCAGATTCATATCATCTAGTACTTTAGCACCTCAGATATTACTATTATTCAAATAAAAACTACACACAAGGTTTTGTATCCTTTTTTAACCTGACATTCACAGAACATAAACTAGTCACTCACGAACAAGTGCATCTTCTTTGCAGTTATTTGGCCATCATCCTACACATAGATTTTCTCACGTTTCAGATTATTTCCTTAGGAGTGATACCTGGAAATGGAATTACTGAGTCAAAGATTCTGAATCTATTTTAAGTCTCTTGATACATGGTGGCAAATTGCTTTCCAAAAGGCTGTGCCAGTTGACGTGTCTGGCAGCAGCAAGGCCTGAGTCTTCCTTCAGGCCTGCACATGAGTACATTAATCATTCAAAAAATACCTTAAATTTATTGGAGTATAGTTGATTTACAATATCGTGTTAGTTTCAGCTGTACAGCAAAGTGATTCAGTTATACACACACACACACATATACATATATGTATATATATTCCTTTCTAGATTCTTTTCCCTTATAGGTTATCACAAACTATTGAGTATAGTTCCCTGTGTTATACATTAGGTCCTTGTTGATTATCTATTTTATATATAGTAGTGTGTATATGTCAATCCCAAACTCCTGTTTATCCCCTCCTTTCCCCTTTGGTAACCATAAGTTTGTTTTCTATGTCTGTGGGCCTGTTTCTGTTTTGTAGATAAATTCATTTGTATCTTTTTTTTTCAGATTCTACATGTAAGCGATATCATATGATATTTATCTTTCTTTTTTTAAATGAGATATAACTTGCATACAGTAAAGTGCAGAAGTCTTCAGTGCATTAGCTTGGTGAATTTTCACATAGGTACATCTGTGAAAATGCTACCCAGATCAAAATATAAACTTGGATATTTGTATTTCCATCATCCACAGAAGGTTCCCTCCTACCCCCATCAGTATCTACCCCCTCTCAGAGGTAACCATTTTTCTGAAAGGTCCTCATTTTCCAGTGATTTCTGAAAGTTCCTTCTCTCATCTGAAGTGACTTGACAGGTGATATCTGAGAGGAGATCTCCATGTTCTTGGGCCCACGTAGACTTCTCCCACCTCATGTTGGCAGGTCAGAGCAGACCTGCACCATCTTTATTTTATTTCTGCCCAATTGCCTGTATGGAGCTTAGCTTCTTATGTGCTCGGGTCGTCTTAGGATCACTTGTGACTGTGCCCACCATATCCACTACCGTGTTTTTTTCTTCACCCCAGGAATTAACAAAACCAACTGCCATCTGCTGTGAGCCACATGAGGTAGCAGGTAGGGGTGATGAAGGTGTGTTACAGAAATAAAGCAGAAGCGATGCTGCCTTTGAAAGAAACAGCCCCTCACCCCGCCTGCCCCTAGCTGTCTTCTTTCTATAGATTAGTTAAAACAGAGGGCGTGTGAAGTGCTTGGTTTGCAGATCTTGCAATACGTTGCCAGGGCAGAATTGCCCTTTGTACTGAAGTCCTTAGGAAGTAGATTTAAAATGGAGTCTCCTAGGACGAAGTAGGACTGGCTGAGCCTATGGTATGTTTGTGTTGGTCACTCTGCTTTGAAGTGTGGGGTCAGAGAGTGGATAATCCCTTGCTCAGACTAAGGGGTCATTTTGCTGTTGATTTTGATGAAAATCCTGGCTCCTAATTTTCCATGAGAGCTTTATTCAGCTGACTTCATCTTTACTGAGATAGACTGGCTCTTCATAGGTTAAAAAGCACCTGAAATCTTCTCTAGTAACCAGATAGAGATCGACATCAAGGTTAGGAACATCATGGGCAAGAACTTAGGGCTCAACAGCAGTTGCAGGTATACATTCCAGTGTTCAGGTCAGAAACCGAGACAGCTAGCCCAAACCGAAAGATGAGGGAGCCAGTCAACAATGATGGAGTGTCTTCAATAGGCCAAGTACAATGTTAGGTGCTCTCATATGCTGTTAGTCATTTAATATTCACAATTAGATAGGGAGGATATTATTCCCCTTTGCTGATGAGGAGATTGAACATGTCCAAAGTCTCATAGTTAAATTTCTTCTTTGCCATCCCCTCTTTTCCCACTATTGATACATTTCAAGATGTGTATCCTCCTCCTGTTTTCCTTCTCCTTTTCATCCTTTGCTGTAACAGAGTGTACCATAACAAATGGTCTCTGATCCAAGGTGGCATGCCCTTCTGTGTCACCTCCAACCTTGACTCCCTCGTGAAGGCTTCCCCGACACTGTGGACCTTAGGAAGCCCATGAGCCTATGACCTGGAGTATATCAGCAGCCCCCATGGCACCTATAGGGGTTGCACACACAGAGCACTCAGTGATTCCTAGGCTTGAATAACGCTGTGACAGACAAAGTTCTGATTCGGAAGACGGCTTTTGTAGCCACAGTCTATATAAAGGCACAAATGATCTCTGACTGTTCCAAGGGCTCTGAGTGATTTCTGATCAATGGAAGCTCTTTGGTTCCCCTAGCTACTGCCTTAAAATCAATATCATTATCCAACACTGATCATTCAGTGTATTCCTTTGCCACCCTCCCCACTCGCACGCATGAAGCACTTGACCGTATTTTATTTTAGTATTTCACCAGGGAGCTTTCAAGCTTCTTAATTAATAACAAAAACATATTAAGCTGGAAAGAAACGGCCTGACTATAGTGCATTCCTTTACCAAGTATCTGCAGACAGGTCCTCATCTGGCATACGCACTGGGAGCTCCCATTCTCTCCAAAGACTCGTGAATGTTCACACCTACAGCGCTAGATTGGAACAGACATGAAATTCCAGCACCAGCAGGTTGTTATAGGTGTTCTCTGGAAAGAACAGTGGTGACATAATTAGTGCATCTAATTATCAGTGTGTTCGCACGCTTTATATTTTCTAAGAACCACAGCAGTGCTATGCAGTCGAAATATGTGTGTCACATATATAATGTAAAATTTTCTAGTAGACACATTAAAAATGTCAAAAGAAACATGAAATTAATTTTAATACGTTTTATTTAACCTGATATATCCAAAATATTATCATTTCAACATGGAAGTACTATAACAGAGATTTTACATTCTGTTTTGGTACGACATCTTGGAAACTCAGGCGTGTAATATATACTTTACGGCACATCTTGTTTTGGACTGGCTACATTTCAAGTGCTCAAGAGCCGTATGTGGCTACTGGCTACTATATTGGACAGCACAGGCCCAAAGAAACTTGTAGTGCAACCTTTCCTATAAAGATGGAACTACATTTGTTCATGGGCAAATTAAAAAACAAACAAACAAAACGGTGTGTTTATGGAACCCCCGCTCTATGCTAGGCACTGATGGGGGAGATGAAAGAGTGCAGGACAGCATCTGCCATCAAAGCAGTCACACCTGAGAAGTGAAGTCATTCTGATTGTAATTTATAATGTCTCCAACCACAAGGTGGTTTTTGTGATTAATTCTCAAGCAAGTGATTTAGCTCGTAAAAGACCTTGTCTTTAGAAGAAAAAGTAATCCTTGCTAGTTGAAGTAGTCAGGGATGTTTCATGGAGGACAAGGGACACTGGACAAATATAATATTTATCTGAGATGGAGAAAGGGGAGAGCAAACAGGTTAGGCAGGGGGTACAGCTCGAGCTAAGGTGTAGGATTGTTTAAGTATCAGAAGCATCGTAAGACAGTGAGTAGATTAGCTTGGCTATAACTGGGAGTTCACATAAAGGGAATTGTAGGAAGAGAGGTGGGATTTCTTTTGGCCATATTACAGAGAGGGAAAATGTTTAGAGAGATGGCTGAGGTGCTTTCTGTTAATAACCGTGATAAAAATAACAATAGCAACCAGCGTTTGAGTGATTAGAAGTCAGTCCCCCTACTAAGTGCTTTATATGTATTATGTCATTGAATCTTCCAAATGAGAAAGCTCAATCTCTAGAGAGGTTGAGTGACTTGTCTAAGGTCACACATTTCGAAAGTTGGCAGAGCAAAATTTTGAATCTGAATGTAATCTGAGCCCAGAGCATTCACCTTAACTATTAGCAGTTATGCTCCTGAGAAGGTTGGGGGCAGTGATCTGTGTGCTTTGTGTCATGGGAGGTCCACACCTCTATTGACAGAGGTACTACAGGCATGCTGAGGTACCACATCGACATAAGGTAGAAAATCTCCAGCCAAGGATTCTCAACAGTTTGTTTCTTCTGAAGAGGTCCAAATGGGCCCAGTTCACATGATACCTCTGGGACTTGACTGAAGTCATTAAACCCAGGTCTTTATAACCAGTGTCCCATTAGTTGGTTTCCTCTTTTCTCTTTCCTCAGTACCCCGAAGTCATGCTAGAATACTGGAATCTTCATAGACCATTTAGGTCAATGCTTTGATCTTATAAAAAGAGCAAACTGAGGCCAAGGGAGGAAGGGACTTGCTCAGGGTCCCACAGTTGTAGAAGTGGCAGAGCTAGGCCCTCATCAGGGTTCTTCCCACCCAGAGAGCTATGCTAACATTTTCCAAAGGCTTCCTCAATAGAAAACAACATATTCAGAATAGGAAGTGTATTTCAGTGACTCCGAGTAATTGTTTTAGCTGTCTCAGGCTTTTTTAACAATTGAAAAACTGTATCATAGATGATAGGTATCCCTGAATTAAGAGACGGATTTCAGCAATGACTGCTCTGAAATGAGTTTATGGTAAGTGGACTCAATAGTCTTATGAACTTTGATAAAATCAGATGTCCTTCAAATGGAAAAAATGTCGACCCTGCTGAACAGAATAAAATTGTGCTTAGGAATGCAGCAAATCTTTAAAACTCACATTTAAAAGAAAAGCACAGACTTTTAAAATTAAAACCTTACTCTGAATACGGTTCCAGTTGGAGTACAAATCATAGAAAAAAAATGCTTAGAGTTAGAAAATGTACTCAGATGACCACAGAGTGGAGGCCAGGCATTCTGGCACCTTCCTTATCTGACAAACTGCTCACTACACAACATTCAGAGGCCCTCTAAGTCTGGCCTCGAATGTCCCACCACTTTTCTTTACCGTCTTTCTTCTGACCTCTAACATCATTTAACTTTATGGACTCCTTTGCCCAATAATACACGGTCTGTTTTTCTACTTTTCTTGGAAGAAATAACAGCCTAGAAATTGAAGGCCTGAAATAGCTGGTTGCTACTTAATGTTTGATGCTTTTTCTCGTGTCTGCCGGGACCTGGTGTTTGTCATGCTCTTAAGCAGGGTGAGGAGGGACCAAAAGAGGCAAAGGCAGTCCCTGCTATAGTGAAGCACAGTCATTTTAGAGAACAGAACAAAACTCACAAGACAGTTAGCAAACAAAAAATAATACAAGATAAACAACGAGGACATACCGTATAGCACAGGGAACTATATTCAATATCTTGTAATAACTTATAATGAAAGGAACCTGAAAAATATATAATATATATATATATATAACTGAATGACTTTGCTGAACACGTGAAACATTATAAATCAACTATATTTCAATTAAAAAAAGAAAATATTACAAGAGTGTGCTGCATGTTGTTCAGAGCTTGGGTGGAGTTGGATTAGATTGCTTCTGTGTTGCATCGATAGATTGGTCCATGTTGACCATTCCATTTCTGAACTTCTCCCAGAGGGACAAGATGGCAGAGTGTAGGCCCCCAAATTTACCAGATGTAAGTTCTCTTCAAGCATGATGAATACCTCTCCTTCGAGGAATGTTCTGAAAGTGGGTTCTCATCCCATGAGTTTTGTGCATAAAAGTGACTCTGTAGTCAAATAATTAATTACATGCCCTCCTCTTGGAAACTGAAGAGACGCGTTAGTATATTAAAGGCTTTTAGAAGTCTTGCAGCCTTGACTTGAACCCAGTATTAACCAATCTGATCTGCCTACACAACCTTTTAAAAAAAAAATGTTTATTTATTTATTTGGCCGCTCCGGATCTTAGCTGCACCACGTGGAATCTTCATTGAGGCATGCGGGATCTTTAGCTGTGGGAACTTTAGTTGAGGTATGTGGGATCTAGTTCCCTGACCAGGGATCAAACCCGGGCCCCCGGCATTGGGAGCACAGAGCCTTAGCCAGTGGACCACCAGGGAAGTCCCTGCTTACAGAACCTTAATTTCATAACCCGTATCCTGTGGGCCTGGCGGGGTCCAGCAGAACACACTGATTGTCGGCCCCCATTACTGGCGAAATGCCTGATTCAGTTACAGTTCTGTCAGCCCCTGGACATTCCAGATGGAAGTCTTGAGCAGGAAGTAAGAAAGAGAAGTGAGCCCGAGCTATTTTCACAACAGGCTTCTGACTGAAACAACTTCCCTGTGTGTGGTTGATAAACATTTTCCCTCTCTTAAGGGAAAGTCATGCACAGAAACAAGCACATATAACTAATTTACCAAGCTGTAATATGCTATAAATAACAAGCCTAAATAATGAATTAACCCAACTGCTGATTCATAGGTAAATGTCTCTTGTAAAGCAGCATTTTTATGGATTTTACAGCTTAGTTAATATCCACTCATATTTCATTAGGACGGTTCGGGTGAAGTATTGGGGTAATAATCTGGATATATTTGAAAGGAGCCCAGACAGAGCTTGGGGAGCTGCCAGGATCCCTTCCTTTAAGCCAGAGCCTGAGGGGCGCTGGTACTGGGCCTTACCCTTCTCTTTCCTCCATGTTCTCAGTTTGCCCAGCTTTTCCATGCAAGCTTGACATGCTGTCCTCTCTGAGACCATGGGCAGGGATGGAGGTCAAGGTAGCTCTGGACCAGTGGAGGGAAGAGAGGCAGAAATCACTTGGGCCTACTGGACAGAGCCAGCTCATCAGAGATACCATGACATCAGTACACAGACTCTGGGGCCAACTCTTGGTACTTTGATCTTTACTCTATCACGTATTAACTTTGTGACCTTGGGCAAGTCTCTTAAACTCCTTGTGGCTCAGTTCCCTCATCTATAAAACAGGGACAATAATAGTACCTACTTCCTCAGGTTCTTCTTCTTTTTCTTTTTTTTTAAACAACACACATTTATTATCTCACAGTGACCTACTTCCTCAGGTTCTTATGAAGATTAAATGAGTTTGTATTGTCAAGTGCTTTGTATTTGTATTTTTAACTGTTAGCTATTATATTCATTGGGAAAGGACTGATTTAGACTCTTTATTTTGGATTTCTCCAGCCCCAGTGTTGGACTCTGAGAACTTAGCTCCTGAGGGATTGGAGGGTCTGTTGGGGGGGGGTCACTCAGATACCTCTTCTTGCTTCCAAAAAATAGGAATGGGAAACAGGAACTGTGATTTCATGAGAGTCAGGAAAAACTGCTTTTGACTAACTTTCAGTTATTAAAAGTAAGAAATGATTATTTTAAAGGAATTTTATATATTTTTATCAGTGAGGGTTTTTTGAGAAGGAGGTGGCAAGAATGATCCGTCAAGTCACTTTGAAAAGGAGGAGATGTGGGACTTCCCTGGTGGCGCAGTGGTTAAGAATCCACTTACCTAATGCAGGGGACACGGGTTCGAGCCCTTGTCCGGGAAGATCCCACATGCCACGGAGCACAAAGCCCGTGACACAACTACTGAGCCCACGCTCTAGAGCCCATGCTCCGCAACAAGAGAAGCCACTGCAGTGAGAAGCCCGCGCACCGCAAGGAAGAGTAGCCCCCGCTCGCCGCAACTAGTGAAAGCCCGTGCGCAGCAACAAAGACCCAATGCAGCCAAAAATAAAATAAATGAATAAATAAATTATAAAAAAAAGAAGAGGAGGAGATGTGAATTTCACAATCAAACCTTAATTTGTTCACTGGAGCTGATGCCAGAATAGGAAGGCTGCTGTTCTGTACGTGTGGTGACACCCATTGCCTTGGGACATGGAGCATAGAAATGGGCATCCTTGGGCTTCCCTGGTGGCGCAGTGGTCGAGAGTCTGCCTGCCGATGCAGGGGACACGGGTTCGTGCCCCAGTCCGGGAAGATCCCACATGCCGCGGAGTGGCTGGGCCCGTGAGCCGTGGCCGCTGAGCCTGCGCGTCCGGAGCCTGTGCTCCGCAACGGGAGAGGCCACAACAGTGAGAGGCCTGCGTACCGCAAAAAAAAAAAGAAAAAGAGCCCACAAAAACAAAAACAAAAAATAAAACAAAACAAAACAAAAGAAATGGGCATCCTTGTTGTTCTAGTTCCCTTCAGGGATGGAGTGGGAGTAAGTGTATTGCCCTTTATGCCATCACACCACCAACATAAACCCCACCACCAGCCTAATGAATGGAACAGCAGCTCGGGCCCTTGCTTCAATTTGTGGCTGCTTACAGGCTAGTGATGAGGTGCTCTTTCCCCAAGTCTTCCAGTCAGTGATTAGAGCAGACATTCCTGCTTAAGCCACGTTGTAGATTTAGCTCATCACAGCTATTCTTGACAGCAGTCATCTGACGCTCCCTTTGCCCTCCCCTCCCTGGATAGTGCTGCCATTTCTCTACATGGTAGTCTTGTGGTTTGGTCTTCAACTTGCTGTCTGTCCCTCTTTCCCACATGTTACATGGACTTCCTCAGATCCTACCGGGAGGGCCACTTGTCCATTCTTCCTTCTCTATCACCTGGGTTCAGAAATCTATGGGGGTCATTCCTGGTCCTCTGGCTGCCCCTCCCCCACCATCTACCCCAGCTTTAAGCTGGACCTGTGGCAGTGGCCAACTTTCTGCCCTTTAAGGTAAGGTGATCACCTTGGCTTGGGCCCTGCCTGTTAAGGTTTTTCGTCTGTTGTGTAGAAAGACAGTAGCGAGGAAGCAGGGGGCCTTTGGACTGACAGGGTTGAACTCTCTCAAACGTTTTCTTAAATGCCTGGCACTAAGAGGTATAGCCAGTAACTTGCAGTAGACCTCAGGCTGGGGAGGTGCCTTCTAGAATAGCCAATCAGCACAGTGCCTTCTAAAAGAAAGGAAGAGCCACCCCCCTGCTGCCTTGCAGCCTTCTCCCTTAGCCTTTGGAATGAAAAGCTTTACAGCTCACAATTACCATTTGGCTAAGCCCCCTCCTCACCCCTACCGCCGTGAAGTGGAAAGAAACACGCTGGTGTGACATTCACTTTGACAAAGCTCTTTTTCTTTTCTCTACTTCTCCAAAAAAAAAAAATCCAAAAGAAATAAAACAGTTGCTAAGCTACTGGGTGGGCCCTATCCGTGTGTTTTGTTGCCATCCCAGCTTTAAGGACTCGTATTATCACATATTCAGCAGCTTAAACTAAAGAAGAGGGGAAAGGGGGATGTCGGAGAGGGCTCCTTTGTCAGTTCCCTTGTCAGGTCAAGTGCTTGGCTCTGGGAATGCAGGTGACCTGGAGCGTGTCAACTACCCGATTCTGTCTCCAGGTGGGAAAAAAGGAGGGGGGATTTCTTTCCAGTTCTCAAACTGGTCCCAGAGAGGATGCTGTTTGGGGGCCTTGTCTTTCTTTTATATTTGAGGTCAGCTCTCAAGGAAGCCTGGGTCACGTTCTTAGTTGTCTAAGCATTGTATTTTGTACACATCACATGCAATTGATGCTACTATGGGACCTGGGCTCCAGTTGGCCCTGGTGAGCTCCTAGCTCAATTTTCCAGAAAGCCTACAAAGCCAGACCTTCTGTACTTTTCCCTAGATTGTTGTAATTTTTTTTTTCCTTTTTGCGTTATGTGGGCCTCTCACTGTTGTGGCCTCTCCCGTTGCGGAGCACAGGCTCCGGATGCGCAGGCCCAGCGGCTATGGCTCACGGGCCCAGCCGCTCCGCGGCATATGGGATCCTCCCAGACCGGGGCACGAACCCGTATCCCCTGCATCGGCAGGCGGACTCTCAACCACTGCGCCACCAGGGAGGCCCCTGTTGTAATATTTTATATTGTTTTGTGGCTCCTGAATTTTCTTTACAACACTGTGTCAATCCCAGGTTAAGCAAGTCTTCATTTAACCATGTTCAGTTGACCTTTAAATCCTGCATGTTTAGAGCTTGTTACTGTCTACAAATGCCAGACCCCCAGTGGGTACTGAGGATCACTTCCCCACTCTTAGTCCAAAGGCATTAGCACCAAGAATGGCAGGAAAGGCTTTCCCTACACCGCTTTGCAGCATCGTTCACAACGGCCTAATCCACCCATCACGCATTGGTTCTCACTGTGGGGACAAGGGGACCCTTACTGACTTTAGGCTTGTTTTCATCAACTAGCTCATTCTGTGTAAAGTTAGGTTTAGAAAAAAAATCTTATAAAAAAATTAATGCAACCTGGGACACGCTTTGTGGAGGCTACATTGAAAATATCTCTTAAATAAAAACCCAGTAAATTGTCCCTTCTGTCTCTCACCTGTCATAAGAAGCAATAGAATTCTATAGCCCATTCAGTGGCATATTTAATTAAGCAACCTATCTGCTGAATGCACTTGAGGTTGGCTGACAGTACTTTTCACTGCTGATTTGGATGACAAAGGATGTGGTGAGATATTCAACAGTCTGGTGGAATGGAAAGAAACTCCCAATTGGTCACACCTACCTATTTCTCTTTGCATGTTGCATTCGCTCTGATAATACAGAAAATAGACTGTCTTTTATTTATTGAGAAAGTCACTGGACACCAACGTCTTGCCTTTGCTCTTCCACAGTGAGCCCTGACTGAGTTTTGCACACATTCCCATTACAGATGAATAGAGGTTTCGTCGTAGGTGGGAAACTTTTAGCTTGTTATTTTCAAAAGAAAAGATGTTTAGGTGCTCATTTTAACCCTAGTGCAGAACCATTCTTGATGATCATTCTTTGTTTTGGTGGGAGTTATTGCCTATCCCTAGGGTATGATAGTATTAGTGACAATTATGGAGTGTTTACCAGACACAGGCCAAAGTATTCCATGTATTTCTCCTATGTTTTCCTGTGAAGTAGATATTATTACTATTCTCTTTTGCGGATGAGGAAACTGAGGCTCAGAAAGCTTAAGTAACTTGCCTCTTAACTAGTGAGTGATAGAGTGAGGCTTGGGACCTACAGCTCCTCTACCCTGCAGCCCATGTTCTTAACCACTCGTCTACTTTGTCACTCTAGGAAGCCAAAAGGGTTTGTGATCCCAATACCAGGATTAATATTAGGTGGGGGAATTACAAAGCTCTGTGGGGGGATCTCTCCTCTGAAGTCAGGTCTGTGATGCCTTGGGGAATCCACAAGGACCTTCAAATTAGATGCAAATGTATATGTATGTATTCTGGGGAGCTGGGCCAGTTTTCATCAGCTTCTTGAAGAAGTTCATGACACAAACATGGTTAATAACTTCCATGTATACCTAAAGTGCATACACTGCTTGCTGTGTGCCAGGCTTTATATACACAGTGCTTTATATACATGAATATAAGCAAACTCATTTCATTCTCACCACAGCCATAGGAGGGTATGATTATCACGCCCATTTTACAGAGGGGGAAACTGAGACTAAGAGAGGTAACTTGGCCAAGGCTACAAAGCTGTGTCAGCACCAGGAGGTGAAGTCAAGCAGTCCAGCTCCCGAATCTTTGCTTTGAACCACTTTTGACTGCAAGTTCCTTTTTATTCACTTGCATATCTCCTACCACAGTGCCTGATACGTAGTGAGTTTTATGGATATTTGTTGAATTGATTTGCATACTGCCGACCTCGTGTAGGTTTTGTCTTAAGAGTCATTCTCGAAAGTTTGAGGCTCCATAAATCTTGACTGGATGAATGAAGAGAATCAACACAGCCAAAAGATAATCTATCAGAGTTTTTCAAGACTGGTGGCTTGGCCAAGCATTGGCACTTTGCTTTTAGTCAGGGCTCCCTGGAGGGCTGTTGCACAGATCCCCAAGCCCATTCTTCTAGATTGTTCAAAGTGGTTATAAGGTACCTCTGAGTATGGGCTAGGTAACTTTGATGGTTCCATGAATGTAAGTGGAGTTTTGTGTCCTAATTACTATGCATAACTTCCACTACCCCTTATCTCCAAGTAATCAAGCAGAAGCCACTGAAACATTTTGCATGTTGGCATGAATCAAATCTAGGTCTCTACATGGTATTATTGAGGAGAGGGTGGAGGGGCACCCAAGTTCTGTTCAACGGCCCAACACAAGTTCCACTGTAGTTGAGTTTCTAGGTTGGAGCATTCTGAAAAATCGGAACAGTTGGCTGTGATTGTGGAGGGTGCAGGGTGAGCTGGCGAGCCGGTGAGTAACAAGGTGGATCAGCTTGAGTTTTTAATCAATTACATGTTGCAAAGGTTTAACTTTGTGGCCTCCACTCTTCCCCTCATTTTGCCTGTCGCGGTCTCATTTTACTTTTCATTTTATTCTCTGATCACTGCCGATGAGAGCCCTGAGTCCACGCTGCTTCTGTTGCCTGCCTCCCGGCCTGATGGGCCTCTTTGTACTGAGGCACAGAACCCAGCTGGCGGCTGGAGTTCCCAGGGCCCGGAAGCTTCATTACTCTTTGTTGGCAGTGAACTCCAAAGTTACTGGCTTTGGAGTTGGGTTTTCTCAAGTATAATAGTTCAACATTTGTTCTCAAAGTTGAAGGTCCCCCCCCGCCCAAATTAATCAAGATGCATGAGCTAATTGTAAGCCAACAAATATTTTAAGAAAACTGCCCTCCAGTAGAGACCGTTGCATGAACTGCAGACTCTTTTCCCAATAATTAATATGCTTCTTTCTTTTCCTTTGAGGTGGAAAACAGTTGTTGACAAGGATTCCCTACGCATTTGGTTCAAATAACTAATTTTGTACCTGAAGTACTAATTACAGTAGTGACACCATCTTTTCCTATTAGGTCTCTCACTTGAAGAACTCAAAGCCATTTATAACCGTTGGATCTTGGGGGCTAGTTTAATCAATTCGTGGGCAGTGTAATGGTGAACACTGTGATCAGAAATATAGCTAACCTCTTTAATTGAGCCCCTACAAATTCAAAGGTAATAATTCAGACAGTGAGAACAAAATAAGTCTATGACAAGAAGAAAGTAAGTTGGCAAAGGGGTTATTTAAACTGCCAAGTAGAGCACGCTTTTAGAAGTGCCAGTTCATATGTGAAGAACTGGTAAGTAGATACAAGACATTCCATTAATAGACTCAGAATCTGAAGGTTAAAAGCCATATAGCACAGCTGTTCAGTACTCAAAAAACATTTGTTGAGCAATGCTGTGTTCTGGACCCTGAGAATACAATTATTTTGGTAACAGCTTTATTGTGATATAATAAAAAGAACATATAATTCACCCATTTAAAATGTGCAATTCAGTAGTTTTGAGTATATTTACAGAGTTCTGCAATCATCTCTATAGTCAATTTTAGAGCATTTTAATCACCTCAGAAAGAATCCTCGTATCCTAGTGTACTCGCCAATCCCCCCGTCTCCCTCATCCCTAGGCAACCACTATGGGGCACAAATTTGATTAAAACACAAGATCTGCCTTTGAGGGGTTTGAACCCTATGGAAAGAGACACCGAGCAGATAAAACATAGCCACCATAGCCTCCTAGAATGTTGATGCTGAGAGGGACCAAGCAGATCATGGGATATAATCTTCTCATTTGACATATGAGGAAACTGAGGCTCAGAGAGGATAAATGATTTGCCTACGGATACACATATAGCAGAGCCAAGATGAAAATTCATGTATGCTGCCATCTTAGCATGCTGCAACGCTAATTGCAATACGAACTTTGGGAGCTCAGTGGCAGTTAAGAGCATGAATTCAAGAGCCAGACTGTCTGGAGTTGACTCTCAGCTCCTCCTTTTATAGGCTGTGTAACCTCAGGCAAGTCACTTAATCTCTCTGAGCCTCAGTTTCCTCTGTTGTTGAATTGAAGTAATAATTGTACCTACCTTACAGGTCTGTTGTGAAGATTAAATGAGTTAATGTATGTTAAGTATTTAGAATACTGTTTGCAATAGAAGAATTACATAAGTGGTTGTTATAATGTTATTACCTAGTCATTGAACATGAAAACATATATTTTATTAGATCCAGAAATAGACTTTACATATTTGTTCTTCAGCTTTTAAACCCTGACTGCCCTCATGCAGAGTTTCTGTTCAGTTTCTTCCAACATACACTTTTGAATGTTGGGTGCTGGGTATAAAAAAGATGTTTAAGAAATAGTCTGTAGACTTAAGGAGTTCAGAGTCAAGTGAACAGATACGGCAGGTGAACAGATATGTAGCTATAAATCAAACTACAGGAACTGCCCCAAATGAAGTACACACGAAGTATAGACGGTATTAGAAAGGCTTCCTGAAGGCAGTGGTCTTTGATTTGAGTTTTGAAATCTGAGTCGGATTTCATCAGGTTGAAAGGGATGAGAGAAGTCATTCCAGGGTAGGGTAACAGCAGAAGCAGAGGAAAGCAAGTATTTGCCATGGTCGGAGAAAGGCTAAGTGTTTTATGTGTCCAGAGCATAGCAGGTGAGCCTGAAAATATAGATTGGGACTGTACTCAGTAGGAAAAGGGCAGAGAATTGATAATTATGGGCCCCTACTATGCACCAGGCTCTGTAAAGTACCAGGTACTGAATGTATATAAGGTAACTCACTTGATTCTCACCATCATCCTGAGGAAGCAGATGCGAAGAGGTGGAATAAACTGATGAATATCACACCTAGCAAGTGGCAGAGTCTAGATTCAAACTGAGATCTCCCTCTGACCCTACTGCCCACACTCTTTCTACATACCACAGTAACCCCTGGACTTGTATGCCAGTTTGGACATTATAGAAAATGGGAGCTTTGAAGGTTTTTGAATATGGAGGAAACATGTATTCATTGTAGTTTATTTATTATTTATTCATTTATTTATTTACTTTCTCTGGCAGTAGGGTAGAGGACGGTTTAAATGGAGGAAAGATGAGAGACCCAAACTAATCAGTTGTGACACTTTCACAACATGTGAAAGGTAGTGAGGACATAGACTAGGGCCATGGAAATGGAGAGGAAGAGATACAAGTAAGAGAAGCTGACCAGACAGGACATGTGACCAATGCGATGTGGTCAGGGCAGAGATGAAGGAGAGTCAACCATGAAGGCCTGGTTTTCCAGCTCATATGATGTGGTGGATCGTGCTGCTACTCAGTGAAGTAGGAAGCCTGAGCAGAGGCGTGGAATTAGGGAAGGAAGGAAAGTGAGCTCAGGTGTGTTGCACTTGGACTTTCTCTGAGTCTTCCAAGTGTAAATGTCCAGTAAGCAGATGGATATATTGGTCTGAAGCTTGAGGGACAATAAGGACAGAATCTGGGCAGAAGAAACGTAGCAAAGAATCAAAACAAAGGAAGCAGGAAGAACTGAAAGGGACCAAGAGTGACTGAGAGAGATCACCAAAATCACTGGAGAAGGGAATTTCAATAAGGAGGGTGTGGTCGGTATTGTCAGGTGCTACAAAGTCGCCAAGTCAGATAGACTGAAAAATGTCCCTTGGATTTAGCAATTAGAGAGGTTATTGAGGAATAGGAAGCAGACCAAGTCTCTATTAGGGATGGAAATCATGTGGCATTGGTTTAAAATACGAATGTGAAGTGGATATCTGGAGACATTGAGTGTAGACTACTCTTCCCAGAAACTTGTCTAGTAAGGTGGAGAGTGCTGGCAGAATCTTGAAGACAAAACATATCTTAGAGAAATTATCTTTATGATGGGGAAATTTGATCACATATTTTGAGAGAAATGAGTCAATCAAGAGGCAGCTAATAAATGGGGAGAGATAAGATAATTGATAAAGATCTTGGAGGAAGCAGGAGAACATGGCAGCCTGACCACAGAGAGGTTAGCTGTGGACTTGAGCCCCTCTTCTGAGATAGGATTACGAAGAAAGGATGCACAGGGCATTGATAAACTAAGGACATTTTTCAGCAGAGTCTGAGGCTTTCCTGATTAGTTCCTTCTTTAATTCAGAATTCTCTACTTGTCTAAGAAACCTTGCTCCATTTATACCATGTAAAATCCTTATGGGAACAACAATAACAAAAAAACAAACAACTTGATTAAAAATGGACAAAGGACTTGAATAGATATATCTCCCCCCAAAGATATACAGATGGCCAATAAGCACGTGAAAAGATGCTCAACATCATTAATTATTAGCAAAATGCAAATCTAAACCACACCTCACACCCATTCAGATGGTTAAAAAATACCCCCCTAAAACAAAAATAACAAGTGTTGGTGAGGATGTGCAGACATTGGAACACTTGTGCACTGGTTGGATAACAGCTCTGCTGGTCAGGGCCAGGCTTGGCTGGGCAGAGCTGGACTCACACAGTTGCAGTCAGCTGGCGGGTCAGCTAGGGGTTGGCCTTTCTAGGACGGCCTCAGCTGGGATGGCTAGTATCTGCTCCACGTGGACACTCATCCTTGAGAAAATTAGCCCAGACTTGTTCTCATAGTACAGCACAGGTCTGTCACACAAGAGAGCAAGTGGAAATGCACAGAGGCTTTTCAAGTCTCTGCTTGTATCTCATTTGCTAATATCCCACTGGCCAAAGCGAGTCACATGGCTGAGTTCAGATTCGGAGTGGGAGGGTCTACAGAGTTAGAGGGCAACGGGCAAGGCTATAGAGGGGCCATTAACAGGGAGCACTAATGCAGTTAATCTACTCTAGAATGCTTAAGGAAAGTCTGAGAATCTGCATATTTAACGAGCATCCCAAAGTGATTCTTATACAGGCGATTCATGAATAACATTTTCAGAAATATTAGTCTGGTGTCTCTTGGCACCAAGATTGGAACTGTGATCCTGAAAGGTTCAGAAACCTGGGGGTTGTGAGTCCGGGAGCAAATATCCTCTTCTTCAGCTCTAGCTCATGATTCAGGCCGCTTGGTCTCTTGAACGCAGAGGCTTAAACTAAAGCTATATCTGTGTTTCAGACAAGCTCATATAGTCATTTGCTCTTTTACAAAGAACAGTGCAGTTGGAGTAAAGCTGATAAGGTATTATTTTTCAGTGCAAGTCAGGAAGGCATTGTTGTTTTGTTTTGTGTTGCTCTTTATAATATGTAACTTCTATCCCAGGGAATCTCATAGTAATGGAAATGAAGCATCGAGGTGGTATATGGGGCATGTGATAGGATCATAAAGTGGAGACTGTTGCTTGGACAAGACCTTTCTTAGAATAGTAATCCATGCAAGGAGAACATGAACAGGAAAGAAAAGAAACCAGGAAGAAACTCCACAGGGACTTCCCTGATGGTCCAGGGGTTAGGACTCGGTGCTTCCGCTGCACAGGAGCCCAGGTTCAATCCCTGCTTGGGGAACTAAGATCCCACATGGTGCGAGGCCCCCCCAAAAAAAAAAGAGAGAGAGAGAGAGAGAAAAAGAAAACTCCATTTATTTAGCCAGCTGTGTGAGGATTTTGTTCCACAGACCCTTAGTCAAAATGTGGGATTAGAGATATACTTTAAGATGTCTGCCCCCTATGCTGGTCATGCGCAAGTGCAGTAGAGGCAGTAACCATGATACTGTGGGATCCCGACACCAGCCATAGTGCCTGCCACAGAGGGAGTGCTGAAAACACTTTCGCTGAATGAATGTCTGCAGATTTCTCGGATCCATTCTCACAGATTTTTTAAAATAGATCTTTATTGTTTTTTTAACCTTTTTATTTATTTATTTATTTATTTTTAACATCTTTATTGGAGTATAATTGCTTTACAATGGTGTGTTAGTTTCTGCTTTATAACAAAGTGAATCAGCTATACATATATATATATCCCCATATCTCTTCCCTCTTTCGTCTCCCTCCCTCCCACCCTCCCTATCCTACCACTCTAGGTGGTCACAAAGCATGGGGCTAATCTCCCTGTGCTATGCGGCTGCTACCTACTAGCTATCTATTTTACATTTGGTAGTGTATATATGTCCATGCCACTCTCTCACTTCGTCCCAGCTTACCCTTCCCCCTCCCCGTGTCCTCAAGTCCATCCTCTACGTCTGCGTCTTTATTCCTGTCCTGCCCCTAGGTTCTTCAAAACAATTTTTTTTTAGATTCCATATATATGTGTTAGCATACAGTATTTGTTTTTCTCTTTCTGACTTACTTCACTTTGTATGACAGACTCTAGGTCCATCCACCTCACTACAAATAACTCGAGGCACATGAAAAGATGCTCAGCATCACTAATTATTAGAAAAATGCAAATCAAAAATACAATGAGGTATCACCTCACACCAGTCAGAATGGCCATGGTCAAAAAATCTCCAAACAATAAATGCCGGAGAGGGTGTGGAGAAAAGGGAATCCTCTTGCACTGTTGGTGGGAATGTAAATTGATACAACCACTATGGAGAACAGTATGGAGGTTCCAAAAAAAGTAAAAATGGAACTACCATGTGACCCAGCAATCCCACTACTCGGCATACACCCTGAGAAAACCATAATTCAAAAGGAGTCATGTACCACAATGTTCACTGCAGCTCTATTTACAATAGGCAGGAGATGGAAGCAACGTAAGTGTCCACTCTCAGAGATTTTGATGGAGTAGGATAAAGAGTGTTCCTTGCAGTGTAGTCCCAAAGCCATATGTGAATCAGCGTCACCTACTTATAGAGTTTGTTTAAAATCTGTTGCCTGGGTCCCACCTTCCACTTGCTGAGTTTGGTGCATGAGAAACCCTCCTTTACACATATGAAATCCATGAATCGATGTCACTGCCACTCATGCAGTCTCGTCCGGTGGTAGTGGCATGCGTCTCATTGGCTACCCTGGCCCCTGCTGAGAGACCACTAGAGGGAAGGTGGTGGTCCAGTGCTGATCAGGCAACCACCACCCGCCAGCTCTCCTCACATGGAACTGAGGGTGCTCATTTAGCATCTCTTAGACATTTAGCTTCAATTTCCTTGTGTTTGCCATTTTTTGGACTCTTCCCCTGGGGAGCCAGACTTTAAATTCACACCATATTGTCATCTTCTTTATTCTAGGGCCTAGGAGGTGGCTCTCCACTCCCAAAGCAATCATAGAGTCCTGGAGTTCTGAGCTGTGAAGTATCAGTTTCTTCCAAAAGGCTTTCTTTCCCCATTGTCTTTGACAATGTCAACTTTCCAAGAGCTGGAATTTGGAAGGAAGTCAAGCAGTGAGCTCTGGGGAGTAAACTGACTGGGTGGTGCCCTCCCAGGCATTACCTGGGCCTGTAGGGTGAGGATATGCAGAGTTTCAAGATAAAATCTCCTTTGCCCCATAGCCTCCAGTTACAGGAAACACATCACAGGCACAGTTTTATTTTTTTTTAAACATCTTTATTGGAGTACAGTTGCTTTACAATGGTGTGTTAGTTTCTGCTTTATAACAAAGTGAATCAGTTATACGTATACATAAGCTCCCATATCTCTTCCCTCTTGCACCTCCCTCGCTCCCACCCTCCCTGTCCCACCCCTCTAGGTGGTCACAAAGCACAGTTTTAAATTGCAAAACAAATGGGGTACTTTTTCCCCCTGTGTGGAAGAAAGGTATGTTAATTTAAGGGTGGAGCATTACATTTGGAAATGTGAAGAGAGGTTTTTGAGAAGTCCTTGGGGGTTTGAGCGGGAAAAGCTCCGTTTTTGTGTCTCATTTTTTTGTTGTTCATCCCGTGTCTTATTCAGATGATAATTTTAATGCACCCTTGTGATCTTCTGGGGCACAGATTTAGGGAAAGCCATTTTCTCAGCAGCTCCACAGGGTAAGATTTGCAGACAGGTGGGGGAGGGCTGTGAGGACACTTCTGGAATGCAAGTGAATGCACCAAGCCAGCCAAGCTTGAAGTGTCTTGTAGGCTGGGGATCCTCAAGTGCAATTGCATAAGAGGATACAGGAACTTTCCTACCGGGAGCAAATGGCCAGACACCGATGCTGAGATTCTCCCAGCCCTCTTGAGGGAATGCAAACAGAAGCCCTCTCTTGTCACGACATTACCTTCCCATGAGCCTTTTAGCACTAGTGCTGTTTTGCTCTGATGCCCAGAAGCCTCTGCCTTCAGTCACTTTCTTAGTGTCCTTTCGCCTTGCTTGTATTTCAGCCAAAACCATGCCTCACAGCAAAGAATCTATCAGCTGTTTCTTTTTTCTTTTTTTTTTTTTTAACGGTACGCGGGCCTCTCACTGTTGTGGCCTCTTCCGCTGTGGAGCACAGACTCCGGACGCGCAGGCTCAGCAGCCATGGCTCACGGGCCCAGCTGCTCCGCGGCATGTGTGATCTCCCCGGACCGGGGCACGAACCTGTGTCCCCTGCATCAGCAGGCAGACTCTCAACCACTGTGCCACCAGGGAAGCCCTATCAGCTGTTTCTTGAATAGTTTCTAGTCTTTTAAGGTGTTAACATTTTCCATTTTGCCACATTCAGCAACTTTGCCTGCTCTGACATGAGCTCGATAAAGAGCTACAGAAACTGAGTCAAGAGAGAAGCCAATGACACTGTCCACTCCCTCCTCCCTGTCGACAATCATCTCCATCCAGCTCTGCCCATCTGGCCCCTTTTCTTTTTAGGTTACCTTTATTGTTTTATCTCAGTCAGCTATGAAAAAAATCAAGCATTTAAAATACTTGTTGAAAACTCAAGGAAAATCAAGTTTCAATACCTTAGATTTTAATTGAATTGTGGCTGCCTTAGGTCCGCTCGTTCATGTACTTGAGAGTATTGTCATTTGCAGGCGTTGTATTCCCATCTTCCTGAGACAGGATTTCATATTACTGGTGTAGTCCAACGAGAGTAGACCTGGCAGTCCCATTCTGTACAAAGTGTGGTAGCAGTGAGGAGTGTGGGTCTTAGAGTCAGTCCGATGTGGTTCCAATCCTGGCTCTTCTACATAGTAACCCCAGCCTTGGGCAAGTCAGTTTCACCTTTCTTATGTCTCAGTTTCCTCATTTGCAAAATGAGGACTCTAGTCCCAACCTCACAGGTTGGCTGTAAGGATTACATGAGAAACTTCCTTTAAATAGCTTAGCACAATCCTTGGCACCTATCATGGGTGCAGATGTCATCATAATTATTGTTACTTCCTTACCCCCTCAGGTAGGAATAGTACAGGCTGCTACACATTGTTCCTCCAGGACAAGGCTTAGCAAACCATGACCCAAAGGCCAAATCCAGTTTGCCTGTGAGCTAACAATGATTTTTACATTTGTAGTTGGTTGCAAAAAGATGAAAAGAAGAGTGCTATTTGTGGCGTGGCGAAATGACATGAAATTCAAATTTCAGTGTCCATAAATAAACTTTTAGTGGAACACAACCATGCTCATGCATTTACGTATTGTCTCGGGCTGCTTTCACTCTACAACGGCGGAGTTCAGATGTTGCACCAGAGATCATATGGCCTGGAAAGTTTAAGTATTTCCTAACATGCCAATCCCTGCTCTAGGTCACTTAGCAGTCTGGAAGATCACAGGGACGGATTGTTTGGGAATTGCTTGCAGATTATCACTGCTTATATCCCTAAACTCTTGTCTGTGTGTGTCTGTGTTGTGCAGAGTGATTTATAAGGGAAGAAATAATACAAGTGCATGTAGGACAAATGAGATGAGGCTTTTGTGGCATTTTAGCTAAGGGTTCACTTTGTGCCTTGGAGGGGTTAGGAAGAATTGAAGAGTAGTGGCAGAATTGGTTAGATGAATGTATAGGTCCTTTTGTTTTTCTTTCTCCACCAGAACCTTCTCTGCAAGGAGGAGACAATGGATGATTAGCTTCTCTTTGTAAAATGGATTGAATTGCTCTTATTAGGTGTACCGTCATTCTGAGGAGTTGGTTCTAAATGTGACACACCAAGGCAAAGTCTCATCTCAGCAAATATCACCTTAACACCCTGTTCTCCCTAAAAAGGCAATTTTTGTAGAGGAATGTAAAGCCTCAGAATATCCAGGTTGGAAGGAGCCTTGGAGATCTACAGAGATGATATTCATATTAATATCCCTTTGCTGATAGAGATACAATATCCTGTGGGAAGGCAAAATATTATATATTGAATAAGTCCTAGTCCATTCAGTCTGTTCAACTAGGATGGACTTTAATAGGTGTTTGTGTACTGGAACTAATTTTAATACCTGCAAGATATTAAATTTCATATGCTTTACAAAATTTGTAATTATCGAGATACACAAATGTAATACCCAGTTTGGAATGATAGGGGGAAGGGTAGGAATGTTTACAGTTCAGGAGCTGCTCCCCAAGTGCATCTTCTGGCCGCCCTTAATGAAATGGCTTCTCAGGAGGGATGAGGTATGTATGGGGCCAGGAGAGAGGTGGCTGAGATCTGGAGGGCTGGTGTCTAAGGGGAAAGGTATGTATTTAGCTGAGCTGTGCAGGCATAGCAATCTGGGGCTCTCTGTCGGCGAGGGGTCCTAGGCTGTGAAGCTGCATGTGGGAGGGGTGAGAGACTGGCCTGCCACAAGGGGAAGGAGGAAAGCAGGGAGGCTGGAGAAGAGGAGCTTTTGGACCAGATCTTGCTGAGAAGATCTCAGAACCTCCAACTCCTCCCCTGCTCTTGATTCCTTCACACTTACGGGACTGGTGTTAGGGGAGATGTACTGTTTAGTATTTGATTCTCCCCTGGTGTGCCCCATGGCTCTGTGTACAACCAACAAGCCAAGCTGACAAAGACCAGTAAAGGCCAAAGGTGGCCGCGTGTGTATAGAACTGACACTCCAAGTTCATCAGATACATCATCTACCAAACAGTCTTACCTTATACCCTGAAGTTTCCTTCTTTGTAGGGCTGGGCCTGGCCCCTTTTGCCCTCTAGCCCTCCTTCCCTTCATACTGTCCCCCGGGAACCACACAGAACATCTATGGACAGTGACAACCGGTAGCTATATACACCAGCATTTCCGCTTTGTACACTGTACTGGTGTAGACTTCCTTTTTTTTTTTTTTTTTTTTTTTGCGGTACGCGGGCCTC
Source organism: Mesoplodon densirostris (assembly GCF_025265405.1). Lineage (NCBI taxonomy): Eukaryota > Metazoa > Chordata > Mammalia > Artiodactyla > Ziphiidae > Mesoplodon > Mesoplodon densirostris. The sequence continues at coordinate 21,238,659 of NC_082681.1, forward strand.
TCACTGTTGCGGCCTCTCCCGTTGTGGAGCACAGGCTCCGGACACGCAGGCTCAGCGGCCATGGCTCACGGGCCCAGCCACTCCGCGGCATGTGGGATCTTCCCGGACCAGGGCACGAACCCGTGTCCCCTGCATCGGTAGGCAGACTCTCAACCACTGCGCCACTAGGGAAGCCCTAGACTTCCATTTTGATGAGGTTTGGATACAGGGTGGAAATCTGGCTATTTCAATAAGCTGCTTTAAAGAGGAATCAATTTGAATGCCCAAACTACCACTCCAGTAGGACAACAGAGCCCATGACTCTGTCTTATGACTGGATTTTTATAAAAAGTTTTATTGGAGGGCTTCCCTGGTGGCGCAGTGGTTGAGAGACCGCCTGCCGATGCAGGGGACACGGGTTCATGCCCCGGTCCGGGAAGATCCCACATGCCGCGGAGCGGCTGGGCCCGTGAGCCATGGCCGCTAAGCCTGCGTGTCCGGAGCCTGTGCTCCACAACGGGAGAGGCCGCAAGAGTGAGAGGCCCGCGTACCGCAAAAAAAAAAAAAAAAAGTTTTATTGGAGTATAGTTGATTTACAATGTTGTGTTACTTTCTACGGTATGGCAAAGTGCATCAGTTATACATATACACATATCCATTCTTGTTTAGATTCTTTTCCCATATAGGCCATGACAGAGTATGGAGTAGAGTTCCATGTGCTATACAGTAGGTCTTTATTAGTTACCTATTTTCTATATAGTAGTGTGTATATGGTGACTGGATTAAGCAGGAGAACAGCAGTAAGCATGGCTAGAGGTGTTGACATCATGCAGTGTAATGACTCGTGGGCTTCAGCCTCTTCCCCTAGGATAAGGCCAAGAAGGACCCTTCGATGTCCAGCCTTTGGTGCATGTGTTTTCCTGTATCTGTGCCTCTTCTAAGCGGTGGCTTGTATGATGTACATGACTGACCTGGGGCAATGGTGACACTGTCGCTGCACTGGAATGTTGGTAACTCCCACAGAATCGTTCAGCCTCCTAAGCTCAGGGAAAAAGCCTGAGAAAGAAAACCATATGTCAACAATCCTTCTGCCATATTTCTTTACTGGAGTCATACTTTTATAAAGGCATAGGCTTAAAGGTGTAAATAAAGCCAATTATTTGAGTTTGCCATTGATTTTCATATATAAATTATCAATATAGTTTTGATTTAACAATAAAAATAACAGCCTGGAGTTTTATGCCCTGCCATGGCGGTTATGCAGTTGCCAACATGAGCCTTCTGCTCTTAGCCTCTCTTTTTGTACAGGGAAGCAGGGGTTAAAGTTACACCTGCTGATTCAGAAGACCTACCTTTTTTTTGAGTACTTACTATATGCCAGGTATCGTCAAAGTGTCTACAGACGTTATCTCATTTAATACCACCAGTAATTCTAGGAGGTAGATTACTATTTTTATACACAAGTTACAGATGGGGAAACTGAGGCTCAGGGAGTCGCTTGTCCAGAATTCTTGAAATTCTAAGGCAAATCTGCCTGACTTCCAGTCCCAGCTCTTTGCACCATGTTTGTGAACTTCTGCAGGATGCTGCTCTGGGAGGGGTGTCCATTAAGCAGTGTCTTAACGACTTGGCAGAGATAGAAACCTGGAGTTTTAGAACGGAAAACTAGGAAAGCAGGTAAAAGGGAGCAATTTCCTGGGAGACTAGCAAAACCTCATAGGAAGTTCTAGCTAGTAGGGACCAATGAAGGGAAAAGCAGGCAGAGAAGCTGGCCACTTAGCTAACCAAGTAGAGACAGCTCCAGGCCTAGTAGGAACTGAGCAGAATATTTAAAACTGGACAGGGGTGGCCATGGGCCTGTCCAGGCTTCCTCTACATGTCCCTTTTCCCCAGCTTCCTTTTCATGGCCATAGTCAAGGAGCGACAGTGCACAAGGCCACACGACCACGTTCCTGAGGAAGGAGGGAATGGGGGTGGGGAGAAAAGGCTCATTACTGGGGCAGCATCCTCTAGGGAGACTCCAAACTTGGCGTGATGACTGTAGTGGCAGGAGGGCTTTCAGCACCCTTCTCTGCTCGGGTTGACCTCCCCTTTCTGACCAGGTCCTCTTCAGTCCTGGTTCTGGTCACTGTACGGTAGATCTGAAGCCACTCTTCCTTGGGTGTCTGAGACTGGAAAAATCACAACGTCTCTGTTGAGCGTTTTTGTGCACAGACCACTAGGTGCTGAGGTGAAGGTGCATTCCTGGCACCCCGCTGTTCCCCTGGTCTTGAGTGAGTTTTCACCTATTATCAGCTGTCCTTGGAAACATTAGTTAGCTTCCCAGAAGTTGAGCAAGAAGTCTTCTAGAGGGAGCAGCTGGTCTGCTCTGTTTTTCAAATCTCCAAGTTGATTTTGGAATGAAGGTTTGTTTTCCCAGGAAAGTGTTACTACTTTATAGTCTCCCCCTCATCTGTGAAACTCAAGAGAAGGCAGGCAGCCTTGCCGCAGGAGCAGACCACAGACTGTGAGGACAGAGACGAGAGGCATCTGGTTTTCCCTTCAAATCAAAGCCAACTACAAAGGTAGTGTGACACACACCTATTGAGATATGTTACCAGCATTGCGCTGCCTGGTCTTTAGGCAAAAGCAATAAGCAGAGTACATAAACCACTGTCATTAGTTTTATGTGTCCGAGGTTTCGTTTTTCTCCTGGGTTAGGTTTTAAACTAGCTAGAGTAGCACCATGATAGCTTTCTCTAGTACCGTGTTTGGCCTCACTTGTCCTTGTCACCAGCCTTTCACACACAACCCCATTAAAGAGTAGATTTCTCTAGTTACATGTTATGCAGGTATTTTGTGTTACAATGTTTAATTGTATTCATTCAAACAGGTCGCAATTAAAGTCTATAAACCCTTTAAGCCTTTATAAAAGCTCCACCATCCATCTTACAGCTTAGCATTAATATTTCCTCTGGAGAGGAAAAACATCTCATCCTGTATTTCTCTGATGCACCATTTTTCTTATCAATAAAAACAAAAGACACATGTTTAATTGGATCCCTTAGGTATCGATTAAAACAAGATTTGGATTCCTTGCTTGCCAGGGTGGTTCCATAGAGAATCTTAGAACTATCCTTTTTCTCACATCCTTTGAGGATGCACCCAGTTTAACGTTTTCCTTCCAACTACCATGTGATGAGGTTAACAAGTGCTACCCACTTGAGTGCAGGCAGCAGAAGTTCTCTGGGAGAACAGAGGTCTGCTGCATGCAAGGGACCCGAGAGAAGGCCACCTCAAGTTCTATTCCCATGTTGGGCCAAGGGAGGAAGGAAACAGAGAGAAGCCACTTGGCACTGAAATCCTGCTGACCTGGGTGGGGTCCGAGCAGTTGGAAGTTAACTGTGTAATCCATCAGAGGACAATCCTAACAAGTCCCCTTTCTAAATCAAAACAGTTAATATTTCTTTCCATACTTTATCTCACAATCAATATTCAATTTTCAAGGCAGTGAAACTAATCAAATCATATAAAATGAATGAATCTAGCACAAGAGGAGGGAGGTAGAATGAGCTGCAAAGGGGGCTGAATGAGAAAATAGGAGAATGTTTGTAAGTATAGGATGTCCTTCCTGTGGATTAACTTCTACGGGAAACCGGAGCTAAGCTCTGTGACATGGGGCTAAGGAAACACCAGGATCAGGAGGCAGGAACAATACTGAGAAACCAACCAAGTTCTTGTGGCCCTTCTGTCTGTGGTATTGGAGTGTTTCTAGTGATGAGATTGGGCATGTAATTCCTCTGGAGCCCATAGTTGCAGACCATGGTATGACGGGGTTCTTCTGCACCCCAGGCAGGCTGTGGGCTTGAGGTAGGCATGTGGGGCAGCAGTCAGCATAGGGGATGGTGGGAGTGAGATGCTCTGGACCACTATTCTGGCATCTAGACTCTTGAGAATTGGTTCTCTCACACCCCACCTTACCTTATCTTTACTGTACCCTTTAATTACAGCCTTTGCCAGCAGGTAAGGAGATCAGCGTGTCCTGTAAGTTCTTTCCAAGAGAAGGAGAATAATAGTTTAGATTTACTGAGAACTTTTGAAATGCACTGGGCATCTCACACGTAGTACCTCATTCAATCCTTTCCATAATCCTATGTTATCCTCACGTTACGGATGAAGGAAGCGATGCTCACAGAGAGGTTATCCTGTCATTCATACAAAACCAGTCAGTGGCAGAAGCACAATCAACAGCTCAAAAATGAAAGAGAGCACAGTATTTCACATGGAGATTGACACTGACTGTGTTGGGGATGAAATAAAGTGACCCAGGTATCAATGTTTAGGAGCTTACATGGGACAGCATTGTCCTACTCCATAGCACTTCACCTTTCTAATTAGTGTCTAATTAGAAATAGTTCCAGTCAGATAGACATTTCCAGAAACATTTGTAATTATCCCAAGTCCTATCCACCAGTCTCTCTGAAGGGGCTTTCAAGGCCTAGAAACTCACTTCTTATTAATGGTGCTGATCTGCCTCTTAAAGTTTCTTCCCTTGGCTATAGTTGGCCATTCACCACAAAGAACCAAGATGGTGCCTTACTTTTCTGATGGGCCATTAGAAATTGTCAAAAGATCGTTAGGCTCAAGGACATAAATTGCTCATAATCCAGTGCCTGGGGGAATGGGCTTGCCAGAACTTTGTAAAATGGAATGATGCTACTCTAGTAATTTATTTAACAAACATTTACTGAATACTTACTCTGGGTCAGGCCCCTTGCTGGGTTCTGGGGACACAAAGATGAAGGAATTCCCATCCTTGGGAAATCAAGGGGAGAAAAGAAGTAAACAGATAATTATAAAACCCTTGGATAAGTACTACTATGAAGATATGCAATCCTTTTTGCTGAGTGCTTTGGGAGTGTGGGCACTTGTGACTTCATGGCTGGATGGTGGCAGCTCAGTTAGAAGATCTGGAGGCCTGTCCACACTAGACTTGACATCAGCCTCAAGCCAAACACTTGTCTCCTCAAATGATTTTATTTTAGCAAAATCAATTTTTTATTATGCTAACTCAAATGATATATTCTGTAGAGGTTTACTGAACCATTTTTTCCCTTTAAAATAACTAATAACTATATGTTTTGACATGCTTCAGGGGATACATTTAAAGTAGCACAGATAGGACAGTGCTGGGGTACATCAGTGTGCTGTGAAGCCTGAATCAGTAACACACAACTGCACCTTAAAAAACATAAAGAAAAGCAAAACGCTAAGAACCCTTAGGTACAAAGAGGCAGCGTGGCAGATGGAATGATGACTTGCAGACAGGAAGTCCAGGGTCCCTGCTGACTCTTCTGCTGAGTGCCCCTAGGAGGTCCCTGTGCCTCTCTGGACCTCAGTTTGCTGGTGGGTAGAATGGGTGGTGGATGAGAATCTCAAGCCCTACATTCCTTTGCTTGTTGCTAAAATCCTGGACATCTTGGACAGCTTCCTGCTGAGGTGGCAACCCTTTTGCTTCCTTCCTTGCATGGGCCCCTTCTTCTCCTAATGTGCACACGTGTGTACATATGTGCACACACGTGTACATACTACACCACCAAGACAGAGAGAAAGAACTGGACCCAAGCTCCTAGTTTCACTCGAGTCTGAAAATGACAGCTATACTTTTACACAGTCCAGTATTAAATGAAATTCCATTTTGTTTGTCAAGTTCCAGACAGAAGAAAGAGCCCAGAATTCCAATAGCGATGGGGTTCTTGGCAAGCCCTTTTTACAGGGTGGTAAGGTAATCAATCTGCAGTTCGGCAGTCTGAAGGCCTAAGTTTTCATCTGACTTGGAAAATACCAGGGGCTTGGGATTACGGCTTCCAGCCACATGACTTTGCTTTAAGGTTAATATACTTTTTTCCATCAATTACGTACCCACTGTAATCAAGGAGAAAGGGCATGACAGATTAAATGAATCTGTATGTTTTCAGCATTGGTGGGCTACAGACTTCTTGGACTTGGAGTTACTTGTATTTATTTGAATTCAGCCCAATACCCTCTGTCAGGATTCATTTGCCTTCCCAGAATCCACTTGTGAGGGAGCAGCAGGTGGGATAATCAGGGATTACTAAATTTTTCTGGCTCAAACAACATAACGCAGTTTATTTACAGATCTAACCATTCACCTCGGCCCAACATTTTCCTTTCCTTTCTATGATTTTAGCACTTTGGGTTCACAGTAAGCTCTCAGTTCCTTAACATAGACTGAAAAATTATAAGAAAAAAACCATCAAAGTTAGCAGAAGGAAAGAAATCATAAAGATCAGATCAGAAATAAATGAAAAACAAATGAAGGAAACGATAGCAAAGATCAATAAAACTAAAAGTTGGTTCTTTGAGAAGATAAACATAATTGATAAACCATTAGCCAGACTCATCAAGAAAAAAAGGGGGAAGACTCAAATCAACAGAATTAGAAATGAAAAAGGAGAAGTAACAACTGACACTGCAGAAATACAAGGGATCATGAGAGATTACTACAAGAAACTCTATGCCAATAAAATGGACAACCTGGAAGAAATGGACAAATTCTTAGAAATGCACAACCTGCCAAGACTGAATCAGGAAGAAATAGAAAATATGAATAGACCAATCACAAGCACTGAAATTGAATCTGTGATTAAAAATCTTCCAACAAACAAAAGCCCAGGACCAGATGGCTTCACAGGTGAATATTTAGAGAAGAGCTAACACCTATCCTTTTCAAAGTCTTCCAAAATATAGCAGAGGGAGGAATACTCCCAAACTCATTCTACGAGGCCACCATCACCCTGATACCAAAACCAGACAAGGATGTCACAAAGAAAGAAAACTACAGGCCAATATCACTGATGAACATGGATGCAAAAATCCTCAACAAAATAATAGCAATCAGAATCCAACAGCAATTTAAAAAGGATCGTACACCATGATCAAGTGGGGTTTATCCCAAGAATGCAAGGATTCTTCAATATATGCAAATCAATCAATGTGATACACCATATTAACAAACTGAAGGAGAAAAACCATATGATCATCTTAATGGATGCAGAGAAAGCTTTTGACAAAATTCAGCACCCATTTATGATAAGAACCCTCCAGAAAGTAGGCATAGAGGGAACGTTCCTCAACATAATAAAGGCCATATATGGCAAACCCATAGCCAACATCGTCCTCAGTGGTGAAAAACTGAAACCATTTCCACTAAGATAAGGAACAAGACAAGGTTGCCCACTCTCACCACTCTTATTCAACATAGTTTTGGAAGTTTTAGCCACAGCAATCAGAGAAGTAAAGGAAATAAAAGGAATCCAAATCGGAAAAGAAGAAGTAAAGCTGTCACTGTTTGCAGATGACATGACAATATATATTGAGAATCCTAAAGATGCTACCAGAAAACTACTAGAGCTAATCAATGAATTTGGTAAAGTAGCAGGATACAAAATTTATGCACAGAAATCTCTGGCATTTCTATACACTAATGATGAAAAATCTGAAAGTGAAATCAAGAAAACACTCCCATTTACCATTGCAACAAAAAGAATAAAATATCTAGGAATAAACCTACCTAGGGAGACAAAAGACCTGTATGCAGAAAATTATAAGACACTGATGAAAAAAATTCAAGATGATACAAATAGATGGAGAGATATACCATGTTCTTGGATTGGAAGAATCAACATTGTGAAAATGACTCTACTACCCAAAGCAATCTACAGATTCAATGCAATCCCTATCAAACTACCACTGGCATTTTTTCACAGAATAAGAACAAAAAACTTCACAATTTGTATGGAAGCACAAAAGACCCCGAATAGCCAAAGCAATCTTGAGAAAGAAAAATGGAGCTGGAGGAATCAGGCTCCCTGACTTCAGACTATACTACAAAGTTACAGTAATCAAGATAGTATGGTACTGGCACAAAAACAGTAATATAGATCAATGGAACAGGATAGAAAGCCCAGAGATAAACCGACACCCATATGGTCACCTTATCTTTGATAAAGGAGGCAAGAATATACAGTGGAGAAAAGACAGCCTCCTCAATAAGTGGTGCTGGGAAAACTGGGCAGCTACATGTGAAAGAATGAGATTAGAACACTCCCTAACACCATACACAAAAATAAACTCAAAATGGATTAAAGACCTAGATGTAAGGCCAGACACTATCAAACTCTTAGAGGAAAACATAGGCAGAACACTCTATGACATACATCACAGCAAGATCCTTTTTGACCCACCTCCTAGACAAATAGAAATAAAAACAAAAATGAACAAATGGGACCTAATGAAACTTAAAAGCTTTTGCACAGAAAAGGAAACCATAAACAAGACGAAAAGACAACCCTCAGAATGGGAGAAAATATTTGCAAATGAAGCAACTGACAAAGGATTAATCTCCAAAATTTACAAGCAGCTCATGCAGCTCAATATCAAAATAACAAACAACCCAATCCAAAAATGGGCAGAAGACCTAAATAGACATTTCTCCAAAGAAGATATACAGATTGCCAACAAACACATGAAAGAATGCTCAACATCATTAGTCATTAGAGAAGTGCAAATCAAAACTACAATGAGGTATCATCTCGCACAGGTCAGAATGGCCATTATCAGAACATCTAGAAACAATAAATGCTGGAGAGGGTGTGGAGAAAAGGGAACCCTCTTGCACTGTTGGTGGGAATGTAAATTGATACAGCCACTATGGAGAACAGTATGGAGGTTCCTTAAGAAACTACAAATAGAACTACCATATGACCCAGCAATCCCACTACTGGGCATATACCCTGAGAAAACCATAATTCAAAAAGAGTCATGTACCAAAATGTTCGTTGCAGCTCTATTTACAATAGCCAGGACATGCAACCTAAGTGTCCATTGACAGATGAATGGATAAAGAAGATGTGGCACATAGATACAGTGGAATATTACTCAGCCATAAAAAGAAACGAAATTGCGTTATTTGTAGTGAGGTGGATGGACCTAGAATCTGTCATACAGAGTGAAGTAAGTCAGAAAGAGAAAAACAAATACCGTATGCTAACATATGTATATGGAATCTAAAAAAAAAAAAAGGTCATGAAGAACCTAGGGGTAAGATGGGAATAAAGACACAGACCTACTAGAGAATGGACTTGAGGATATGGGGAGGGGAAACGGTAAGCTGAGACAAAGTGAGACAGTGACATGGACATATATACACTATGAAACGTAAAATAGATCGCTAGTGGGAAGCAGCCGCATAGCACAGGGAGATCAGTTTGGTGCTTTGTGACCACCTAGAGGGGTGGGATATGTAGGGTGGGAGGGAGGGAGATGCAAGAGGGAGGAGATATGGGGACATATGTATATGTATAACTGATTCACTTTGTTATTCAGCAGAAACTAACACACCAGTGTAAAACAATTATACTCCAATAAAGATGTTAAAAAAAAAAGAAAGTGTGGCAGAGATTCACCGCCCCCCTCACTGAAAATGTAGGAGGTAACTGACTCCAAAGCATCCTTGCCTCTCTTGTCCCTTTCGGGGAACTGGGCAGCTCTGTTGCCTGTGTTCCATGGGTTCGGCTGTATGTGTAGATTTATTTCAAAGCCACACTGCTGTTCAAACTTGAGCATTGCATTTTATGGGATGGGCACTGAAAGGACAAAGAAAGTTCTTCAGAAACTGCTCCCATTAAATTTACCAATCCATGTGTGATTGCCACTTTCAACACAATCAGGGCACAGCCATTCCCTTTTAATTGAAACCATATGGTGGGTATTTAGAGCTAACCCTAGGCCAGACCCAGTCATGGTGCCATCAAGCAGAGCAGGTATTAAAAAGGGGAAAATTGTATCCAGGTGGCAGGAGGAATTCAGTAGGTGGGATGTGGAATATTTATTGTTCACGAGCTTTCATAAGAACAGAAACAAGTTAGATGTGATTTGCAGGTCCGTAGGAAGGCAATATCTGCCTATAAAGGGGAAACTTGGAGAGGATTCTCAGTACGTATGTACCTCTCCCTTGACCCAAACCATCCTTCTGGCCCCCTTCCCCTGAACATGCTTAATAAATAGGATTAAGCTTTGAGAATTTATTAAAAATAATATCTGCCAGTGGTCAGTAAGTGCTACAAGCCAGGCACCTTGATAAAAGTTTTATTCACATTTTCTTGTGTCATCTTTGCAAGGATCCTGTGAGGTGGAGGTTATTATCCCCATGTTACAGATGAGAAAACTGAGGCTCAGACGTTAAACCAACTGGATCTGCCTAAGCAGTCCTGGGAATGGAAGCATGTGGGTCTCTCTCCCAGGGAGGTTTCCAGACAACCCACATTACTTTAGCCCCCAGTATTGTAGTCAAGGAGAGGGAAGAAGGCAAGAGATGGCTTTGAAACACCTGCCGAATGGCATCATCACCATCTCCTTCCCTCCCAGTGTCAGTGGAGTGGAGGGAAGGTGTGGTCCCAGCCAGAAAGGGGAGGAGAGGGGAAAAAGCTGAAAACAGATTTATATTTCTCCCAGTTGAACTACCTTTCCCTTTGTCCGCCTAGGAATTCCACCACCTGCAGGTTTTCAGGGACCATCAAACTGAGACTTCAGTCCTGGGCAGTGGAAGGGGGCTAGGTGTCAGAAGATATGACATTAAGGCCAGCTTTACCAATAATGAGGCATGTGACTGTGGACAGATCACTTAACTGCGTCTTTCACATCTGTACAGTGAACATCGTAATCATTTCCCATTGTGTATTACTCAATCATTGTAAAGATTAAATGAGATTATGTGAAAGTATTTTAGAAGCCTGAAGTTCCACATAAATATAAGTGATTATGAGAAATTTAAGAGAGGGTAGTCATGTAACTGACATCATCCGTTAGAGGAGAGTAAATTGGTACTATCCACCCCCCCTTGGTGGACAAGCTTCCTTGTCCTTAAAGCACATTTCTGGAGCAGAAGGAAGCGTTCATCCAAGCCCAAGTGCCACATTTCTGTATAAGAGCTAGTTTGAGATTTAAATGAACCCTGTCTCTCAAGACACAGCTTTGCATCTATTCTGCATTCAAATTTATTTATCTAGAGACAAAATTGTGCTTTCTTTAATCCTACTCATAGCATATGCAAGCAGATCAAATGAGGTGCTGATCCAGCAAAATGGCAAGTAGCCTTTTGCTTCCTCGAAATTGCTAATTTTACAAATGGCAGAGTGTTGAAACATGGCACAGAATATCTATTTTACTAGAATCTGGCAACACGGGCACATATGGTCTTAACAAGAATGAATCAAACACAATTCCAGGATTATAATTAAGCTGTGGCAATTCCAAAAGGAATAACTTAACACGAACAAAGTCAGATTTAGATTGCTGTTTGTTAGCTTCCCCTTAGGCTCCTTCCTTGGCACATTATTGGCAACATAGCTACTTTGATTTCTTGCTCTGAGAAATGTTTAATTGGAAAACACCAAACATTTTCACCTTGACTCTAATTGTACTTGATTTAACATCTGTATACCATGCTTAGAGTATCATATGTCGTAGAATATGAGAAGACCAACCATAGAGGTCAAGACAAATGTTCTTATAGAAATATTTAGGTTAATGCCCTTTCCCACCAAATCTGAGCTTCTGATCTACTCCCCGGTAGACCAATCAGGATTAATAAGGAAGATAGGGACCATTTATAGAAAGAATCTCTCTCTTCTCTTTCTCTCTCTCTGTCTCTCTCAATCTTGATCTCAATCTCAATCTCTCTCTCTCTCTGAATGCTCTTTCTAACTGAAGGAAGGGACCACGTCCCATCCTTGTCTCTAAGGCCAGCATCTAGCATAAGGCCTGGCATGTAAAAGGAGTTGGTTTGGAGATTTGCATCCTGCTTCCAGGAAACACTCTCAGGGAATCCCCTGGAGTTGTTGTGGACCTGATTTTGAGCCCTATTTGATAATTCAGCACCTATACCTTAAAGCACATATCAGCCAAAAGGTGGAAATAGCTCAAATGTCCATCAACTGATGAAGAGATAAACAAAATATGGTCTATCCACACAGTGGAATATCATTCAGCCATAAAAAAGAATGAAGTGCCAATACGTGCTACTGCATGAATGAACCTTGAAAACATTATGCTAAGTGAAAGAAGCCAGTCACAAGATCCCATGTTGTATGATTTCATTTATATGAAATATCCAGAATGACACATTTATAGAGACAGAAAGCAGATCAGTGGTTGCCAGGTGATACAGGAAAGGGGAAGATTGGGAGATGATAGCTAAAGAATATGAAGTTTCTTTTTAGGGTGTTGAAAATGTTCTTAAATTGATTGTGGTAATGGTTGCACAACTTTGTGAATACACTAAGAACACTGAGTTATATCCTTAAAGTGGGTGAGTTGTATGGTATATGGATGATATCTCAATAAGGCTGCTATTTTTAAAAAGTTTATCCCAAATGATTTTTTTTACATCTTTATTGGAGTATAATTGCTTTACAATGGTGTGTTAGTTTCTGTTTTATAACAAAGTGAATCAGCTATACATATACATACGTCCCCATATCTCTTCCCTCTTGTGTCTCCCTCCCTCCCACCCTCCCTATCCCACCCCTCTAGGTGGTCACAAAGCACCGAGCTGATCTCCCTGTGCTATGCAGCTGCTTCCCACTAGCTATCTATTTTACGTTTGGTAGTGTATATATGTCCATGCCTCTCTCTCGCTTTGTCACAGCTTACCCTTCCCCCTCCCCATATCCTCAAGTCCATTCTCTAGTAGGTCTGTGTCTTTATTCCTATCTTACCCTAGGTTCTTCATGACGTTTTTTTCTTATATTCCATATATATGTGTTAGCATACGGTATTTGTTTTTCTTCTTCTGACTTACTTCACTCTGTATGACAGTCTCTAGGTCCATCCACCTCACTACAAATAAGTCACTTTCGTTTCTTTTTATGGCTGAGTAATATTCCATTGTATACATGTGCCTCATCTTCTTTATCCATTCATCTGTCGATGGACACTTAGGTTGCTTCCATGTCTTGGCTATTGTAAATAGAGCTGCAATGAACATTTTGGTACTGATCCAGTATACTGGTACTGGGTATATGCCCAGTAGTGGGATTGCTGGGTCATATGGTAGTTCTATTTGTAGTTTTTGATTTTGATGTGCACTTCCAATTCAGAAGCCTGGGCTAGCCTAACAGGTCCCAATCCCAGTTTTGATTCCTAACCCTTTTCTCTTCCCGGATCTTAGGACCTTCAGCTTCCTCCCAGCCCACCTGGCTGCCCGCTAGCTTTGGTTCTATTACCCAGAACAGAGAACCCCCTGGAAGAGAGTTGATGCCTTGGTGGAAGAGGGGAAACAAGAACTTTCAGTTTCAAGCTGTGTCTACAGCTAGCCATCACTCCCACTTGGGTAGCTGCTTTACCATGAAGATTGGCACCCCGTTATTCCCCACTTAGGTTTTACCAGGGACTTGCAGAACCCACTTGGGTTACTCCCTTGTGAGACTGAAATAGCCTGGATATTTTTCTTCCACAAGAATGCAGTGATTCTATTAAGAAAAGCAGCTGCCACAAGACAATTTTTTTGCATGTTTCATATAGGAAGTGGAAACTTTCAAGAAAACAAAGGAGTCGATTTTTAAAACTCTGGTTTAACATATCAGACCTAAAGCATTGAGCTCTACACTTCATTCGTCATCTCTTTTTTTCTGCTTATTTAGAGAAAGGAAAAGGAAAACTTTCTTGCTTGTTCAATCCCCAAGCTACTTGCACTTTATAACTTTAAAGGGAACCAGTCCAAAGTAAGGAAATATTATTTGGACACCTGAAAAAGAAAATGTTTTTTAACAAAGTGGATGGTGACTTCTAACCATCATTGATGAGTATAAATATTTTCTGTTAAAATCTCATCAATGAGCACATATTTCTACGGAGGTTACACTGCAATTGAAATTATAAAGGGGGTGCTTATGGCCCCTTCCTTTCATTCAACTACAAAATATTGATTAAAAATAAATATTAAATAAATAAATATTTATTTGTTAAAGATTAATTGTGGTATTAAGTGTTTAAAATGTCGGTAAAAATTAAAGCTTTTGTCACAGTAGACCATGGTCTGTCTACTTATACCATTTTTCCCTAGGGTAGTTCCCTGAATATATTACCAAAAATACCTCTATAATGAGAAGTGATAGTCACCGTTCCACGTCTTTGAACTTGAACATATCTTAACACAACATTTTCTTTGAAGAGGATTTTTAAAAATCATTTAACCAAAATTAAAAAAAAATCAACATACATCTTAAAGTTTATTGTCAGCCCCTCTTTCATTGTCCTCTGTTACCCAGAGCAGTGATGTTTTTAGAGATATGTATCTCTTTTCTTAATTCATTTTTGGTTGCAAAGAATGATTTTGAACACAGTATGAAAAAGAGCCAAATACTGAGACTTCAAGGATTATTCAAGATACCCTGTAATGAGTTTCATGACCAAAAAGAAAAGAATGGCTTGGGTGATTGAAAGGATGGAGGAATGAATACGCAGATGAATACACGTCATGCATTCATTCAAAAATACTTCTGAGTACGTAATTTCAATAGTGGTAAGTGCTATAAAAGGCGAAGAATCAGGTGCTATGAGAGTATATATGAAGGGTCTCTGACCTAGCGTGGGAAGTCATGTTTAAGCTGAGACTTGAAGGCAAGTAGGAGCTAGGAGACTAAAGCTGGGGAGAGGGTCTGGGCCAAACCCGAGTCCAAAAAGGGAGGACAAAGCGAAGAAGAAAGTAGTAGAAATAAAGACAGGAAGCAGAGAGAGTGAAGAGAATGACAAGGATTAAAGATGCAGCTTTGAGGATGATGGGGCACAGCTGGTGATTCCTGAGAAAAAGTGCTAAGCCTTTGTAATCTGGAAAACTCAGTTAACCAGAATGACTCATTCCCCAGTTAGGCCACAAATCCAGGATTTTACTGGAAAAGGAAGCAGACTGGCCCTGGACATTCTCAGCAGATTCTGCTCTTGCTACTTCAATATCTGATAGAGCTGCCAAGATGACAGAGAAATAACACAGTCATTGAGTTGGAAGGGGACTTAAGAGTCATTTAGTACACCTTTCATTTTACAGTTAAAAGCAGTGTTGATAGCTAATCCTTACAGAGCAATGCCCACATGCCAGTCACTATTCTAGTGTTTATATTAACTCATTTAATCCTCAGAACAATGCTATGAGGTACAAACCGTTATATTCCCATTGTACAGATGAGGGGCTGACTGAGGCACAGAGAGGTTAAGTGACTTGCCTATAGTCACACGGCTCATAAGTCATGCCATAGACCTTGGGCATAATCAACTAGTCTGTATCTTTCAAAATCATATAGCTGTTTAGTGGCAGATCCAAGAATAGAGCCCAGGTTTTCGGACTCCCAGTGCAGCATCCTATGTTAACCAGAACTCTGGTGCTCCCTCAATTGGGCATAAATTGATCAAATAAGTTTATAATCCCCCAGTAACTGCAAGTATACAAACAAACTCGTCAGTCCCCCTGTCTCTACTTTTTTTGAATGGTTCTACCCCTGGGAGGGAGTGAACCCAGCCTACTTCTATAACTGGGCCACCCAGAATTTAGCCTTCCATCTTGGCATTGCCATTTGAACAGTGAGTGTTTTGGAGCTGGCAGAAGGTATTTTTGTGCTTCAGTTCAATTCAGTGGTCATGTCAGAAGCCAGCCTCCAAGTGTCCAACGATGTTAATGTGTTTCTTTGTGAGTGATTTAAGGGTAAATGGGCGTCATTATAGGGTGATGTGCTGAACAGGGGACTCAGGTATGAAAAACAATGCTAGAGAATAGATTTCCAGGGTGGTGAGTAAACCTGCTGTCAGGATTTGCAGAGAAGATTTGATTGGGAAGAAAAACGCATCCATGCTTCATCGTTGCAAAGCAATTTCATGCTTCAGTTCTCCGTACTTCTCTGTCTTCTGAACACTTCCGAGGGCTGCACTTGGGCTTCGGCATCAGCCTGAAGTCTTTGAAGTCTTGTGTGATGGAGTCGCCGTGCGAGTGCCCTCTGGGAGTGATGTAGAAAGCTATATGGCAACACTTGATTTTGATAGAACAATTTAATCATACTCTTTTGCCTCGATTAAGTTGAAAAGACTCAAATGCAGCTGAAAATTGAAAAGTGTAACTGAATGAGAAGGTTTATATCAAATATTGAAAAGGTTAAGAGAGAGCTAATAGATGTTTTAGCTGTTACAACTGGGGCCTGCAATCTGGAGTCACTCGGGTCCATAGCTGTGGACAAGGACGCTCACTTTTCTGAAATGAACCAGGGAGGAGGTGGAGTGAGATGGAAGGACAGATTCTAGAGACCCTTCCCAAGGGGGGGTGTCTGGTGGGTGCATGAGTCTATTATGTCAAGATTTCAAATACCATGTGGTCACTTCTTTAGGACCTTTTTTTTTTTTGTGGTATGCGGGCCTCTCACTGTTGTGGCCTCTCCCGTTGCGGGGCACAGGCTCCGGACGCGCAGGATCAGTGGCCATGGCTCACGGGCCCAGCCGCTCCGCAGCATGTGGGATCCTCCTGGACCGGGGCACGAACCCGTGTCCCCTGCATCGGCAGGCAGACTCTCAACCACTGCGCCACCAGGGAAGCCCCTTTAGGACCTTTTTTGAAGGTCTGTAGGGTTGTTTTTTTCCCAGCTTTCTTGACATATAATTGACATATTGTGTAAGTTTAAGGTATACAGCATGATGATTTGATCAACATATATTGTGACATGATTACCACAATCAGACTAGTTCACACATCTGTCACGTTGCATAATTACAGTTTGTGTGAGTGTGAGTGCGTGTGTTTGTGCATGTGTGTGGTGAGAACGTTTAAGATGTGCTCTTTTAGCAACTTTCAAGTATACAGGACAGTATCATTAACTATAGTCATCTTGCTGTATGTTCCATACCCGTCACCTATCATCTTATAGCTGAAAGTTTCTACCCTTTGACCAACATCTCCCTGTTTCCCCACCCCCCGGAAACCACTATTCTACTCTTGTTTCTATGAGTTCAGCTTTTTTAGATTCCACATATAAGTGAGATCAAACAGTATATGTCTATCTCTGTCTGACTTATCTCACTTAACATAATGCTCTCAAGGTCCATCTGTGTTGTCACAAAAGGCAGGATTTTGTGGAATTCTTTCTTGATGCCAGCCCAGCCAGATGTGGCTTCCTTCAGTGGTGTGGTTGGTGTCTGATGAGAGAAAGCATGAGGGGGATTCTCATTTACCCTGATGCATTGTGTGCTAGGCACTGGGTCTGGGTATTTTGCAAGTAGTGGAGCCGTGTTCTCAATTCTGGCTGTACAACGGAATCACCTGAGAAGCTTTTCAAAAATGCAGAGGCTCAGTCAAGTCCCATCTCCTAAAATTTGGATTCATTTGCTCTTGGGTGGGGGTCTGGGCATTTGTAATTTAAAAACTTTCTGTCAAAATAAAATTTTAGAAAAAAATTGTGCATGTGTTAGAAACTGTTGAAATGCCAAGTTTTCTGTACAAGTGTTTTTATAGTTAAACTTTAGGATTTTCTTTGTTTTTTAAGAAGTCGATATGGGCATTTGTAAATTTAAAAACCCCTCAGGTGATTTGATGTACAGCCACTGACTGTACATGTGGAGAACCACTGACTTCAAGAGTGTCTCATTGCATAGAGAACAGACTTGTGGTTGCCAAGGGGGAGGGGTGGGGGAGGGAAGGATTGGGAGTTTGGGATTAGCAGATGCAAACTATTATATACAGGATAGATAAACAACAAGGTCCTACTGTACAGCACAGGGAACTATATTCAGTATCCTGTGATAAACCATAATGGAAAAGAATACGAGAAAGAATATATATGCATAACTGAGTCACTTTGATGCAAAGTAGAAATTAAACACAACATTGTAAATCAACTATACTTCCATAAAATATTTTTTTAAAAACTAGCATTTCTGTGGTCTCTATGGGGCTAAGAGTGGATGCTGACCTTTCACAGAAACCTGGAGGCTTCAGTACTCACGGTACCTGGTGGTCCTCCGCAGAGCACCCCAAGAACAGAAGACAACCGTGCAAAGGTGACACAAGAGTTCACCGTGCACTTTCTGGTGCCCACGTAACCCCGTCTCTAAAATGATGGCTGCTTCAGACTGTGACGATTGACTTTAGAAAACAAGGTCTGGGGCTTGGGAGAGAAGAGGCAGCGTGTGTCTGGATGGGTTTCAGGTTCCTGACAAAATGAAAATTCAACAGAGATTTACAGACACCCTCCCCACCCATCATATCCATCTATGTCAAGATTTTGAGTTTGCAAAGGAATACTGGCATTATCTCATTGTCTCTGTGATTTAGGGAGTGAGGGTGAACCCTTATGGAGCCCCTACTCTGTGCGAAGCAGTGGGATCTGTACAGTCACTCTTATGTTACCCTAGTAAATAATTTAATCTTCACAGTACCCCATGAGGTACCTATGATTACTGTCTTCGTTTTGTGGATTTGGAAACTGAGGCTCAGATCACTGACATAATTTACCCAAGGTCACACAACCTGGGCAAGAACCTGAGTCAATCTAACATGTAATTGAAGTAAGTCCCCCCTGGGGAAACAGAATAACTCTCATGCCTCTTTGGCATCACTTGTCATGACCCTCCTCTCCCATGTCTCTTTGTAGGATAAACAACTTCTGTTCCTTCAGATTATATTTCCAAATGTGTTCTAGATTTGAGTTCTCCAGAGCCTCACCTTCTGTTCTTTCTTGCTTCCCTGAAATCTGGCTTCTTGTCCAACATTTCCAATGAAGCTATCCTCTCCCAGGTCACTGATGACCAGCTCATCAAACCCCACCCTAATAATCAACCCATACCCAACCTGTCTTCTTAGCATTTTGCGCTAATGCAGGCCACTCTCTTGAATTGGGCAATGTCATGCATTCCTGTGGACGTACCATCTCTATGCTGGCAACTCCCAAATCGACCTCTGCAGACTTGACCTCCCTCCTGAGCTTCGGACTCATCCATCCAGCTACCTGCTGGACTTTCTCACTTGGGATATCCCACAGGTACCTAAGACTCCACACACCCCAAAAAGGAATCCAGCATTTCTCCTAACCACCACTCTACCTCGGTCCTGCTTTTTTCTCTTTATTCCTTATCATGCTTCATTAGTGGAATCACCCTCCACATGATCTATTCAATTCCAAGCCAGGAACTCAGGTGCATCTTTTCCCTCACCCACTCATCTAAATCAATCTTTCAAGTTGTATGGATTCTACTCCATGAATATTTCTCAAAGTTGACCTCTCTTCTCTCCATGCCCATGACTCCTTCTTTACTTAACCATCTCTTGCTTAGAGTAGTTCAAGAGCTTTGTAATATATCTCTCTGATGCTACTTCACAAGTCTGTTTTCCATGCTGTTGACAGAAGGACCTTTCAAGGCCCTATTCAAACTGTTCAGTGGCTCTGTGAACCTACATTTCCCAAAGTACATTCATCGCACCCTAGTTTTATAGGATGTGAAAAATGGGACTGTGGTCAGGTAGCTTCAGGAAAACCTATATACTATACTTCTTTCCTTTTGGAGGTTCACATTTTATTAAATGTCCCGAGAGTCCTTCCGTTACAAGCATGGTGTGTTTTTTTATTGAAAAAAATGTTTTTTTTAATTTCAGAAACAGTTTGTCAGTTTGTATTTCATGAGGCACTGGTAGGTACTCTACTGTTTGCTATGCCAGATATGCCCTAATATGTTTCTTTTCCTTTGAAACAAAGCCAGAACTGAAACTCATTTTTCCCCCCAGAAAAATCTTTATAGTTCCTTGGAAGGATCTTTACCCTCAGAGATGTATCTATTTCCGGAAGGTGGAGCAAAATACAGTCATTTACTGGGGCCCTCTTATATTCTGGGAAAATTCCTAGAGGCAAATTCCTCTGTCTTCCAGAGGCTGTATACTGCCTGGGTGTTTGTGTGACACCATTCTTGATCCATTCAGGCAATACTTTAGAATTGAGACTCGGCCAGATGGTTCCTCAGCTGACTTTCCCAATCACACCTCTTAAGTCTCTGAAATGTATTCTATCATTGGGGTCCTCTGGTCTCTAACGTCCAAAAAGGATGCACTCAGCCCCCATCTGGGACGTACTCGCCTTGCTCTTTCACTCGGTCCTTAGAGTTTACAGAGCAGTCCTTTCACCTAGTCCTCCTCTGTGGAGTTCCCCTGAGATGGCAAATTGCATGAGGACTTGATGTTGGCATGCCCATTCCTCTCTCTGCTCCTATCCTCAGGTGGCTGTCTTTGCTTTGTTGTCCCAAAGTCTCTTAGAGGAACAGGGAGGGCTGTTGTCACTCGTGTGTCTAATATATGATATTTGTTAAAGAACCCCATGCAGCTCCCAAATCTGGTATTTTCTGGTGTCCTCTGGGGCAATTCTTAGCGTCATACAAGCATGTTTAACTTTGAATATTTCAGCGCCTCAAGTAGATTTCATCACGGAGTCACCCCTCTTCCCGAAGCTCACATTTTTCAGTGTGCAGCCTGCCAACAACCTTTGGCAGAACACCTTTGAAAGCACAGGGTGAATGCTCTGCTCCTTGGCATGGCATCCAAGGTGCTCTTCTTCATCTGACCTTTGCTCATCTGTCTAGCAAACCCTCCCCCTTAAACCCTCGCTGCTCTCAGCATTCTTTTTTTAAGTTAATTAATTAATTTATTTATTTATTTATTTTTGGCTGCGTTGGGTCTTCATTGCTGTGCGTGGGCTTTCTCTAGTTGTGGTGAGCGGGGGCTACTCTTCATTGTGGTGTGCGGGCTTCTCACTGCAGTGGCTTCTCCTGTTGCGGAGCTTGGGCTCTAGGCACGCAGGCTTCAGTAGTTGTGGCTCGCGGGCTCTAGAGTGCAGGCTCAGTAGTTGTGGCACATGGGCTTAGTTGCTCTGCAGCATGTGAGATCTTCCCAGACCAGGGCTTGAACCCGTGTCCCCTGCATTGACAGGCAGATTCTTAACCACTGTGCCACCAGGGAAGTCCTGCTCTCATCATTCTTAAGACTACCCTACTGCCTCACACACCTCTGTGTTTTTGTGCCTTTCCTTTGCCTGAAAAGCCATTCCCCTCCCCTCACCACCTTTACCTACCTTCAGCCCATCATTGGAGACTCAGCTTGACTGTCTTCTATGATTCTCTGATTCTCTCCAAGGGAGAGTTAGTCACCCCTCTTTTTTACTTCTAATGTTTGTATATATCTTGAATATGACATTTAGCATGTATGAAATGATTTCATTTCTAGGTAACCCTGTAATATTTCAAACCAATTGGATTATTTCTATATCTTTTCATTTTAACAACATCATTTAAAAAATTTTATTGAAGTAGAGTTGATTTACAATGTTGTGTTAATTTCTTCTGTACAGCAAAGTGACTCAGTTATACATATATATATATATATATTCATTTTAGTACTCTTTTCCATTTTGGTTTATTGCAGGATATTGAATACAGTTCCCTGTGCTGTACGGTAGGACCTTGTTGTTTACCCATCCTATATATAACAGTTTGCATCTGCTAATCCCAAACTCCCAATCCATCCCTCCCCCACCTCCCTCCTTGGGAACCACAATTCTCTTCTGTGTCTGTTAACACCGTCATTTTGGATTCATCACTGACCCAATAGGAAAACAATCCCATCCTTTGTAGTTTGTGGTAAAGCAGTGGATGTGAGGAACCTTATAGCTAGGTATGAACTAGAGCACATCTCAATTAGTGTGCTTGTTAGTGAATTCAGCTACATGGCATGTGCCACTGTGTGCTGCCTCACCTACATGGTGTGATGATAGGCTGGATTGTAGGTGGATAATCACACCTTGATGCAGAGAAACCCAAGGCCACCTGAGCCCCTGTTCCTAAGAGAGAAGTTCAAGGCACAGCTCCAGAGAGTTCGTCTGGATCTTTCTCCAGTCATCTTGGGGCTGGAGGCCTGTGAGTAGTGGCCCACGCCATGAAGGCTACTCCCTCAGCAAGGGAAAGAAAATATTCATTGATGAGGGCTTCCTTTGTGCAGGCACTGTGCTGACTTTTTCTACGCATTATCTCATTTCATCCTCATGGCAACCCCAAAGGTAGGGACTCTTGTTTCCTTCCTGTTACAGGGGAGGACACTGAGGCTCAGGAAAGTGAAATGACCTGCTCGAGGTGGTCTTACAGCTCCAGGCCCTAACCCTGCCAGCAGCACTTCCTTGCTGTGTTAGCTTGGGCAAATCAGTTAATCTAGCTGAGTCTCAACTTTCTCCCTTGCACAGTAGGAATAATACTAGTGCTTACCTTGCGGAATGATCATAAGGTTTCAGTGATACGATGTATGCAGAATGCCTGGCACGTGGTAAGTAATCTATAAATGGTAGCTATTATGGGCTGAGGTCAGAGACATTGTTTTCAGCCAAGATGAAGGAGAAACAAGAGGACAATTTTGTATTAAAGGAGAGTTTGGGTCCAGAAACTTTTTGGACTATGAAAAGGTCACACTTCTCAGACATCCAAAGGGGACTCCCTTTTCCAAATGGACAATGGTGACACTTCTCAAAGAGCCAAAGGAGGCTCCATTTTAAGGGCAGTGGGGGAGATGGCAGCTGTGGTGCAAGAGCTCTTGATGGGAGAAGGGCTGGCCATGTGGAGGCTGAAAAAGGTCAGTAAAGCTTGGCTCTGGTGCAAGTCAGGGATGGGCTCGGCATGAAGTCCATGCAGCTGACCTTGCACGTGCACGGCAGTTTCTAATGCCTTCCCTGTGGGCGTAGCGGCATCCACTCCTGTAAGAACTGCAGCTGATGGATGTGGAGGACCATCTGGGGAAGGAATGCAAGTGAAAATGGGTGGCTGATGGAGAGTAGAGCGAGAACAGTAGAGTCGGAAGTCAGACCGCATAGGTTGGAATTGTGACTCCTCCCCTTGCTGGCTGTGTGGCTTTGGTTCCCCACTACCTCTCTGGGCCTCAGTTTCTTCATATGTAAACTAGAGATGGTAAGAGTACCTACCTCATAGGGTCGTTGGGAGAAATAAGGGAATTTATCCATGTATTTAGCACAGACCAGGCACATGGTAAAAATCTCAAGAAATACCAGTTATTGTCATCCTTATTGTGTGTGCTGGATGTCACAAGGGAGAGATGGGGAGGGAACCATGAGGAAGCTCGTAGGGCTTGCTGAAATCATCCCAAATGAATCGTCCCCAAGTCGACTTCTGCAAATATTGCATTTGCCTCCATTAATTAAAAGAAGCTTTGTGTTCTTTTCTTTCAAGTTTATTTTCTGGCTGGATTTTAATGAGCTTTTTAAAAGACTATAGAGATTTTGATCCAATTAAACACTACCCTCTAAGATATCAGCATCTGACAGTTGCAGTGTACTCTTTCAGGCATTTTCCTTGATATGATTGTAACGTGATATTTTTATCTGGTGAAAATTATGAGTTTTCACTAATTCTTAGATTAGATGAGGTTTAATGGCTAGAATGCAGCCTGCACATTTAATCTGATTCCGAACAGCTTCATTTACTAGATGGTCCTCGTGGGTTTGGGGAAAGGACGTAAAGTATCTTCAATAAGGTGTGAAGCATGTTTTAAAGGATGGAGTCTCTTGTTTTCAGAATGGATTGAACCGCCGCACAATCACAACCACTGCCCAGCTACACACAGCACTTATCCCAGCCTGAGCTCCAATAGGTTTTATTCTTTTGACTTGGTCCAGCCCTCCTTTTCCTGCTGGCAGTTTCAGTACCCCTTTCCTTCACCCTGTGCTGCTGGACTAGGTGGCTGCTGTCTAATTCAACACCCACACAGCAATTCTCTCTGCATTCATTCCTCCATTCCAGGATACTGTCTTGTTGTTTTTACGGGGTTTTTTGGAAAATGTTTAGAAACACTTTTTGAAAAAAGTAGCACTGATGATCAGCTAAATGTTTTGATATAGCTTTTCTGGAAGTGTGAAACGTTCTGATGGCTGCCAAGTGTCAAGAAGACCCTGGAGAGAAAGAAAAGGCCAACTCCAGCTTCCTTAAGACAACTTCTTAAAAAGATCTAGGGCTGGGACATCCCTGGTAGCACAGTGGTTAAGAATCCGCCTGCCAATGCAGGGGACATGGGTTCGATCCCTGGTCCAGGAAGATCCCACATGCTGCGGAACAGCTAAGCCCGTGTGCCACAACTACTGAGCCTGTGCTCTAGAGCCTGTGAGCCTCAACTACTGAGCCTGCGCTCTAGAACCCGTGGTGCACAACAAGAGAAGCCACTGCAATGAGAAGCCCGCACACCACAACGAAGAGTAGCCCCTGCTCGCCACAACTAGAGAAAAGCCGTCACACAGCAACGAAGACCCAACGCAGCCAAAAGTAAATAAATTAATACATTAATTAATTAAAAAAAGAAGAAGATGCAAGGCTTTCCATTCAGCTTCGCACACCACTCCCCAAGTCCTTCCAAATTAGTAGAAGGTAAATCCATTAATGACTCATCCCAGTATTTGATATCCATTTTTATAGCTACTATATTACGTTTTGAGTTGACATTATAATTCAGTGAACTTGTGTTTTGCATGTTGAATACGTACATCATTGTATCCAGACACTACTGTTTCTTTAAAGAACTTAGAGAGCAATGTTGTTTGTGAATTTCTTAGAGAAGCAATATTGTGATGTGGTTATGATTGGTTTAGGCTCTATGCATAGTAATATCTGTGATATACTTGATGCCTGTGCTCTGGTCTAGATTGGAGCATTGCTTCCATGGGGAGATGTATTCTACGACAGGGACCTGGCTCCTAGCAATGAATGCATCACACCAAAACTTGAGAACAGAGCCTAGCCCAGAGTTGACCACGCAGTAGCAGCTCATTAGATGTCTTTTGAATGGCTGAATTAATTGCTTCTCATCTGCCCAGCCACAGCTGAGTGGAAAATGAAAGCTTGAGACTTCTATTCTCTCTAGTTCCATCACAATCAACAATTTGAGACACTCCCATGGCTACTTGCTGTCCCCATTTCCTTACTGAGAGTCATCCATCTCATAAAAGGCTTAAGAAGAAAGGGCATTGAACATAAGTCTAAAGTGACATTCTTTAAAACTGATATTTAAACTCCATTAGATAGAAAAAGGATAAAAGCAAACCCAATCATTTTAGATGAACTTTTCTTCTCTTTTACTCAACCGGATAGATGGTGACATACAATCAGCACACACATTTATCAAGGAATGCTGTCATGGATGCTCAGAACTGGGTTAGACGCTGTGAATGGCAGTGCTCCTGCTCAGAGAGCTTCCAATCCAGTTGAGTAGATAACACTTATCTATGTGTAAATCAGGGTTTCACAACCTCAGCACCAGTGACCTTCTGGGTGGTATAATTCTTTGTTGTGGGATGTTGTCCTGTGGACATCGTAAGATGTCCACACTATAGGATGTTTAGCAACATCCCTGGCCTCAACTCACTGGATGCCAGTAGCACCCCTCTCCAGTTATGCCGGTCAAAAATGTCTCTAGACGTTGCCACGTTTTTGGTTCCCCTGGGATGCAAAACCTCCTCCCTTTGAAAACCCCTGGTGTTATGTGATTCATCATGTGGATGAGCATATGACTGTCAAATGAGGAAGTAAGAGGAAGAGGGGATACACTGGAGTGAATGGGCTCGAGTGGTCAAGTCTTAAACTGGATCTTAAAAATTAGGGGTGAGATTTTGACAAGCAGAGAGGTCATTTCAGATGGAAAAAAAGGCACAAGCTGTGCTTCCGGACTGAAGTGCATTTGGTGGATTTGTGGCAGGGCCTGGTGAGTAGATGGCCTGGCTTGAATGGAGAAGGAAGAAGATAGTGGAAGGCTAATGGGTGGTAACCACTAGATGTCTGAGAGTAACAGGATGCAAAGGGTATATAGGTAGGGTCTTTACTGTACTTTATGAGATGGGATGCAGGGAGGATGGACAGGACCAGGGCCATAACCCCTTCATCAGTGTTTTTACAAAGAGAGAGGGTAATATCAAGTTGAAAGAGACAGCACAGATTCCTCATGCAGCAGTGACATCTCTTAGTGGTGTGTGCACTAGACAGCTGATCACTCACATAGGGTGGGCTCTGCAGATTTGTTTTTCTTTCTCTTCTTTGTCTGAGTTTTGGCGATCAGAAGATGTAGATGCCGCAGATTTGTCTTCAAAAGTTAATTGTCGTGTTCGTCACATTAATATACTTCATTAGGTCTTTTAGATTAGGTCCTGGGGCTAAAATCCATATTCTTCAGACAGTTCTCTTTTCAGCTATGTTGTATCTCCCTCACCTTTCAAAATGTTCTCAATTTTGCCTGCACGATCTCTCCTCCAATGATATGGTACACATTATCTGATGAACCGCTCACTCCGTGATCATACCATTGTTAAGCACACCTGAAGAAAACCATTCTTTCATGGTTGATTTTGGTCAAAATGTATAATATACACATTGATGAGATTAACAACCTTCTGGCATGTAGGGTGTTCATAAAGCACATAACGTGTGCTTTTTACATTTCAGTAACTTAGGGGTTAGTCTAGCAGACCACCTATATATAACCAGAAACTAAATGTGCATGTATGAAAGGTTAGGGTAGCAGCATATTCCCAGGACTTTTTATTTCAAGACTTGAGACAAATGTAGTTGGCTGCGAAACAGTGAGCTCCGAACTATGACTAGTATCATTGAAGCACATACTAGCTGAGGGAGGAAAATTCACTTGGTTTATTAGCAAAACCAAAACCAAAACCAAAACCAAACAAGATACGGCACACATTATCTGATTCTCTGTGGCACAGACCAAGGCCAATATGGGCTGGAAAGCTGTGGAAAGTTTCCTGGAGAAGGACGAACTTATGCTGGGCCTTGAGAAGTAACATGGAGAGAAAGACGTGGGCATATTGAATAACATGAGAAGAGAACTAGCATGTTGTGTTTAGGGAGAGGCTGGACTCCTTGCCCAGCAGGAGCAGGGAAGGGAGATATATTCAGGGGAAGAACGGCAGCTGAGTTTGGATGGACAGGATGCCCTGGCTCTGAAGGTAGCACCTTGAAAAACTACTCAGTGTTGTCAACAGTGGTAACCACTGTAGTCCATGGAGCAGAGATGGACCAGGAAGAAAATGGTACTTTGAAGAAGAAAATCCTTTTGAACAGGAGCAGTCCTAGAGAGTTCTATGACCTAAGTTTAAGTAAAACCAACTGTGGTGATTTCTGTAGCTATGATTCATGCTGATCAATTCACTGAAGGTGCTTTAGACCAACTTCAAGTTCCATTGTCCACTCCTTTCATGACTCATTCTATGGCTTTCCCCAAACAGATAAGGTGTTCTTGCACGAGGAGCTGGAATTCAGCTTCATAGTAGTTTTGAGCCACTGTCTGTAGGAGCTATTTTTCTAGAAGCAGGACTATTTGTAGTCAGTATTAAAAATAACTGTATGGGGTGGAGAACGGAAAAGAGCCAAGAGCACTGGTTTTTGTTGTTGTTGTTGTTGTTGTTGTTGTTTTTTGCAGTACGCGGGCCCCTCACTGTTGTGGCCTCTCCCGTTGCGGAGCACAGGCTCCGGACGCACAGGCTCAGCGGCCATGGCTCATGGGCCCAGCCGCTCCACAGCATGTGGGATCTTCCCAGCCGGGGCACGAACCCATGTCCCCTGCATCGGCAGGCAGACTCTCAACCACTGCGCCACCAGGGAAGCCCAAGAGCACTGTTTTTTAAGTGAACGAGGAGGTTCAGCAGCTTTTCTCCCAACCCCCAAAACCTTCTCTTTGGGAGTTCCCCCAAACCTCAGATCACACTCACCTGCCAGAATGCGTAAAGCTGGGTTGTTAGAATGTCCCCTTATTGAGGGCAGGGGCTTTGCTATGCTCATTTCCATATTCCCAGCACCAGGAGCAATGTCTGGCACAACGGTAGGCCTCCAACACTTCCCCGTTTGAATAATGTACTGTTGAATTAATGAATTTTCAACGTTTGACACACATGTTATCTGAATAATTATCTTAACTTCCAGCTTCCCCACTTGATATTGAGTTTTTTAAAAAATAACAGCTTTATTGAGATGTAACCCACATAGCATATAATTCACACTTTCAAAGCACACAAGTGAATGTTTTTTAGTATATTCACGGAGTTGTGCCACAATCACTAATTCCAAAACATTTTTAACACCCCCCCCAAAAGAAACACTGTCCCCATTATCAGGCCCTCCACATTCCCTCCTCCCCCAGCCCCTGGCAGTCACTGATCTGTTTTCTGTCTCCATGGATTTGCTTATATTGAACATTTCATATAAGCAGAATGGTACCGTACGTGGTGTTTTGTGGCTGGCTTTTTCAATTAATTAAATGATATCAGGGTTCATCCATGTTGTTGCAGTATCAGTCCTTCATTCCTTTTTATGGCTGAATAATATTCCACATTCTGTTTATCCATTCATCCATTGATGGACATTTGGGTTGTTTCCACTTTTTGGCTATTGTGAATACTCCTACTGTGAACGTTCATGCACAAGTTTTTGTTTGATACCTGTTTTCTGTTTTCCTGGGTATATACCTAGGAGTGGAATTGCTGGGTCATATGGTGATTTTATGCTGAACTTTTTGAGGATCTGCCAGACTGTTTTCCAAAGTGCCTGCACCATTTTACATTCCCACCAACTGTGCTCAAGGGTTCCTGCTTCTC
This sequence comes from Mesoplodon densirostris, assembly GCF_025265405.1. Classification (NCBI taxonomy): domain Eukaryota; kingdom Metazoa; phylum Chordata; class Mammalia; order Artiodactyla; family Ziphiidae; genus Mesoplodon; species Mesoplodon densirostris. Next base: position 21,267,356 of record NC_082681.1, read on the forward strand.
TACATTTTTGCCAATACTTGTTATTTCTTGTCGTTTTAGGATAGCCATCCTAGTGGGTTATAGTTGACTTTTGCAATTATAAATGTATGGTATAAATATACTTATGGAATACAAGTGTGAAAAGCTTAAAGTGTTGTTCCTTTGCATCAGAAATGGCCACAAAAATGTGCCAGTACAATATTTTGCATCTTGCATCTTTAGGGTTTTTGTTTGTTTGTTTTTTGTTTTGAGTATAATTTACAATGTTGTGTTAGCATTTTTAGTTTGAGGTGGTGTTGTTTTAGTTCCTCATAGGGTTAATGAGAAAGAGAGATTGGGGATCTACTAAACCAGATTTTAGCACTTTTCTGGTTCAGCGTGTGACCATCATAAGAAAACACGCTCTGGGCCTTGAGATAGCATGGAAAATTCTAGAAATATGCCATTTGACAGCGTCTGTGCAGAAACTGCTTCTGTGCCAGTGTGTTACACTTGAAACCACATTTTGTATGTGCTCAGCGTTTACACAGATCTTGAGAAAATGAAATTGAATTTTATGCCTCTTTAATTTGATTTGAGACCATAACCATGCCATTTCTTTATAATAATTCCAAGAATGTATCCACTATATGACTTTCATCTTATAGTAATTACAACCATTTACCATGTATAGAGCACATAGTTTAGGACACCATAAGTCACATTCCATGCTAATTGCTTTTCTGAAAATAAAGTGTTCTGTTGTACAAATCCAAGAACAATGATGGGGAAAAGAAAATCAATTGACGTATCACATCAAAGAAGAGATCAAAATGAAGATGTCAAATATATGCCAAAGGCTCTCATAAATTACAAATTGTGAACTCACCCCAAACTTTATTTTTAGACAAATAAAATATCTTGAAGTCTCATTGTAAAATCTACTTCAAGGATGATTTGGTGACAGTATTTTCCCCAAGGCCTTGCCAGTTTTACATGCCAAAGGCTTCCAGTGTGAGTAGGGTTCCAAGGGACCCAAGCCCAAGCAGTCAACTTAGACTTTGAGATCTAGTCCTTCATTTAAGGACAAGAAGCCCATGCTTCCCATTTCCTTCTCTGGGGACTAACTGAAGAATTAAAAGTTGTCTCCCTTTCTAAAGTTATATGCAGGACACAAAGAAGGGGTTTCAACAGCTGCTTCTCATCATTCTGTGGAAAAAACTTCTGAGGTGAAGAATACCCCTAGGTCCTCCAGGTAGTTATTAGATTTCTCACTCGTCTTTTCCCTTCACATGAAGACATTTGGTTCCTACCCCCCCCCCTTTTCTTTTTGCGGTACGCGGGCCTTTCAATGTTGTGGCCTCTCCCGTTGCGGAGCACAGGCTCCGGACGCGCAGGCTCAGCGGCCATGGCTCACAGGCCTAGCTGCTCCCGCGGCATGTGGGATCTTCCCAGACCGGGGCGCGAACCCGTGTCCCCTGCATCGGCAGGCAGACTCTCAACCACTGTGCCACCAGGGAAGCCCCGGAACATAATATTTTTAATGGCTGCATAATATGTCTACCATAATTAACTATTTCTCTATTGTTGGTCATTTAAGATGTTTTCATATGTCTTGCTTTTATAATTATGTTTGAACATTATGTCAAAAGGTATACACATTTCTGTGGCTTTTGTTATATTAGCCAAACTGTCCTCTAGAAAAAGCTCTACCAATTTAAGCACCTAGTGTACGAATATTTCTCAAATGCAGTTAAAAAGGGACTATCAAAATGGCAGACTCAAGGAAGTGAAAGACTTAACAGTCCATCCCTCTGCCTGCAGGGAGAGTCAGAATGACTACCCTGCACCTGGAGGAAAGGCAGTTAGTTTAGGAGAATTGAAGAACACTTGGGATTTCTCTCTCAGGTTAGTACCATTGTGGTTTGGGACCAAGAAGAGGCAGTGGTGCAGGTTGTTTATTTATATAAGTTTATGAATTATCTTTACAGAGCTAAGAGTGAGCTGGAGAAATGGTGTTGACATAAGCTCAGAAAAGCAGTCCAAATATTGATTGATTCTCAGTTATGTGTGAGAGCCTGAGTTACGTGCTGTGAGTGATACGGGGTGAGGCCGTTCTTGCCCTCAAAGAGACCAAAATCCAGTTGCAGGGAAAAGTGTGGGCATCGGAATCTGAAAGACCCGGATTTTAGCTCTGATTCTGCTACTTATCTTAGCAGTGACCTTGGGGAGGTTACAGAGTGTGTCTGGTCTTCAGTTTCCTCACCTGAAAAATGTGGTTAGCGATAAAGGTAGTGTAAAAAGGAAATGAGACCATGCGTGTCAAGTGCTTAGCACAGTGCCAGGCATGTAACACAGTAGCTCTCAGGAAATGGAACTACCACTGCTTTAGTAATGATTTCTCCTATCTTCCAAGGATTTTATGGAGATTAAATGAAATAATGAATGCAAAATACTTAGTACTATGCCAGCATCAAGTTAAGAAGTGATTATGATACTGATAACCCTTTTGGAGAAGAGGAAATCTATCATAAGTGAGTTGTAACAGTCATAAAAGAGCAACAGAAGGATAGGCACTCTTGTCCCAGCAAAGGTGAGTCTGGGCACATATGGGTGAAGATAGTGTGGGCTCTCCAAGTCCCATGACACCAAGACTTAGGAAGATCAGCTGCTCAGAGCCATTGCAAGTTCTGCTCCTCTCAGCTCTTGGTGCAAGTTCTGCCCCACTCACCTCTCCTCCTTTGTACTCACCTCATTCAGGGCGCCTGGAGGGCATTTTGTCTCTGTGGAATCGTGAGGGCGTGCCTGTGGCTTGCCTGGAATTGTCTACCAAGGCCAAAGCTTTTGAGGAGCAGGTGATATTTTTCTCTTGTGCCATCACTAAAGAATAGCTTTTGTAGCTTGAAATAAGACAGGGTATTCAAGAGCTCTGAGTGTCTGGCAAAGAAGTCAGTGGCTGGAACAGCGGCAGTGGATGTCTTCGAAACGCAATTGATGCATACACTTTTCCCCCTGAGACACTTTCTTCTTATGGGTTGGAAGCTGGTCTGTTTCAGTGATGTGTGCTGGCTTCTCCCTTCCTGAAGCCGATGTATTCAGTGCCCTAGGTTGAAGAAGAATGAGGACAAATGAACTGTTGCTCTGAAGTACTAATGCTGCAGGCCTTTATGAAATAAAACCTTTGTTGAATGGAAAATATGATTGTCTTCCCACTTTCAAAAGTTACTTGTTTACCTGTTGCTCATAAAGCTCAGGGTAATTTGTGCTTGGGAAAAGATATTCTTTTGTCTGATGGGTTTCATTTCAGCACCATAGACTTCCCTGAAGATTGCAAAGCTATTCTGTTGCTACACATTTATAGAGCTCGCCCTGAGGACGGAGAATTAGTGTCTGGTAATACCTTTCTGCCTGCCAATTTTACCTCACTGATTCAACCTTTGGAACTGATTTAATCAATGGATCAGCACATTATTCAAAGGGGGAATGCTATTACAGAAAAGCTTTCACGAGGGCTGATGATTCGTACAGACACTATTCAGGACTTTTAATAACATCACATAAAAGAAGCACATTTGAATGTTGCTTATGCCTAGAATTTTGATGAAAAATAAAATATTAAGCAGCACTTAGGAGAAACCCACAGCTTGGATTTATGTGTGCAGACATTTCTTCTGAGAAAGAATACTTAGAATGGTCTAGAAAGAAGATCCACGAAAAACCAAAGTCACCAATGGACAAGCCTAATGAAAGGGGGAGAAATGAGAGGTTGACTGTGATAATTAAGCTAAAGTGCTGTGCCTAGTTCCCGATGGCTAGTGTACTCCAGTGGAAAGAGTGCCAGCTTTGGTGGCAGAGTCCTGCGTGTGCATAGCTCAGCTCAGTTGTCAGGCAAGTGAAGGTCTCTGATCCTCATTTGCCTCCTCTGTCAAATGAGGGTTAGTAATACTTACTTCCCAAAATGTTTGGTGAAGATTAGGATAGTAAGGACTTGTTTTTATTTTCCTTTTGGAACTCAGTCCATGTTCTTTATATTTGAAAAATTATTTATGTCCTCAAACTAGAATCTAAGTTCTGTGGGTATGGTGGGTCTGATAAAGTATTTGGTATCTGTTTTACCAGGCAGGTCCCACTCACCTTGAGGGTTGACCCCGTGGAGCCCGCTTGTAGACTTGGATGCTTGGGTCATTACCAAAGCGCTCTGCATAAGGAGGACGATGTTTCATCTTCAGGATAGACTGGCTGGCTCCACTCACTAAGTGGAAACACCATAACATCATGTTTTTTTTTAAAAAAAAAAAAGGCTTTGCATTTCATTTAGGAGTAGTTTGGTTTTTTTTTTTTTTTTTGCGGTACGCGGGCCTCTCACTGTTGCGGCCTCTCCCGTTGCAGAGCACAGGCTCCGGATGCGCGGGCTCAGCAGCCATGGCTCACGGGCCCAGCCGCTCCACGGCTCTCAACCACCGCGCCACCAGGGAAGCCCTCAGGAGTAGTTTTGAATCCCAGTTCTCCTGCTTAATAGCTATATAATGTTGTGCAAGTTGCTTAACCTCTCTGTGTTTTTTTTTTCATCATTTGAAACGTGAGAATAAAAGGAGAGCAATGAAGAGTAAGTGAAATTAGGCATTCAGGGACTTCCCTGGTGGCGCAGTGGTTGAGAGTCTGCCTGCCGATGCAGGGGACACGGGTTCGTGCCCCGGTCCGGGAAGATCCCACATGCCACGGAGCGGCTGGGCCTGTGAGCCATGGCTGCTGAGCCTGCGCGTCTGGAGCCTGTGCTCCGCAACGGGAGAGGCCGCAACAGTGAGGCCCGCGTACCGCAAAAAACAAAACAAAACAAAAATCATAGTCAGAGGGAGGACATTAACTGGAATTTCACTTTTGGTTCTTTTTTTTATTAATTTAATTTTTAATTGAAGTATAGTTGATTTACAATGTTGTGTTAATTTCTGCTGTACAGCAAAGTGACTCAGTTATACAATATATACAATCTTTTAAATATTCTTTTCCATTCTGGTTTATCCCAAGATACTGCATACAGTCACCTTTGGTTCTTGAAGGAAGGAAAAGCCCATCCCTGTAAGTGGGTGTCCATTAATTTGGTGGGCAGGGGAGACTCAGCTTGGCCTGGGGGGAATTTCTGCATGGGCACCCAACAGACAGATCAAGAGTGATGGTTCCCTTCAGGACTCATGAAACAGGAGGCTGGTTGAATTTTCTACTTTTCAACTGGCTGCTTGAGAGTTTGTAGATAGTGTGTGCCCCCATATCCTCCACTTCACAGAACAGGGATTTGGTACCTGAGAGATGTAATGCAAATGTCCCATCATAGTCTCTCGGACTGCTAACGCTGAAGGGATTTTAGCCATCATCTAGATTACGAAGCAGAGAACACACATCATTATTCTTTCACTGTTTCTCCAAGAATATCAGTGATTGTTTAAATGCCTTTCATGGTTAGTTTCCTGCATTACATCCCATTCCCAAATGGTTAGTATTTCTTGGGTTCAAAGTCTAACTCTGCCATTGACCAGCTGTGTGACCTTGGGCATGTCACTTGCCCTCTTGTGGCCTCATTTCCTTTTAGAAAAGAGGCAAACTGGATTGGTGGATCTTTAGGTCCTTTTTAGCTTTGAATACAAAAGATTCTCCCAGAAATAGAATTGTGCTATTCCTTTTTTGGGAAAATCCATTCTTTCCTCATGTTGAAATAATATCAGTCTAATGAGTCAGGTAATCATGCTGTAAGAATTGTCTCACAGAGTCTAGAAGGAGGGAAGCATGGATATATGCTGAAGTATGTTTCTCCCATTAGATCTATTTTGGTATTCCGAGTGACATTTGTTCCTGCATTGCTGACATTGCACGCCAACATGCTATCTGGCAGGGCACAAACTGATTAAGACCTATTCCGAGAAAACATATACTCTCTTATTGAAATCCAAACACATTGATTGTTTTATCTCTATCAGGAGAGATTGCTCTCTCTTTGGTGATGGATGACAACTCTCCACACCACTCCATCTGCCAACTGGACAAGGGGTGACACAGGCAGCTTCCAAGTCTTGTGGGCTGAGCCATTAACTGTGACAGTCAGCTTCAAACCCTCAGTCACACTGTCATGTCCCTAGCATGGTCACAGTGAGCAAGATTAGATGTGTCACAGCTGAAAGATGATTCCTATACCGAGGCCTTGGTGGCAAGAACCTTGAACAATGGCAGGCCCATCTAGAAGCTTCTGTACAGGGGGGGACCTGGAGAGGTTTGAGAGCAGAGCACAGCTCTTACAGAGAGGACATGTGGGGTCTGCACCGCGTGCTGCTTCTCTGCGCCCCAGCATGATAACAGGAACGCCCCAGAAGTGTTATATCCCAAGTATTTATGAGCTAAATGTAATGTTTCCCTCTCTCTGGGAATGCCTAGTGAATACCACTTACATTTGCACAGAATGGTTGCATTTCACCAAGTACTTTCACATTCATTAGCTCATTCGATTCTTAAAACTTTAATCATGGGACATGGATAGAACTTACGCCTTTACCATGTTACAAATGAGGAATTAGCCCCACAGCCCACTCTTCAAGGCTTGAACCCATGGCTCCTAGTCCCAGGATTCTTTCTACTATATGAGCTGTTCAGTTATCCAAGCCTAGAGCTAATGTCTGCAGGTCAAGTAATCATAGCAGCTCACATTTATTGAGCTCTTGCAGTGGCCCAGGGACTTTATGTAATTCTCATTTAATCTTCACAGCAACCTAATGAGGACAATATTATTATTGTAATCCTCATTTCACAGAAGAGGAAAATGAAGCTCAGAGAGGTTAAGAAACTTGCTCAGGGTTACATGATCGTAAGTGACAGAGCTAAGACTCAAACCCAATCCGTTTGGCTTCAGACTCTATGTTCTTAACCATGATGCTATGCTGCTGGCAACTCCCTGTCACCTACCTTGTCCAAAAAGGTTAAGACTAGGAAGAATACGAGTGGGTTTTATTTCCTGCACTATGTTAGCAACAGAGGCCCAAGGGGAAATGCTATTTTAAGTCAGTCTTCTGGCAAGAGCTGCTAGGAGCTAACATCATGTCAGTATAGACCAGTATGCCCACAGGCCCATTTCTGGATTCCTTCTGGCCTCTGCCACTCTAGCCCTTCTCCCTGACCTCGCAGTCCTTTCCCTCTGGATCCACAGAAATATTGTCACTCCTCTTTGGACACCCTTTTAGATGACATGTGTAGGGTTATTATAGAGAAATATTTCAGATTTAGTATTATTTATTCCCCACTTACTTCTAAAAAGGACCCGAAGGGACTCCCGATAAGAACTATTAAGTAACTGAAACTTAGAAAGAGATCTGAAACCTTGTAGAAGAAAGGCAAGGGAGAAGAGGAGGTAAAAGTGGTTTCCATCAAGAACTTGGGATGGAAGTCATTTCAAACATTTATTAAGCCCCGTGCACTGGGTCCTGGGACTGCCACTGAAAATGCAGAGCTGAGTCAAACATAGCCCCTGTCCTCAAGGAGCTCAAAATCCAGGAGCATTAGAAGGATCCGTGGAGCATTCAGTTTGCCTTTGAATTCTAGCAAAGACAGACAGTAAGTGGAATGTTATGGGTTGTTTAGTACTGATCTGAAAAATGGAGTTCCGTCTGTTCTTCAGGAGAGACAAGCTTCTTTAAAATACTGAAGAGTAATGATAAATGATCATTTTATATCAATAGTAGTTAATACTCCTCGAGAGCTCACCATGTGCCAGTCACTGGGCTAAGCACGTTGCATTCATTATCCCACTGAGTCCTCACCAATATCCCCATGATGTATGTATAATGACCCCCATTGTACAGATGGGGAAATTAAGGCGAGGTGGAATTACCATGTGGACTCGTATGTCATATAAGGAGTGATATCTTTAATGGAGTTTTTGCAGAGGATTCAGACCTGCCTTTCATAAAGCCAGGGCACTCATCCCTCTGCCATTTCGGTCTTCCCTGTAATTCTGCAGGAAACGGCTATGAATATACTGTCTCCAAAGGCAGTGACTGTAGCCATTGTGCTTTGGTATTGCCATTTGGGACCTAATGGTTCAGAAGATGCAATAACTTTCCTCACATGGACCAATTACAAAAGAACTCCCTTTTTAAAGCAGCAGCATGAGCTAGAACAGGCACTTCATTATCTGCCTCTGTCCATGGGGAAGTAGAGATGCTGGTGAGAGGATTGGCCTGGGAAATGGGAGGGCTTGGGATCTACACTTTCAGGGTCAAAGAACTTCATGCCCACTCCCGGGATTGGCTTCCCAGGATGCTCTGGTGCTGGCTTGCCCCCTGCAGGAGGGCGCTCCTGGGGTTTGTCTCTCAGTGGGATCCCACTGGCAGCCTCTCCCCTCCCACAGCAGCAGCGGGCCTATTGACTTCCGGGCACTCATTTCCCAGGGCCCTTTTCAGCCCCTGAGAGCCACAAGTTCTTTTCACTCTGGGAGTTTGCAGACGGGGCCGCACCAAGGAGAACAGATGTAGTTACCCTGTGGAGCGCTTTAATCTAGTGAATTGTGCTCAGACAGGTAAAAAGTAATTTTCCTTCTTTTCCTGCATCTTTCTGAAAGTTTCTAGGGTCAACTAGCCAGGACTCTGCAGCCTTCTCGGCTCCAAAGCAGAGGCAAAAGTCATTTCTTTCTTTATCCCTTGAAAAAGTTGGAAGGGTCTTAGATAGAAAGTGATCTTTTTTTTTTTTCATACCTTATCCCAGGAAACAGTGCTCTCTTTTTAGTTAAGCTGAATTGAATACAAATCATATCACCCCAAATGGAGTCATTACAAGTCTTGTTAGTAATCAGAGTATTATTCTTTTATTTTTATTGGTTACATATGGAACATCTTGTTAAAAAGCCAGTGCCTTCGGCCTGGGCCTCAAATTCCCTTTTCCCTCAGGCAAATACACTTAGCAAGTGAGGGATGCCCAGGTTTCAAGAGTGAGTGAGTTATATGTGTTGACAGCAGAGTGGGAAGGTGGGCATTTACCAAGCCTGTTCCCCTCTATTGAATCAAATAGTTCTCATTGTCTCTCACACTCCTGCTGTCTCTTTCCACACACACACACGTGCACAGACACGCACACAGATGCATTTTCCTTTCTAAAACTTGTCTTCACTCTGAGTGCATATTCTCCTTCCTTCTTCACCCTATCCCACCCCACCCCACGTTACTGCTCTTCTGGTCGCCAGTGCCCCTCCCTTCCTAACTCTGCCATATCAAGCTTTTCGTGTAAAGAAACTGAACTTTTGGGGCAGAGAACTCTCTTCCTGCCGCAAACGGATGGGGCACGTGTTCCCTCAGGAGATGTCAGCTGCGAAGGGTGTGCCATAAGTTGGAGCCAAGTCTTTACTCATTAGCTATGTGACCTTGAGCAGAACACTGACTCCTCTGAGCCTCAGTTTCCTCAGTGAATCATAAATGGAACCTACTTCGTAGGATTATTGTGTGAAGATTCGGTAAAAATAAGGCATATAATGTAGCATACGGCTCAGCTCAGAGGAATCAATAAATCTTGGCTGTTATCACCAAGAATTGTGATCTTAGCTGTTTTGCAGGATTTTGCTCCATCTTGATTCTGTTTCTTTGCTGCTCAGGACTCAGAACAAGCTTCTTCCTCACCGAATTACTTGCTTTTTAAAATTGAGGTGAAATTTACACAACCAAATTCACCATGTTAAAGCGGACTATTCAGCGGCATTTAGTACACTCACAACGTTGTGAAATGATCACTATCTAGTTCAAAACATTGTTATCACCCCAAAAGGAAACCCTGTACCCACTAAGCAATCACTCCCCACTCCCTCCCTCCACCAGCCAAATTATTTTCTTTGAAATCGATTTCTTTCGGATTGTAAGCCATTCCAGAAATCTGAGGAGTTCAGGAAGCTGAATTATAGACAGTAATAGTTTTCCTAAACTCAGGCAGAAATGCATTCCTAAATAGAAGAAAGAGACTCTGATAGCCTAGGACTGACTTATCAGAGAGCAGAGTGGACAATCCGAAGAGATACACTCATTCCTTCCTGCCAACACAGATTCCGTCTCTTGTATGCTTGTCTGTCCTACTTCACTTTATTTTCTTTGTCTTGTGGCTGAAAGAGAAAACGGGCTTGAAACTTGGAGTGAGGGGAGGGATGGATTTTTAACACCCCTGTCCACAAATTATGGGAAAGCCTGGGGAAGGAGGTGAGCAGGTCAGTGTCTTTGCATTGACTTTCCATCCTGCCACATTCCAAGAGAGGAATTTTAGTCTTGGGAGGCATGTTCCAGATAACCCTCAGGGAAAATGCAACCCTTTGAAGTCGGCTTGTTTCTGCAGCTGCTGATTTCTTCCCACCGCCCAGGTTGGAGGGGCCCAGGTCATCAGCACTCAGGGGCAGCCTGATTGGCTACTTCTTTGCAGCGGGTCAGTTCGTAGGCTTCTTGCACCAGGCTGTGTGAGGAAGGGAAAAGGCTGATGAGTCAGCTGCAAAGGACAAAAGAGAGAAGCTCCAGTTAGCTCAGGACTCAAGTAAGAAGTGGGGAAAAGGACAAACACTTAAGAAGGCTCATTGGTGAAAATACTCTCCGATTTGGCAAACGTCTGTGAAGGCCTGGTATGGTGACCAGTTTGTCTGGTGGGGCTGTGGGCCTCCCTGAAAAGGCTTCTCTCGCCCTTTGGAGCCAAGCTTGGCAAGCTTCTTGGTATAGTCAATGTTCAGGCAGATTGTGTGGGGTTCAGGACTTCTAGTCAGGCCTTTTAGGTTGCTCTATCAGTTTTTAAAATCTTTTAAAAAAGTTTGATCGAGGGCTTCCCTGGTGGCACAGTTGTTGAGAGTCCGCCTGCTGATGCAGGGGACACGGGTTCGTGTCCCGGGCCCATGAGCCGTGGCTGCTGAGCCTGCGCATCCGGAGCCTGTACTCTGCTATGGGAGAGGCCACAACAGTGAGAGGCCCGCATACTGCAAAAAAAAAAAAAAAGTTTGATCGAGATATAATTGACATCTAAAATTGTATAAGTTTAAGGTGTGCAGCACAATGATTTGAAATATGTATATATAGCAAAATGATCACCACATTAAGTCTAGTTAACATCCATCACCTCGCATAGTTACAATTTTTTTCCCTTGGGATGAGAACTTCTAAGATCTACTCTCTTAGCAGCTTTCAAACATACATACAATATAGTATGGTTAATTATAGTCATCATGCTGTATATTACATCCCAGAACTTATTTATATTTAAAAAAATTTATTGAAGTGTAGTTGACTTACAATATTATATTGGTCTCAAGTGTACAACATAGTGATTCGATATTTTTATAGATTACACACCATACAAAATTATTATAAAATAGTGACAGTAATCCCTTTGCTATACATGACATCCCTCTGACTTATTTATTTTATAACTCGTAGTCTGTACCTCTTAATCCCTTTCACCTATTTCGTCCCTTCCCCCACCCCTAGAACTTCTTTATCTTACAACTGGAAGTTTATACCTTTTGACCACCTTTATCCAATCCCCCCTCCCCTCTACATGCTGCCTCTGGCAAGCACAATTCTGATCTCTATTTCTATGAGCTTGTTTTTTTAAGATTCCACATGTCAGCGAGATCATGCAGTGTTTGTCTTTCCCTGTCTGACTTATTTCACATAGCATAATACCCTTAGGGTCCATCCATGTTGTTGCACATGGCACAGTTTCCTTCTTTTTTATGGCAGAAGAGTATTCCCTTATGTATATATACCACATCTTCTTTATACATCCATTCCATTCATCCATGGATGAACAGTTATGCATCTTTTATAAGAGCAGCCTCTTCCTAGGAAACCATATCCCTACCTTGGGCAACTTTGCCATAGTATATAAGACCAGAAAGGGAGTAGGGAAGACTAACACATTTTGGCATCTTTGCTTTGATGGGTGGTGAATGGGGTTTCTCATATTAATTCTAAAAGTAGCTAGACACATAAGGGAGCTCTGTAATTTAAATGTGCTTCGTCTGTTGGGTCTTGCTCAAACTCAGTGATCCTCACACTTTAGCCTGCATCGGAATCACCCAGGGTGCCCATTCAAAATTCAGACTCCTGGGGCTTCCCTGGTGGCGCAGTGGTTGAGAGTCCGCCTGCCGATGCAGGGGACACGGGTTCGTGCCCCGGTCCGGGAAGATCCCATGTGCCGCGGAGTGGCTGGGCCCGTGAGCCATGGCCACTGAGCCTGTGCGTCTGGAGCCTGTGCTCCGCAACGGGAGAGGCCACAACAGTGAGAGGCCCGCGTACCGCAAAAAAAAAAAAAAAAAAAAAAATTCAGACTCCTGGGCCCCATTCTTGTAGAATCAGAACCATGGTGAGACCAGAGAAACAACTCTAGGGCAAGTAACTCCAAGTGATTCTGAGGTAATTGGTCTTTGAACTGAACTTACTGAAACACTGCTCTCAGGAGTCATATGGAGGGGAGGATCAGAATAATCTGATTATTCACAAAAGTTATATCGAGGTACATTGAAAAGGAGTAACCCCAAAGGAGAGCTTCTCATTCATTTCTGTTTATTCCTGTTCCTATTTTACTAAGAGAGTTTTAAGTAAGTGGCCATTATTTTTTATTGAAAATACATTAAGTGAAATTGTAGGACTAGTTTCTAACAGTTTTAGTTTTAACCTCATCCATGAGCTGAAATTTGAAAAGTGTTCTTGAAGACCCATCTCTGCATTTTAATAAATAGAAATTTTTGAAGTTTTCATGCTCGAGGGTATTTTGTTTTCTCATGTTTGTTCATTTGGGGAAGAATGAATTTTGCCTCCTATTCATAAGGCAGGAGATTCAGTGGCTCCCACTGAATTAGTTCTTTCTGTTCCTTGAGGAAAGAGCTTAATAGAAAAAAGATTGCATTCTGGAAATTGAATGATTTTTTATGTTGCTACAGTTAGATGGATTCCTATAAATGAGCCCCAAACAAAATGGTTAAATCTCTCTTAAAAGGCAGATATTTCAAACAAAGGGGAAAGTTTCTGAACAGCCCAAGTCTTATTTTGGCCTGTGGCATGTGTTTGTCTCAAAAAGACTTTTAGAAGTATCATAAAAACACCGGAGCATTGCCTAAATCACCCCTTCCTTCAGCTGGGCCTTCAGCTAACTTTTCACTTATGGAGGGGAAGAGGGAAGAGGGAGAGGCAGACAGAGAAAGACACAGAGACAGAGACAGAAAGACACAGAGATACACACACACACACACACACACACACACACAGAGAGAGAGAGAGAGTCCCCAGTGGGCCAGCCTCCACCTGGGACTCCCTCCACCCCATTCTGCAGTCTGATCACACCCATACATGACCCAGCGTCTGCCCAAGTGCCACCAACCATGCTTCCCTGCTCCCTGGCAGAGTGACCCAGAGAGTTTCCGGAGGCAATTCAGTGAGCCTTCCAGCCCGTCTTGGTGCCAGAAACCAAAGTGACTCTATCCTTGAAGCTTGTTTCTGAAATCCTCCAGCAACTCTCCAGAAGGCTCGCCTCTCTGCTGGCTGCATCTCAGAGATGCTGGCTTTAGACTGTGGGAACTTTTTTTTTTTTTTTTTTTTTTTTTGCGGTACGTGGGCCTCCCACTGTTGTGGCCCCTCCCATTGCAGAGCACAGGCTCCGGACGTGCAGGCCCAGTGGCCATGGCTCACGGGCCCAGCCGCTCCGCGGCATGTAGGATCTTCCCGGACCAGGGCTTGAACCTTTGTCCTCTGCATTGGCAGGTGGATTCTTTCTTTTTTTTTTTCCAGTACGCGGGCCTCTCACTGTTGTGGCCTCTCCCGTTGCGGAGCACAGGCTCCGGACGTGCAGGCTCAGTGGCCATGACTCACAGGTCCCGCCGCTCCGTGGCATGTGGGATCCGGAATCCTCCTGGACCGGGGCACGAAGCCGTGTCCCCTGCATCAGCAGGTGGACTCTCAACCACTGCGCCACCAGGGAAGCCCGGGAACTTCTTTTGCTGGTAGCACATTTGAGGTGAGTTACAACAACCTCCTCCCTCAGCTTCAGCTTCCTGTTCCTAAGGGTGAGTTAGACAGTTAGTCTCAAATAGTCCCAGCTGTTAGGGCTTCCCAGGGGACCCTCCCTGTGAAGTGGTTTTCTCCTTTGGTAATGTGGATTGCTTCTAATGAGGCTGCCTGCTTTATCTTTAATAGACGATGCTAGATTGCACATGTATAGCTAAACAGTACCTTTTGCCCCAAGAGTTTGAAGAGTTTTCTGAGATCACTCTTTTTTTTATATATATATCAATTTATTTATTTATTTTTGGCTGCAATGGGTCTTCATGGCTTTGCGTGGGCTTCCTCTAGTAGAGGCGAACGGGGACTACTCTTCCTTGTGGTGCACGGGCTTCTCATTGCGGTGGCTTCTCTTGTTGTGGACCCCAGGCTATAGGCACACAGGCTTCAGTAGTTGCGGCTCACGGGCTCAGTAGTTGCGGCTCACGGGCTCAGTAGTTGTGGCTCACGGGCTCAGTAGTTGTGGCTCTTGGGCTGTAGAGTGCAGGCTCAGTAGTTGTGGCGCACGGGCTTTGTTGCTCCACGGCATGTGGGATCTTTCCAGACCAGGGCTCGATCCCGTGTCCCCTGCATTGGCAGGTGGACTCTCAACCACTGCACCACCAGGGAAGTTCCCTGAGATAACTCTTGAGAGCCTTGGACCCAATGGCATTTTCCTCACTGTGGGTGAAATTTTTTTTCCTTTTTTCCCCATGGAGCTGACCTAGTTCTTCTGCTCTGGGGTACTATGTTTGTTTAGGGAAATGACTCTTTGGGTCTCAAAAGACACACACACACACACACACACACACACACACACAAAAGGGAATGGGAGAGCAAGATGGAGAGAGACTGGGGAGGAAGAAAGAGAGCATGAGAGAGCGAGAAAGAAAGCGAGTTCATAATCATGCTTGAGAACAAGGTCGTGAGAGCTGTGGGAGAGACAGAAAGGGAGGGATAGAGGAAGCTCAGTCCAGAGAACACCCAGGAGTGTGAGCAACCTCGAGAAAAGAGTGCCCACAGAGCAAAGAGAATGAGACATGCCGGAAGCCACAGGGCAAGCCAGATGCAGAGCCCAAGAGAGGGGCCAAAGGGAAGAAGGAGAAGGGGGAGTGAGCGCTCAAGGGGCAAATGAGTCAGCAAGAGAGGTTAGCAAATACCTGTGGGCTGATTAAGTCCAAAGTGAATAGCCACTGCTCCCAACTTGATAAGTAAGTGAGAGTGGAAGAGAAGATGCTAGGGGACTGGCACACATCCAAAGTGGAACTTCTGGGCCCTCCAGACACACATGCTCAGGATCAACCTTGTGCAACCACTTTAAAGACCCAGATCTCAATTGGAGTTGCACATACACTCCCCCTGCTCCATTAATATTATTTGAAATTATAAAACAATTGTCATCATTAAATACAAAGGAGAGCATGATAACTTTAGAGTATACTTTTTTTCATGCCACCTTCCCATCCACAGACTCATATTAGATGGCTTTACTTAGTGGTTCCCAAACATCAGACCTGGGGTCACACTGGATAGATGTCACAGACTCCTTCGTGGTAAAATGGCAGGTTCCTCCATGTTGATTGCAGCACTATTTATAACAGCCAAGACATGGAAGCAACCTAAGTGTCCATCAACAGAGGAATGGATAAAGAAGATGTGGCACATAGATACAATGGAATACTACTCAGCCATAAAAAAGAATGAAATTCTGCCATTTGTGGCAACATGAATGGACTTGGAGGGCATTATGCTACGTGAAGTAAGTCAGACAGAGAAAGACAAATACTATATGATATTACTTATATGTGGACTCTAAAAAATACAACAAACTAGTGAATATAACAAAAAAGAAACAGACTCACAGATATAGAGAACAAACTAGTGGTTACCAGTGGGGAGAGGGAAGGGGGGAGGAGCAATAGAGGAATGGGGGAAAAAGGGTTATTATGAGATTATATGAAATCATGTGTGTGAAACTTTTGAAGATTATAAAGCATTTTAGAATTTTTAAAAAATAATAAAATTATCTAAATATTGCAAATAAATAAAGTGGCAGGTTCCTGAACCTTTTCCCAGAAAGTATGATTTAGGAGGGCTGGGCTGAGGTCTGGCAATCTGTAGTTTTAATACACAGCTCTGTTGGAGATTCCGATGCCCAGTGGACCTTAAGCAGCACCCTTTCCTAGGAAGCAGTCACAAGTTCAGCTGGGTCACTGACCTTAAGCCCGACTGCTGACTGCTCCCTAGCAGTGCCCAAACTATGGTGAGGTGAGTGAGGCAGTCACCTCGGGTACAAAACTTAAGGGGGTGCTAAAAATCTCGGTAATCAGAGTAAATAATATTTTGATGATACGTTTTACTCAAAATAAATGCAGAGAAATCCAGGGTGAACCAAATGTGAAACTTGTACATGAAGACAGTCTCCAGCTCTGCCCTTGCACACTCCTACCTCTCTTGCCCCACCCTAATGCTATCCCATGTTCCAATTAAACTTTATTTACAAAAACAGGCAGACTGCAGGTGAGAATTTATTGATTTGATTTTTTAGGATATTGCATTAAAACATGATTTATCCAAGTAGCGCTCATATTTTGGTTGCTAATAGCATTCTCCAATAAAGTAACCAAGGCTCCTTGGAGAAATGACTGATTCTAGGAATGGGGCAGGAAATATACAAGATGAGCCTGGAGTATCCTGTAGTGCCAGAAAGTAAAGAAGTGCTAAAAAACAAATAAACAAAAAAATCCAAAAAGCAAAACATTGATGGGGGTATGGCACAGGAGTCAGCTGAAAGAGCTACCAATGGCCAAAGCTGGAAAAAATTGAGAAATAAAGTAAATAAGGTAGTATTGGGAATTCCCTGGCAGTCCAGTGGTTAGGACTCCATACTTCCACTGCCAAGGGCACAGGTTCAATCCCTGGCCGGGGAACTAAGATCCCACAAGCTGCATGGTGCAACCGAAAAAAAAGCAACTGAGAAAAAAAAAGGTAGTATTGGAGTAGAACACAAAGTATAATATAAATATCAGAGTCCATATTGATATAAATTAATGATTAAATAAATGGGTAAGAAGAAACAACTCTCCTGTGCAGGGTAATTCCAAATAATTTGTATAAATACTCTGCCAGATGATCAAGGCCAACACCAACAGCCATAGTCATAAATCATGTGGATAGTACATACCCTTGATATGGTGTGATAAGAATGACACTTTATCTCTGTGGTCTTACTGTCAGTAATCCAGAGCCCTGGTCTAAGCATGAGAAAATATCAAGAAAAGTCCAGTAGAATGGTATCCCATAGAATACCTGGCCAGTACTCTTCAAAATTGTCAAGGTCATCAAATACCAGGAAAGGTGGAGAAACTGTCATTGCCTAGAGGAGCCTAAGAAGATGGACAGCTACATGTAATGTGGGATCCTGGAACAGAAAAAAGTGAAAATTATGGAAATCTCAATGAAGTATAGACTTTAGTTCATAATAACATTGATTGTGGCAAAGGTACTTTACTAATCCAGTATGTTAATAATAGGGGAAACTGGGTATGGGGTATATGGGAACTTTCTGTACTGTCTTCACAATTTTTCTGTAAATCTGAAACTATTATAAGATACAAACATTTACTCTAAAAAGTATCTTGATTACTGAGTGTTTTGACGCCCCATTAAATTTTACACCCAAGGTGAGTGCCTCACTTGCGTCACTCTAGTCCTGTCCAGCTGCCTAAATACAAAACAAATTTCTAGCGCTAGTTTCCTGGGAGAGAACTGTACATACTGCCCCCTTGGCCTACATTCTCTTTATTTGTGTATAAATAAAACCATAGTACTCTTTCCCCGCAACAGGCTTCTCCTCGGAGTAAGCTGTATTACACTCCTTGGCTTCTGACAAGGAATTTCTTTAGAGAAAAAGCTTAGTGGGCACTTCTGAAAGTTGCAGGTTTCCAGCCCTGTGAAGAGGCCAGGCAGTGGTCAGAAGCCGAAGCCACAGAAACAGGGTGTCATCCAAGAGAGGTCACCCTTCTGTGCCCAGCCAGCCAGAGCTTTCCCCGCAGTTGCTTTATTCCTGCAGAGGAAAGCTGTCTTCCCAGAGCATACAGAGGCCATCTTTGCTGCCTGGGTCTGCCCCTCAGCCAGAGCTCTGGAAACCCCACCCTTTGTCCCAGAAGGTGACAAGACCAGAGTAGATTTCATCCTTCCTGTTATTTACTCTCTTGCCTCTTTTCCCTCTTTTCACATCAGTACTGACAAGAGAAGACAAATATCCATTTAAGGCATAATGTCATAGGCACAGACCTCTCCCCCACCCCTCCGCTTCCCCTCAGTGTCTCTACCCTGGTCCGAGGTAGAGACACTGCTTTCACTTTATTCCCCCAGGTGACCACATCAATGAAAGCACAGTGTGGAACCAACTTGAGCTCTTCCGGTTTCTGACTTGACTCTGGTGGAAAAATTTGTTTTGAGGGGAACTGGGATCCAGGAGGAGGTGGTGCTGACACTAGCTCGGAGTGTACCATCTCATCTCCGACGGGCATCTCTGTAAGAAGATCCTTCAAAGCCAGGCGGTGTGATTCCCATTGGAATAAGTGGCTGAATCTGGTGTCTGTTCTTTAACAGCTCTGCCACTTGGGGGTTAGCAGAGGGAAGTGCTAGAAAATGCATGCCAGAGACTCCATCCGGTTTCATGTATAAGAACATTGGCTCCAGCTTCAAACAGACTTGGGTATCAATCTGAGCTTGAGAATTTCTTCCCTGTGTGATGTGGACAAGTTACCTAGCCCCATAGAAACTCCATTTCTTCCTTTGTAAAACAGAGGGGCCAGAGAGTTGCTGTGAGATTGGGACTGGGGTGGGGCATACTTCCACTAGAGTACAGACCCAGGAATTACTCTGGAGATGTGTTGCAGGAGGCCTGCCAGTTTTGCAGGGCTGTTTCCTTCTTGCTGATTGATTAATCAGTGAGAAATGGCTCAGGAACCAAGGTTGGCCCTTGGGAGAATCCCGGAAGAGACAGCCTGGAAAATAATGGTATTCCTAGGATCCCATGGCACCAAGGTTTCTTGACCTTCCTTTTCCAGGCACACAAGAAGGAGGGAGCGCTCCTTGGTGAGAAGGGGTTTCCAGAGGAGAGTAGCTGGGGGGGTCTTGTCCCCCTTTTCTCTCCTGTTTGGTCAGGCCACATACTGAATTCTTTGCATTTGAAATGTGTGATGATCCCTGTCTGGGCTTTGCACTCAGGTCCCTGGGAGCCAGGGGCAGCCCTGAGAACGGGCAGCATCATGCATCTGGCTTCCCAGGTGCAGTCCTGAGAATGTGCTGATGGAGTTTAGTTTTAATAGCAATCATAACTCAGGAGACCTACTCTTTACTTTTTTTGATTGTGCAGCTGAAGAGTAGATGACCTCATTGAAAAGTGGAGGATGGGGGAGGGGGGATAGAAGCAGCTGTTGCCACAGGAAACAACTCCCCTTGTGGGGCACACTGCTCCTAAGGGTTCTTTGGGAGTGGGCTGGACCCAGAATGACAGCTGTCCTCTCCCAAGATCTTTCTTTGTGTACCCAGAGGTTGGGCTGAGCTGTGGGTGACTAGACTGTGGATTCAGAAACCATGTAGAACGTTTCCAAAACAAATCCTTGGCCTGTAAAATCTCCATCTGGCTTGCTCTACAAGGATCCATGGACCAGTGATTTGGTGTTTGTGGCTTATTATATACTCTCACCTTTCAGTGAATCAAAATTCAAGAGACGTGCATTAAGCGTTCAAGCCCATGGGTGAATACTTAAGCCAAAACCTTGCTGTGTGAGTGGTGTAATTTTAGGGACCAGCTGCAGATTGGGGTGGCAGGGGGTGGGAGTTTGGGATCAGGGGAATTTTCCTGGGTACTTGTTAAATCCCAGCATCTTGAGAGCTTCTTTTCCTGCTGCAGACAATGCAGCTACACAGCATTGTCTGTTTGGGCAACTACACAGATACATCCAAGTTATCCTACCCAATTCCCAGACCCTTGGCCCATCACACTGCAGAAATCAAGTACCAGAGCCAAAGAAACCCCAAACAGATGTCTGTAGATAAAAACAAAGCTAGCAGCACTACCGTACAGCCCACATACTGTTGTAGTTTTAAAAATAGATGGTTGTGGCTTTTGGTTTACTTGCTCACTCTTTACCCCATTTCCTGTTGGTTTGATACCAACCGGGCAAGGTGGCTTGCAGGCTTTCCCTAGTTCTTTTCGGTGATCGGTATCTTTCCTTTTCTAAAAAACAAAACGAAACACCTCCTCCAAAAATTCCAGTCCGTCCACATCTATTGAGCACCTACCGGGTTCACGGGCCCATTCAGGCACTGGAATCAGAGGAGGGTGTTACAAGCACACATGCGCAGATCGGACCCTGTCCAGTCTGGAGATAAAGCCTGGTCCACCCAGATTGTGGTGGGAGGTTGGCTGGGAGGAGGCTGTTGGCTCCTGGTGTTTCACAGGAAAGTTCAAAAAGGGAGCTGGGAAGCGTGGCCTCCAAAGCCCCCCACCCTGGTTAATTGGCTCTGTTTCTGAAATACACTGACCGGTATCCGAATGGGCCTAGCTCATGTTCAGGGCTGCGTGTTGAAACTTCATTAGCTCTTTTCAAAGCCCTTTTCCTATTGGTATAGAGGTTCCTCTTCACACTGCCAGTTTCCTTGAAAGGTTTGTCAGCTGCTCCTGATAGAATCACTTCAAATTAAAATGCTTCGTTCCAGGGGATACTTTATTTACAGCCAAGCAACTGTAACTAGTGGCACTCCTCCCACTAGGCTGCAGTGACTGTAGATCTTTGATACTGCTGAATGGCTCTGCCAAGGGTTCCAATTTGCTTTTATACAAGTGAATCGCCCAATTCAAAATAAATGTACCAGGCTGCCTTGCTCTTTCCGTGCCCCCGCGCTATGCCGTTCCCCATAGGCATGTAGCCCGCAGTTCAGTGCTGTCCAGCAGCTGTCTGCCTTGCACAAATACATCATGTTGGTCTACCTGAACTAAATAGTGCTTGAGCTTGATTGCAAAACATCTGGTGAGTTTAGTTAAGGAAATAGTTATTTCTGCACCAGGCTCATGTGGCTAGAAGATGTACCTTCCCAAGCCCTAAAATCAAGTGTTTCTGTGGTGCCACATTTCATTTTGAGACTCATCAAATTTTATTGCTGCAGAGGACCACTCTGTGACATCACTGCTGAAGGCTGCGTTTAGCAACCCCCACCCCCCACATTCGGTTCAAGTTCTGAAACTTTCTCTGGGCTGAGCTCAGGGTTAAGTGTTCCAATATCAGCTGGAGCCCTTGTCCTCAAGAAGCTCACAGTCTCTCAGGGGCGACAGGCAGGTCACCAGCTGGCTCTTGCTTCATGGAATAAGTACTATGATAGCAGCAAGAACCAAAAGTGCCAGGAGAATCCAAAGGAAGGAAGGATTACTTCTTCCTGGGAGGGGATCGAGTCAGCAAAGGCTGCTCGGAGGAGGTGATATTTGAGCTGGGTCAGGTGGGAAAGCTATTCCAAGCAGGGAGACGTGTGTGAGGAAAGGCACGCACGCATTTGGTGCATTTGGGGAAACTTAGCTGAGAGACGAGAGACCTCCCACGGTCCGTGGTTTTGCAGGGAAAGATCTCAGTAAAGAGCACGTGGCTATAGAAAGGTTCTTCCCAACTGTGAGCCCTTAGAACTCAGCCCCATCCTGGTCAGCATTTGCAGATGAGCAAGTGTGTGTAGTTTGGATGGCTGCTCCTGGGGTGCCAAAGTTTGGTATGTAGCCACCTTCCCCTAAATGGTGGCAACAGTGATGACGGCCAAGGACGGCAGCTTTGTGGGAGAGAGAAGTTAAATCTGAAATTTATTTTGGTCCCATTACCTGCAGTTCTCTTCTGAGCGAAGCTTAACAAGAGACAAACTGCTAACGCACTCCTGAGTGTCACCAAAGTGTTCAGGGTTGGCATGAAAAGCCGAAGAAGATGAAAAGAAAGAAAGGAATCAAAGGATCCTTCAAAAGAGAAGGAGCAGACAGTAATGGCTGTAGGATTTGGAATCACTTTTCTCTGATTGGCAGGTGGGAACTGCAGCTTAGCTGTGGTGCAGGGTAGTTCCCTTTTAATGCTATTATTGATACGAGACTCCCTGTTCCCACAGAGAGAGCGATGTTGGGGAAGAAAGGAAATATTTGATGTCTGATTCACAGGCATGCTTACTGGCCCATATGCTATGGCAGAGAAGCAGCAGCTTTATTTTGAAAAATGTCAACCTTTTTTTGTTGTTGTTGAACACATAGACAAGGTTTTAAGAAAGAATTTCATCATTTCTTAATATAAAGGTTTGTTAATAAAAATATTTTCCAAAGAATATAGCTCATCATTTTTTTCTTCTTTTGAAAAACCTCAACCTTTTTTCCTATTTTTTTTCAACCAGAGAAAAATAATGTAGGGCTTTTGTTACTAATGGTGAGCCTTTCACGTGGCTTTAATTTCCAAATCTTGCAAGCCCGCTGTTTCCTTACCCTGGTGGGAAGCAGAATGTCAGCCTGCAATCTGAAGGGTGTGAGCCTCGCGGAACAGCATCCTCTCGTGGCCCCAGCATCCACAAAGAGAGGACAGAGGCCACCGTGCTGACTGGCTGGGTTGTTCTTTTTGCCCCATGTCTGTTTGACCTTGGAAAAGTAGAGACTCGGAAAGCATCAGAATTGGAAGGGGCCTTGGAGAGCGCAGAGCCCAACCCCTCCTTGTGCCAAGGGAAAAATGGAGGCCCAGAGAGAGGAAGGGACTTGTTCGTGGTCATATGGCTTACGGAGGCAGAGGCGGGGTAGAACTTAGGCTTCTGTTTTCTAGTCCTCTTTGCACCGACCACAGGCTGCAATGCCTCTCCCAGAAGCAGGCAAGAGCAGCAGATGACTCTCCGGAAGGGGCCCGGGGAGTGTTTGAATTGCTGCCAATAGGGAAAGGGATGGAGAAGAAAGAGGAACAGGCCTACTTGCTGCTCCCCTCCCCCAGGTAAACCGTCCTGTTTCTTTCTAGTCACATTTCCCTACCAGCGAGATTGCTGCCTATTTCATATGCCTTGTAAGTAGAGAATCGATGAACTTTCTCAGTTTCAGAGGAGGTTCGCGTGGGAAGTCTTAGTATTGACCTAAGCCCCCTTTGGGCACAGCTTTTACCCTCCAATGGCCATAGTGGGAGGAAGGGGTCTGCATAGTTTAGGCATCACCTCTTCCAGGAAGCGTTCCCTGGTTTCCAAGATGGAGCTGCACATCCCCTCCCCACCTTCGCCCTTATCACACCGGGTGTATGTCTCTGTTTACACGTCTGTCTCCCTTGCTTTGAGCTCCTCAAGAACAGGGACCACATCCTCTCCATTTCCCAGTGCGTAGCACAGGGTCTGGCCCAAAGTGGACAATAAATGTTTCTTGAATGACTGAGGACTCAGATGCCCACGGTAACAAAGCTTGACTCTTGTTTCCTCGGCAAATTTAAAAAAAAAAACACCCAGCAACTCCAGGGAGAGAAAATGGGAAACCCAAGTGAGCTCTTTGTTCCTTGCTGAGAGTGATACTTCCTGGGACTCTGTAAGCCCCAGTGCTGAATAGCCCTTCTCTGTGATATGTCTGCCAGGGACACATCAGTACAATCCTACGGTGTGTTTCTTTCTGGGTGCCTGTGACTGTGGACTTCAGAAAACAGGATGGAGGTTGTTGACTAGATCACGGTTATACTAGGAGGCCATGGCTGAATTCTATCATCCTTCACGAAACATCACAGGGGAGAGGCTTCTTCCAAGGCAGAGGTGGGGGGATTATGAAGAAGGCAGAGCTTCAGGTCAGAATACATTTTGCCCCTTAACTAAATGGTTTGGTGTTGGTTCTCTGAACTTCTAGTGAGTTCTCCAAGTTTGCATTTAATGGTATTCCTGTTCCTAAAAGCCACATACGTGCAGAATCCTGGGTCATCGGAGGCAGTGTTTTTAGCTTAGATGCATTTGCTCCAGGAAAAAGCCTCTTCTTTTTGCACTGTGGCCAACGCTGGAGCAGGAAGGGCAGCTGATGATGAGCCACAAGAGACAAAGAGCGTGCTTTCAAATTCTTCCTGGTCTGTGTCCATCATTCTCAACATTTACTGTACATTCGAAGCCTTTTATCAAAACTTGGAAATTAGGGCTTCCCTGGTGGCACAGTGGTTGAGAGTCCACCTGCTGATGCAGGGGACACGGGTTTGTGCCCCGGTCCGGGAAGATCCCACATGCCGTGGAATGGCTGGGCTCGTGAGCCATGGCTGCTGAGCCTGCGCATCCGGAGCCTGTGCTCCGCAATGGGAGAGGCCACAACAGTGAGAGGCCCGCGTACCGCAAAAAAAAAAAAAAAAAAAAAAGGAAATTAATGTAAGACTCTAGGGAAGAAAAAATAAAAACTGATACAAGATTAGTAGGAAGAGAAACCTGATGCTCAGGCCCTACCCAGACCAATTCCATCAGAAGCTCATGGGCCAGGCTCAGGCATCAGTGTTTGACAAACTCCAGATATTCTACTGTGCAACCAGATTTGAAAATCACTGGCCTAAGTAGAAGGTGATAACGTGTTTACTCCTTGTTCTCGGTTACTTTCTAGGGGGTTCTAAAAAGAGGGAATCCTTTAAGCCAGAACTCTCAGGATTTCCCCCCCTCCAAGTCTGTGAAGGTTTGAGACAGTACAGAGAGAGATACTAAATCTGCTCTCACCTGAGCTGTGTCTGAGTGGATATAAACCTGTGGGTGAGGGTACAGAGTATATGGATGATGCAGTTCTCTCCCCACCATGTCTTATAAGGTCACGAGGCACTAATGATTTTGTCTTTGACTTCATTAGTCTGTCAGAGCATCTGATTCTGCCTCACAGATGACAGAATTTCACATGGACTTAAAAAAATTTCTTCCAAAGTACACTCAGAATAGTAGGGCCAAAGCAGTTTTATGGCAAATTTTAAGTCATTTTAAACTGTAAGTTTTTATTTGTTGCCTGCTTTCCATTCATTCCTGTCTTTGATCTGAAAGTGTGGTGGGCACATGGTAGTAGCAAATCTCTGACTTTTGGGCTTTTGAGGTTTGGGGCTTACAGAGAGAGCTCTTGATGGGAGGAGGCCTGTGTTGACATAGCCTTGAAGCAGCCTGTCAGTGTATTCTGTGCAAACAGGTCAGTAGAGTGAAAAAACAATCCAGCCAACTGACTGTTGGACTGATAGGTTATTTGATTGACTGGGCTGGTGGAGTCACTCAGGAAAGCTGAACCACAGCACTGTAGCCCGGGAGGCCAGACAACCAGCTGATGCTGAAAGCATCTGTTTAGCACGCATTGGAGCCTGGTTGGCTCAAGCTATTAAAACCAGAGAGGAGTGAAGACATCAAGTGCCCTGGGACACTGTGAGGATGGATGGATCTTTTCCCTCATCATATGGCATTCGAATCTTTGGGGCTATGCTGCTCATGACCCCCAAGCTTCCTCTTGAGCAATTTGAGAGGAAAGCTCAACTCTGGAATCAGACCCTGCAGCTTCTTAGCTGTGTGAACTTGAGCAAGTGACTTGACCTATCTGAGCCTCAGTTGCCTCGTCTATCCATATTACATACTTCATAGGGTTGTCGGGAGGGTTCTATGAAATGAGACATGCAAAATGCTTAGAAGAATTATTACTGCGAATACATAGAATACATCGAATATGGTAGCCCTGATGATTCT
Organism: Mesoplodon densirostris; assembly: GCF_025265405.1. Taxonomy (NCBI): domain Eukaryota; kingdom Metazoa; phylum Chordata; class Mammalia; order Artiodactyla; family Ziphiidae; genus Mesoplodon; species Mesoplodon densirostris. Next base: position 21,293,053 of record NC_082681.1, read on the forward strand.
TATGAAAAACAACGGTGTCGTAAGTAGAGTAGATAGGACACAGGCTTTGGTGTCAGATGATCTGGGTTTGAATTCTGGCTCTTCCATTTCCTGACTCAGTGGCTTGAGCAAATAGGTTAAAATCTCTTGGTTGGTCCCACTTCCCTCATCCTCTGTTGGAGCTGAAGAGTGAGATGATGTAAGCATTTAGTGCTATGCCTGGTATATGAGTGGTCCATAAATGATGGTTATTATGATTATCAGTCACCATCATCATCCTGATGGTTGCTAGGGAATTGCCTTAGTTCTTCAGCCACTCCTCAATGTGACACCTTCTCTTTACTCCTTGCCATTCCCTTCCCTTTCATTCAGTCATGCTTCAGCTTGCCATTTTCTCCCACAGGGAGTGTTGGATACAAAGTAGACCCTCGACTTATGCTGCTGCAGAGCCTGGCCTCCTTGTCACACTGCTTCATGCGTCCCTCTGTTTGCTGATGCTGAGCTTCCTGTCAATGATCACCCCGAGGTCCTATTGTAGGGATGCTGTGAAACCATGTCTCCCCAGCTTCTACCTATCTAAGCCTTAGCCTGCAGCTTTACCCTTATTCTTGTCAAATAGCACTTGGGTTTTGGCCCCTGAGTCCAGCCAATCACCAGTTCTTGATTATTTTGGTTGGGTTTTTTAGGAGGCATTGTGCTTTGATATTTATTTGGGCGTGTTTGGGTCTTGCAGAGGCCAACTGGGGTGCTACTCACATCACCATCTTCCCCGTTATTCTCTTTGTGCTTTTGTAAATCTTGAATTGACATACCTACTTCGTACTTGGCCTTGCTGAGAACGCTGACTGCTGCATCTACACACTCAAACAGGCATTGTGGGATAGCTGGTGGCACCTATCTGAAATATTACCATTGTGCCTAGACAGGCCTCTAAGGGATCAACTTGTACCCCTAAATCTTTTAAGTGGTGAGGAACATGAGAAATGTGTGTGATTTTAAATATTGACCTGGGCTTCATAAAGTCCGAAAAATTATTTAGGGCCACGGAAAAACAGATGTTCATGTTCATACGAGACACCGTAGTAAAGGTCACATATGGTCTCAGTTTCCCTTTCTGTAGAATTGGTAATGGGATGGGAACTCGATGAGAATATCATTGAGAGAGTCTGACTCCAAGTTTGACCTATTCAATCCAAAGACCTAAGCATAACCCTGTTAATGTTAGTTCTGATATTCCAAGTCTCCTAAGTGAGATACATTGTATAATACTTCATCATGGGACTGAAAACACACACACAGAGCTTCTATTAGCTTATTTGCAACAGCAACACCACGTCGTCATCATCATCATCATCATCATCATCATCATCACAGTAGTAGTTTGCCTTGTATGTTGTGAGGTAGGTACTTTTATCATCCATTTTATAGCGGAAAACACGGAGGCTCAGAGAGATTTGGTCACTTGCTCAAGGTCACACATCTGTAAGCTTCCAAGGTGACACGATCCCAAGGATGATTGCCTCCAAACCTATGCTGGTTCTCCTATACCATGCTGCCTCTGGGGTTAGAACAGGTCTTAAAGGACCTTGTACGTTTGCTTTCCATTCTCTGCTCCCAGGAACGTTGCCCCAGCTTTCCCCAACAGCCCAGAAACTTTGCCCCTGTTTTCCTGAGCAGCCTCACTGGCACAGCCGGCTAGGCTGTGGCAATTCCGAGTCCTTACAGTGCAGCAGCATCCACCACTACAGCACCTGAGAAGCACGTGGTCCTTACAACTACAAGCACAAAGTAGGTAATTTCGCCTTTTCAGACACAAAGAAGTAAATCAAATGATACCTCAAATAGAGCAGAGGAAAAGAAGGAACAAAGTAGGAAGAAATGCATTCCCTCTTCTCTGACCCTCCAGCCAATGTCCACAGAGCCTCATTGTCTGTAAAGGCGTAATCCTTGCTTTTCATCTCCTTTCACACCAGTGATCCATGTTCCCAGAGGCGTTTAAAAGCTACCTGTATTTAACTGTCGGCTGACTTGATGTGCCTGATTCTCATAGCAGCTGCTTCCTCAGTTTCCCTAGCCTTGGGAGCGCTTAGCTTTTTGCCTAACCAATGGAGGATTGCCACCAAGTGGGCGTACTGGGAACTGCACTGCTTAAAAAACAACAACAACAACAAAAATCAGTCTTGTATTTCTTTTCCCTTTCTGAAGGCAAACTCCATCCATTCCTCAGTCCTAGTTAAGGGATTAACCATACCCTTTCTTGTTCTCTTTTTTCTTAGTCTTTTGTCAGTTTCTTTGCTCATTAGCTCTTATACAAGAGGCAGAGCAAGAGAAGTAAATGCAGGGAAACACAAATCACTGACGGATTTCAGTTTTACCGCCTCCCCGCACACCCCACCCCAGCCCCAGTCCCCCGCCACCCCTGCTATTGTACGTGGTTTGCTGGGAGAGTAGCTCTAGGAGTTTCTGATGGGGTTGGGCTCATTCAAAACACCACTGTTCTCCTTTCGTATTGATGACTCAGAACTGATTACGTCCGCAGAGCGGTGTGAATTGTAGATTCTGAAAGGGGCTAATACAAAAGACAATTCACAACGGATTATGGACAAATAGCTAATAAACAAAAGGCAAAAAATCAGCTTCTCTAGTAATCAATGAACTGTAAATTAAAACTAAGAATGGAAATTATTTTTACGTATAAAATTGGCTGAGAAATGTTGAAAATCAAAATTCCCAGGGTTGGAGAGGATGCAGTGGAATGGATGTTTTGATACAGTGCTGGTAAAAGTCATAAATTACTCACAGCCTTTCTGGAGAACATGTTGGCAGTGTGATCAAGAGGATGAAAGATATGTATATGCTTTGACTCTACAGCTTTGCTACTAGAAATTTCACCGAAAGAAATAATCAGATACAAATGTTTATGTATAAGGATCTTTACTGAAGCATTACTTAGAAAAAAAAAAAAAAAAACTACAGGTCTCTGAATGTCTAAAAAGTGTTAGTTAATGTAAGGTATCATCATAGACTAGACTATTACTCAGCTATTTATCAAAAACCGTGTCCTTAGGGAATATTCAAGGATTTCAGGTTATAGGAAATTGTTTATGGTATAAAAATATTTTTAAGAAAATCCTCTCAAGATACAAAACTAATTGTATCCCATTTTTTAAAACATCCCAATTTTGAAAAAGAATAAAATGCATAGAAAAATGACTGGATGTAAATAGTCATCATCTCTAAGACAGGATTATTGGTGTTTTTTTTTTCCTTTTTCATACTTTTCTATATTATCCAAGTTTTCTATAAAGAGTATTATTGATTTTATAATCGGAAAAAAAACTAGTAGAAATTTTTTTTAATAAGAGGCTTGGAGAATGACAGTTCAACCCAAATACATGGTCACCACTAAGAAAATTATGAAAAGTCTGTACATTCCCAGCTCACAGAATTAGTGCTTAAAAGGACCTTGGATGCATCTAGTGTCAACCCCACCAGTGCCACTGCAATCCCCTCAGTGATTTCCTGGCACACTCTCCTTAAATGTTGAACTCACTCACTGCCTCTGGCAGCTGCCTCTTCAAAGTATAATAATAGTGATAATCCCATACGTGCATCAGTGATTTACAGTCTATAAAGCTTTTAAAGGTAACATTTTGTCTTACAACCCTGGGAGGCAGGAAGGACAAGTGCAATTATCTGCGTTTTCCAGATGCGCATCCTGAGTTTAAGTGACTTCCGATGGTAAAGTGACTTGTTGTGTCGCTGGTTAATAGCAAAGCCAAGGCTGAAATTCAGGTGTCCTGACTCCCAGTCTGAGGCTCCTTCCATCCCTACCTAGTATTCAGTGTTCAGTTTCACATAAGTATCTCCTTTGCTTGAGCTTATGTTGGTCTTGCTATAGCTCAAGCTCCTCCACGGTACCTTGTATATATTCTCCTGGGTCCCAGAAGAGGTGCCTGGATGTGGGGCTACGTGTGAGCCAAGGCCCAGAGTAGGGCAAACATGGAAAGAGCTCAGGGGGAGAATGGGAAATCCAATGATTCTTCCTTGCTGCAAATCGTGGCAGTCTCCACTCAGGAACCTGTGACCATATTTATGAAACGTTGTTTTCATAAACTGCTGGTTGTTCAATAAGGCATAAAATAGCCAGTATGCGATAGTTATTTGCTCTATAAAATCGTTTTTGCAACACAGCTTCAATGTCATAGCAGTTACTGCATTTCGTTTAGTTTCCTAAGAGATGTGCCACAGTAGATTAACTGTTGATATCAAAATGCAGAGGTCCCCTTCTTGCTGTCAGCAATCTTGTTCCATTCTTTTCCCACAGCTCTGCATCCCTCCTTGGGAAAGCATTTCTATACTTCTACTGTGTGGTCTGGCCACAGACCCATAGGGATTTGTCAACATCATAAAAAAAGCAACAGGCAGAAAGACAACTTTCTTTGACCTTGGGAAGGTGTCTGTGAGTTGGGTAAAGCAAACCAATATTCAGCCCATAATAGGGGAGCCCATGTGCACAGATGGTCCCCATCACATCCCCAGGGCTATCAGGAAGGGTAAACAAGACACACAGGCGGTTATCGCTCTAGCTGGGGAGGCCAGGGAAATGAGGAGGAGAGAAATAGCCAGAAAAGATGGTATAGACTGACTCTTCCACGTACAATGAGAGTTCCAAGTGGGAGGTGACTCCCTGAGGGCTGCTGCTTCAGGTCGGAACTAGGTCAGAAAAGTGCTCTGGCCTCGACCCAAGGATTGTTGAACAGACCCAGCTTGGTGGGCTGGAGAACAGGACAGGCACTGGCTGTGGGAGCCAACACGGTGAGGTCCTGACCCAACCCCGCTGGCGTCTGGCCTGGTGCAGAAGCACCCATTACCAGGAACTCAATCTCAGCACCCGGCGGGAGGCTGCCCAGCCCTCCCCGTGCCTAATCTGCCCGCTGCCACAGCTGCCACTTCCCCGGCCTGCCCCGGGCGGGGGCCCTTCACTCTCCCCTAGGGGGACAGGACATGTTCTAGCAAGAGAAATGCCCAACAGCTGTGCTTGCCCCTTCCGCTGCTTTGACTGTTTTCCCAGAATTGACCTGAGGGATTCAGTGAAATGATTCAGGGAAACAATGAGTTGATCCAATTAGAAAGTTGGTCAAACTGGTGTTTAGGCTGAATTTATTGTGGAAGAGCGGCTTGGAGGGCCGGGCCCAGGCCAGAGTTCCTGACCATCTCACCGTCCCTGTTGCTAAAGGTGACAGAAGCTGGGGGTGGAAGGGTGAGCCCCAGTCGAATAAATGGAGAAACAGAGAGCCATGTGCGTGTTTGCTACCACCCAGCTGCTGACTCTTGTCTCCTCCCCTGCCCAATAAGTTGTCATGATAGCGATGCCTGTCTGAAAAACACCAGAAACAGTTATCTAGCAGATGTTAGGGTCTGTGAGGGGGCCATGTGATTTACAAAGAAGGAACTCTCAGGCCCACACATGGATATAGAGATTAGCTCTGAAGCCGGATTTCACTATGCTCCTCAGTTTGTCCAGGTTCCTGGAGCCCAGGTTATCTTCGGTCTAAGAGTCTTTTTTGTAAAAAAAAAAATTGAAGTATAGTTACTGTACATATTATATGTTACAGGTGTACAGTATAGTAATTCACAATTTTTAAAGGTTATACTGCAGAATATTGGCTCTATTCCCTGTGCTGTACAATATATCCTTGTAGCTTTTTAATTTTATACATTATAGTTTGTACCTCTTAGTCCCCTACCCCTATCCTGCCCCTCCCCCTTCCCTTGCCCCACTGGTAACCACTGGTTTCTTCTCTGTACCTGTGAGTCTACTTCTTTTTTGTTATATTCACTAGTTTGTTGTATTTTTTAGATTTCACATATAAGTGAGATCATACAGTATTTGTCTTTCTCTGTCTGACTTATTTCACTTAACATAATGCCCTCCAAGTCTATGTTGCTGCAAATGGCAACATTTCATTCTTTTTTATGGCTGAGTAGTATTCCATTGTGTATATATACCACATCTTCTTTATCCATTCATCTGTTGATGGACACTTGGGTTGCTTCCATACCTTGGAAATTGTAAATAATGCTACTATGAACATTGGGGGTGCGTGTATCATCTTTTCAAATTAGTGTTTTTGTTTTTTTGGATATATACCCAGGAGTGGAATTGCTGGATCATATGGTAGCTCTATTTTTAGTTTTTCAAGGAACCTCCGTATTGTTTTCCATAGTGGCTGCACCAATTTACTTTACCACCAACAGTGTACGAGGGTTCCCTTTTCTCCACATGTTCATCAGCATTTGTTATTTGTGTCTCAGTCTAAGATTCTTTTGCTTGGCTCCCCACAGAGTCTAGCTGCTTGACCTTGGCCAAGTAACACCTTCATTCTGGACATCAGTGTTTCCACAATGAGAGCATTAAGTCAGCTGAGCTCTGTGGTACCTTCCAGTTCAGGTCTTCATTCTGTGGGGTTGTTTGTCCTCTTTTGGTCCAAACTGCAATTGCTTTCCTGGGATGCCCCCAAGAGTCTCGTGTCCTAATCATATTCTTATAAACTCAACTCTTTTCCATCTTCTTTATCCCCTACCAATCTGGACATAGCCCCTCTTTGTTCCTTTCACAAGCCTCTTTGAGGTTTATTTTCAAGAAGAGCAAGGAGGACTCTTGTAGTTATCTAAGATACTTTGACCCATCACCTGATACCAGTCTTCCATCTTAGGTTTGTTTGTTTGTTTGTTTGTTTTCCTTTTTTGGCTGCACTGTGTGGCACGTGGGATCTTAGTTCCCTGACCAGGGATGGAACCTGCGCCCCTTGAAGTGGAGGCTTGGAGTCTTAACCACTGGACCGCCAGGGAAGCCACCTCCATCTTAGGTTTGATCTTTCATTCATTTATATATCCATGAATTCATTCTCTCACTCAGCATTATCAAAATGGTGTGCTTACTTTACGCTCAGGCTGGGCTGGGTGGTGTGGATGCATAAGAACATGCAACACAATCAGTTTTGTAAGATGTGAGTTGATTTGCAATGCACCCTGCTGGAGTCTGCACTACTGCACTGCCACCCCTGTTGGGAAACTGCAACTAACAGCGTATCATTAGGAATACAATCAGCTACCTGTATTTAACACTATTGCAGATGATTAAGTTATAGGCTAAGCAAATGAGAATAGCGATTACTCAAAAGATGTTTAACCTAAAAAATAGAAAAAGATGTGCAAATAAGCTAATAGAAGCTCTGTGTGTGTGTTTTCAGTCCCATGATGAAGTATTATACAATGTACCTCACTTAGGAGACTTGGAATATCAGAACTAACATTAACAGGGTTATGCTTAGGTCTTTGGATTAAATAGGTCAAACTTGGAGTCAGACTCTCTCAATGATATTCTCATCGAATTCCCATCCCATTACCAATTCTACAGAAAGGGAAACTGAGACCATATGTGATCTTTACTACGGTGTCTCGTTGCTCAGAACAGAGCTGAAGTGCTGTAAAGCCCCCTTTCAGATGAATAGTGCTCAATCCTGAAAAACCGTGTGGAGCCCTCACTCTCCAGCTCCAACTGTTCTGTCTCTGTGGTGTCCTCAGGCCCAAGGCCAGCCATATTCCAACTCCATTTGGAATTCCAGAGAAATCATAAATGGAGGAAGCCTTGGGAATAGGCTTCCTATTTAAACCCTGATGACTGGTGCCAACAACTCCCCTCACACACGTTTGTTCCAGATTGCTTGTGTGCTCAGACCTTTACAACTCATCTGACCCTGAAGCCATGATTAATTGCCTGAATTCCTTGTTGCAGACTGGATTCTGCCACGTGGTTGGCATCTCACACATCTTTTTCTTTGGAACATCCTGGAGTCTTTACATGTTCTTGACACCTGCTTTGACCTTCTAGATCCTTGACCTCTTGCCCAAGAGGCTTCCTAATAGCTGTCTTGTTTATGGAGCCCACCTCCTAACCTGCCTTACTTCCTGCTGCCCTGATGTCATCCCTCTTCAGTGAGACAATGATCATTCTGGGCACATACAAGCCTCACTCCCAGGAAGCTGAAGCACCAAATGACAGCTATGTATATGAGGAGTGGCTCAGTTGACAATGGATTCCAGACATTGACAATATCTCATTATTTTTTCCTCTTGTGTTTGCATCTTTCGAGTGTGTTTGAAAAATCAAGAAAAGAATACAGTTGTTTCCCAAATTGAAATGATAGTGAAATTGCCTTTTTATTTATTTATTTTGTTGTTCTCATTCTTTTCTCAGACCTGTTCTCACACACCCTGCCACTTCCCCACCCCATCTCCCTACCAACTTTCTCTCCGGAAAAGCTCTACCCCATGGTAGCTGTGCTGATCTCCACTCACATGCTGTATCTTTCCAGGGCTTTCTGTCACTATCCTTTCTGTTGTTATTCATAGATGACGCAGCTAATGGTGATATCCAGGCCCATGCAGGTTTGGTTGAAAGGGCCAACATGGCACATTGTTTTCATAAATATTGAGCTTAGGTTTTAGCTGCTTTTGCCCTGTCCCTATGCTTTTCAGGCATCCTGTTGCCTTTGCTTGTGAAGAGACAGCCCCTAGGACTGTGGTGATTCAAACGAGTCAGTGCAGTGTGACTTAGTCCAGTGGAAGAACACTGAGTGCCTACTACATCCAGGGCATCCAGGGAAGAGTAGAGCTTCAACCCTTACCCTGGGGGCCCATGTGAGGAAAGACGTGTCTTAAGAGAGGGGGAAAGGCCATGAGGGTTCACAAGCGAGAGTGACTTGTCTCTCAGCTAGTTTTAGTTTTCACAACCTCTGACCACCTCACTTCTGCTCCCTTTTTTTTTTTTTTTTTTTTTTTTTTTTTGCGGTACATGGGCCTCTCACTGTTGTGGCTTCTCCCGTTGTGGAGCACAGGCTCCAGACGCACAGGCTCAACAGCCATGGCTCATGGGCCCAGCTGCTCCGCAGCATGTGGGATCTTCCCGGACCGGGGCACGAACCCGTGTCCCCTGCATTGGCAGGCGGACTCTCAACCACTGCACCACCAGGGAAGCCCCTGCTCCCATTTTAAAGTCCTGATTCCCTAGGCTTGATTGACATTGTGCTATTTTCTCTGTTTTTGTTTCTTTGTTGCCAGATCTTCCTTCTCCATACCTTTACCTGAGATTTTTCAGAGGCTCAGTCCTCTGCCTTTGCCTTTCTCTCTCTCTACATTCATGTCAAGATCTCATAGACTATCACTGCTGTGAGGAAAGCTTCAGTGTCTCCAGCCCAGACCTGCCTCTTGAGTTCTAGCTCAAAGGTCTCGTGGACATTCCTATAGGCATGTGTTGCCAACCTTCCGACTTCAGGCTATACCATCACTATCATCTCTCTGACATCTGCATATCTAATCACTTTGGCAAATTTTCTTGATTCTGCTGAGGATCCAAAAAATAGAGAGTTAGCAGCAACCTTAGATATTATCTAGTATGGAGTTTCCATTGCCTCAGAGAGTTGGAGGATCAGTGGTAAGGTTGAGACTAGAACCCAGATTCAAAGATCCCTAAGCTTTCGCTTTTTTAACATCATACTACCCTAAAGCATAGATAAAGTTCATAGGCTCCAGAAACAAGTGACGGGGTTCAAATCTCTACCCAGTTATACCATTTGCTAACTTTGACCTTGGGTAAACAGCTTAATCTCTCTGTGCCTCATCTGTAAAATGGAAATAATAATACATTATCTTGAGGTACTGTTGTTAGAAGTAATTAAAAAAAATATATCACAAAGCACTTATCATTGGCTTGAGTGTATCATCTTACTTCCCGATCTACTGCTGCCACTCTTCTCGAAGTTTCCACACTCTGTTAATCTTACCTGGTCTTCCTAATATGGAAACTTTAGACTCAAAAGTCTTTACCTGCTCTGAATTCTATTATCCTAACCTTTTAAGGAATTCAAATCAAACCATAGTTTCAACACATTTTGAAAAAGAGAGTTTCTGTACATGTTCATACCTCGGATTAGAGCAAAAAAGGTAAAATGGAGAACTCAGTAAGTACTTATAGGGTAACTTTTAAAAATTATCCTTTGTTAAGTTTGAGAGGGAAGTGAGAGCGACCCTAGTCTAGACTTAGGTCATATCAGAAAGAGTGGGCTGATTGGTTTACTTGTGGGGATGGGGGACCATAGGATCATACTAGATACGCTAGTTAACAACCTGTTCTTATTTTCATTTAACAAAATACCTTTCTCATGTATTGTCAATGAGCAATATCCTTTTTTGACCGTAATATATGTGTAGATTTACTAGAGGGACCCTAAGAGACTGGAGAATGCACGGGGAGAATAGATTTCTGGAACTAGAGGGGTGTCTAAAGAGGTGGGAATAATCTTGGAGCCATTGAGAAAGGGGCTGGAACAGCTGACATCTTTCTGTATGTGGAGAGAACAGAAGGAGGAAAGTCAGAGGGGGAAGCATGGCTAAGAACCCGTGGGTCTAATTTCCCTGCTGATTGCTTAACCTAAAAATCTTCAAACCTTATGAACTGCTTTCTAAGACAATATCATTTAAAATCACCTCTGGGGATAGCCCTTCTATGTCTAGTTACCTTCTACAGTCAGAGCCCAAAGAACTTCAGAGATATCTGTATACAGATGAAGAAACTGAGGCCCAGAGCACAGAGGGAGCTGCTCGAAGTCCTTCCAATGGTTCAGTCCATCATGGCACAATGAGCACGATTTACCTGGCTTTTGTGTGTGGAGAGGGCACAGATGAATCTTTCGTATTATCATACACATACCTAAAGAAATTAAGACATTTGTGCCCTTAAGACAGAGAACCAAAAGCTTGACTTTTTTCTTCTTTAAAGGGTGCAGTTGCAGGCCTACTTTGCTTGACCTTTTTTAGCTTTGATAAAGGCAACCGTGATTCATGATGCATGAGCCTGGGTCTTTGAAACCGATAAGAAATGGTTTGTTCATTGAACATGCAAACATTACTTTCCAAGGGCTGAAATTTAAGCTGACATTAAGCTCCAAGAACATCTATATTTAATTATACATAAAGGCCAGAAAACAATTTGTAACCTTAAAATAGTAAAATTAAAAAAGAACTCCCACCTATGCAAATAATTTATTTCCTTACAACACTACCCTTTAGTTTTGCCATCATTTGGCTATATTAGCAGTGCTGGCTTTACCAGTATTTCCAGGGCGGCCCTGAAATATGAGCTTAGATTGGAAATAAGCAATTAGAGCAGCTCTCAGGGCAGGCTGGTGCCATAGAACCAGGGAGTGTGTTGGCTTCTAACAAATTTTGCCCCTTGGTGGGAGGAATACTAATGAAATACAATCAATCTATAATAATGTATTTGTCTCAGGATGGGACTTGAGGGTCAAAATGTAGTGGGAGGAACACTGGCAAGAAGGCACAGAGATTTGGTTCCTAAATCTGACCTAGGGCAGAATCTGACCCTTCTTCACTCTGGCCCCCAGGCTCCTTATCTAAAAGTGAAAGACTTGGATCCAATGATCAAGTTGGAAGAAAAGGGGGAGAATGTGAACTGAAAAGCATGAATCAAGTAAAAATGGCTCGGTTATCTCTAAATGCCCCTTACTGCCCCCTCATCCCCACCCACGTGTGTCCCTACGCTAGTTTTCCCCCTCCATTGAGCAGAGCTTGGAATTGTGGACCAAGCAGAGGACTAGGGGACCAGGCTAGCCAAAGTCTCACCCCAGCTGTAACTCTTTGCCTTTCCATCTTTCAGTTTCCCCATCTGTTAAGTGAGGGAGTTGGGCTCTCATTGGCTTCTCATCTGCAGTGCTCATTAGCCGTCCATCCCTAACTGACCAACGCAGAATTTCCCCTGGCGCAGGGCCCCGAAGTTCTGTGTGTTTTAAATGGCTTCCCAGGGACTTCCCTGGCTGTCCAGTGGTTAAGACTCAGTGCTTCCACTGCAGAGGGCGCGGGTTCAATCCCTGGTCGGGGAAATAGGATCCTGCATGCCACTCGGTGCAACCAAAAAAAAGGCTTCCCAGGTGACTGATTCTGCTGTGGACTTCTGGCTTAGCATCCTGGCGCTACCCAGTCCCTGTGGGCCCGCTCTGCCATTTGGGGAGATGAATGAGAATTTTAGATGGGTCCTTATCAGGCATTGTGTGCCCTGCAGCTGCCACTCTGATGGTACAGGGATTAGCCCAATACTATATCCAGCTTGCCCCTCCCAGCAGTCTTTTCAAAGGAATGGAGGTGTTCCTTGGGCAGAAGGGCAGGAGGCACAAAGGCATCCTCTGTGGAGTCACCACATGGCCAATCGCCAAGACACTGCTCTTAACTTCCCAGTTGTTGCCCATGTGGGCCTTTCTTGAACCACACAGGAACCAGATTAAATTAATTGATTCCTGGCTTTTAAAAAAAAATCCCTTCTCTGGTGGGATGCATGCTGCTTATCAAGATGTGCTGAGGAAGCCAGTACCAGCTTGAATTCTTTGTATTGAGAAGGCCGGGGCTGGCTTGATTCAGATGCATATGGTGGTGGGGCGGGGCAGCCAGTTGCCTGCTTTTCTCTCTCTGTGGATTTAGCAAACATGGAGCATTCCGGGCCAAATGTGCTTGCCAAGTGGGACCCAGGAGGCACTGGGGGCGGCCCGAGCTGGATATCAGAGCACCTAGCACAGTGCTGAGCACAGAAAGTTCAACCGATGGTAGCTGCTGTTGTTATTTTAATGGCAACTCAGGCAGGGGAGAGAACCTGAACAGAACAGGCGGCAGAAGACCCGGGTGTAACCCCAGCTGTTCTTGCCTTAGGGATCCATAACCCTCGCCTTTCCTCATTTCCTGGTTTCTAAAATGAGAGGGCTGAACTAATCAATTATTTTCAAACTTGCACCCTCAGGGTTCTGAAGAGGTATCCAGAGGGCTGCCTCAGGGGCATGGAAGGTGGAGAGGAGGCTGAGCGGGCAGAACTCAGACCCTCCAGCCCACCCCCCAGAGCCCCCGGGCTTTGCACAACTCCCATTCACAGCATAGTCCGTGTCAGCGGTTCAGACTTTTCCGTTTCAGGACTCCTGTACACTCAATTACTGAGGCTCAAAAGAGCTTTTATTTATATGGGATATATCTATTGGTATTGACTGTATTTGAATTTAAAACTGAGCAATTTTCGAAAACATGTATTAACTCGAAGTAAGAATACATCTATTACAGATTAACGTAACATTTTTTATGAAAAATAAACTAACTTCCAAAGCAAAAAAAAATAGTGGCAATGTTTTATATTTTGTAAATCTCGTTGATATCTGGCTTTATAGAAGACAGATGAAATCTCATATCAGCTTCCGCATTCTATCCCTCATAATATGTTACTTCGGTTGAAGGATAAGAAAATCCAGCCTCATACACCCATATATTTGGAAGAGGGAGGACCTCAGGGACCCCCTGAAAGGGTCTTGGGGACTACCAGTATCATCATGCCACACTTTGAGAACTGCTGCTCTACATGAATGATGCTCCTTGGAATTGTACTCTTCCCATCCTGGGGACAATAAATGGCAGCTCTCATCGCCTTTCCCTTCACCCCACCCCCTCTTCAAATTGAGCAGCTCAGGTTTTGTGTGTTTTATATACTGGAGTTATTGGAAGATTTTTGTTTGAAAAGAGGGCTGTGTTTCTAAAAGTATTTGAAATCCACCCACCCAAATCTTAGGTTACTGAAGATCCCAGGATCTGGGAGGTGATGGGAGATCCTTGAGATGCTTTCCCCGGGCTTCCTCTCCCCAAAGAGAGCCTCTCAGGCTTTGAGGAGGGGCATTTGGGATCATGACTCACCTCTTCTGGGATGGTGGCATGTCATCTTGGCAAGTGACAGTCTCAGCTCAGGAAAATGGCATCGTATGGCTTGAAAGATTTAATACTGCTTCAGAGTGGAGCTCACCTGCCCAGGTACTGATATAGGCTGGAGGAGGTGTGGATCCAATGTTTGTCGAGCTGTCTGATCACTGTGGGGGGAGAGACAGGCCATGAGGGCAAATCTCAGTGATATACGCCATCACCTTTAGAGCTCGACATACTTCATTATTATTTATGTCCTAGGTTTCTGTCAGATCTTTATTCCAAGGGACAGGAGCCAGTGCCAAATATCATGGGATCTAAGTGCCCTCACAACCCATTGATGCTTCTTCCAATTTCTCGTCTAATAGAGAAGGCTGTGCTGTTCTTTCCCTGACTGCCAGAGTCATTATTGATTTCATGTCATTTCTTTCATAAAATTACCTCCTGTGTTTTGCGGGGCTTGGTTCTTATAGCTGAGAATGCTCTCCTCCCACTTCTCTACTGGGCAAGATACTGTGAATCCCACTGATGTGAGTCAGACGAATGGTTCCACAGCCGGCTTGCACACTTTCCCCTTTAGGCTGTGAGCATGCGCAGAGGCACTCCCAGAGCGGTGGCAGTACTCTCCTCTTTGTCCTCATTTGCTTTGTTTCTCCCACCAGCCTAAGCATTAATTAAGGGGCCCAGCGCCTAATGCCCAGCATTAGGGTCAATCATTTGGGTTAATTGGGTGTCTCCAATTTAATGGAACTCTTCTCTGGGAGTAAGAAATAAAACTGAATCTCTGGGAGAAATTGGAACCCTTGTAACTTGCTGGTGGGAATGTAAAATGGTGCAGCTGCTCTGGAAAAACGGTTTGGCAGTTCCTCAAAAAGGTAAACATAGAATTACCATATGACCCAGCACTTCCAGTGCCAGGTATATACCCAAGAGAAATGAAAACATAGATCCACACACCAAAGGACATGTACATGAATGTTCATGGCAGCATTAATCATGATAATAAAAAACTAAAGGCAACCCAAATACCCATCAAAGGATGAATGGGTAAACAAAATGTGATGCATCTATACAATGGAATATTGTTCAGCCATAAAAAGGAATGAAGTGCTGATCCATGCTACAACATGGATGAACCTCAAAAACATTATGCTAAGTGAAAGAAGCCAGACTAAAAGGGCCAAGTAGTATATGATTCCACTCATATGAATTATCCAGAATAGGCAAATCCCTAGAGACCAAAAGCAGATTGGTGGTTGCCTGGAGCTGAGGGGAGCAGGGGGAAGAAAGAGTGACTGCTTCATGGGTACAGGGTTTCCTTTCAGGATAATACAAATGTTTTGGACCTAGAGACGGGTGGTGGTTGCACAACACGTGAATGTACTAAATTCTACTGAATTGTATACTTTAAAATGGTTAATTTTATGTTATGTGAATTTCATCTCAACTAAAAATATGCAAAACAAACAAAAACACCTGAAACCCTGGCTGCTAGCCTCTCTTGGGCTAGTTTCTCTCATGAATGTTTGTGGACACAAGAACCTCATCCTGGGCCATGAACTCCTCCCCAGTGGAAAATGAGCTTATCATAGCGTGTAGGTACTTTCAGTAGTTATGTCCTGTGGAGGTATATTTATGATGCATGGTTTTCCCACTGCTTTCCTCACGATTTGCTCATGGATGGCAGGGACCGTGTCTTACTCATCCTCGTATTCCCAGTGTCTCAGCACATTCCTGGCACATAGGAGACACTCAATAGATGTTTGTTGGGTGAATCCTTGGATGTTTTTGTTGTATCTTCTTATTCATCTCCACGGTGTACCCCCATGATGCTAGTCATAGATGTACCATAGCAGGTGGCAGGTGCTCAGGACAGACTGTGGGCTTGTCTAGTGGGTAGGGATGACATTGTTTAGATGCATTTTATTTATTTATCTACTTTGGACAGCTATACAATGGAATATTATTTGGCCATGAAAGGAGTGCAGTACTGTTATATGCTATAACATGGATGAACCTTGAAAACATTATGCTAAGTCAAAGAAGCCAGTCACAAAAGGCAATACATTATATGATTCTATTTACTCGTAATGTCCAAAATAAGAAAATCCATAGAGACAGAAAGTAGATCAGTGGTGGTCAGGGCCTGGGAGGGGTAGGGGGACATGATGGTGACAGCTACCATTTTCGAGGTAATGAAAATGTTTGAAAACTGAGTGTAGTGATGACTCCACATATCTGTGACTATACTAACAACCACGGATTTGTACCCTTTGAATAGGTGAATTATATGGTTATGTGCGTTATATCTCAATAAAGCTGTTGAAATTTAGATATAGGTCAGAAGGATAAAGAATAAAATTTGAATCAAAGAAAAGTGTGTCCTTGTTTTGGGAAAGATCTCCATCCAAAATCTAAAATAACTACCCTGATACATTCAAAGGGTTTCGCTAGAGAAAGATTCCTTTACACTGGGCTTCCTTTACAGCAGCAGCTCGTGTGGGCTTTCAGATCTTTACCTATCTGATGAGGGGCTGGGGGCAGAGTAGCTTAAAGCCAGAATGTGAAGGGCAACTGCCAATGGTTGGGCAGTTGGAGATTGATCAGAATGTGTGTCAGTGGGAAACTAGGATTCGGTTTCCACAAACCCAGCTGCCTGGTGATTTCTTCACTTCCTGCAGGATATCCACTGCCCACCTCCCCACCCCATCTTGATCGGGAAGAATGAGCAAGTAGCCTAATGATGTGCCAGTTGGGCAATTAGCAATTCAGCAAGTCCAGCTTCAAATAAGCAGTTCCAAATTCTTCCTCCAACTCCTGGGGACTGCCCCACTACTTCAGGGCCTGTCAACTTTCCGGAAGGAAGAGACACCGATCTGCTGCCGTGGGGCTACCATCGTAGGGCTGAGGCAGGACTCCTTGAGGGGAGCTGTGCATGGAGATGAGCACTGCCTAGTGCTGTATGCAGACTTCAGCTGGATCCCTTGGCTTCAGGCACCAAGAAACTCTCACAGCATCATCCCACTTAGCTGACAGCTCAGACGCCCTTACTTCCCAGATGGGCAGCCTCGGCAGCCTCAGGTGACACCACTAGTTCTTGTTGCGGGGAAGGTGCGTTGGAACTTGATAGGTAACCCTGATGGCTTCCTGTTTTTTGTTGTTTCCCAAGGCCAAGGACAGTACAGAGTTGCTCCTTGGAAGCCGAGAACCAGGCACTGACCAAGGCTTTGTTGGATGTGGGTTTGGAGATGAGGGCTCACCCCGTTTTCACTACAACTGCAAAAAAATGAAGACATTACAATTCACTTGTAACTTGGAGGGACCTCCTTTCTATTTGGGAGGTGACCACAGAGAATTGAGGGGGCAAAAACATAGGTAGGGCAAAAAGCACGTAGACTTTGGAATCAGACGAACCTTCAAGTCTCAGTCTTTAAGTAGCTGCCGGACCTTTGGCAGCCCCTTCTCTCTGAGGCTCAGTTTCGTCACTTGTACAAAGAGACGGGAAAGACCATCTTTCAAGGTTATCGTTCCAATTAAACAAGTAAGCTCAGCCCTCATGCCTGGATCCCTACTGCTGACTCCCAAGTGGCCTTCTCACTCCCATCCCTCTATCTTAGATGGCCACATTCATTTCCTGGTACTTATAAGACTCATAAACTGGAAGTCGTGAGGTCTGGGAGCTGGTTATTGCCCTGCTATGTACTAACTGTGTGACTTTGGACGAGTCCCCTTCTCTCTTGGGGCCTTCGAAAAAGCAGTGGGTGGTCTTAGAATGGTCTCTAAGGTACCTTCCAACTTTGATAGGTTTTAAAGCTACATCCAGGTCAAATTGTCAGTGGCCTGGCTCACCCTGCTTAAGAATGAATTCCTCCATCATTAGACAAACACAGCTCCTTCCCAAGGCAACAGTTCTCCTCTTACTACTGTAATTACATGGGACTTCTTGGAATGAGGCATGTACTCCTGTTCCTTCCTGCTTTTTGCCTTGGTCAACTTGCCTTGGATTTTCTAGATTCGGAAATATATATGTATATGATTTAATATATATGTGATTTAATCAAATTTTCCTATAGATAAGGAAATATAGGTATAATAGCAAGAAGCACCCCTCACTTCCACCCTGCTGTGGAGGGAGGGAGGGAGGGGGGAGGGGAGAGAGAGTGAGAGAGAGAGCGAGCGCGTGTGAGCACTGATCTGCCTGCCAACTTCCTTCTCCCACAGGCCCCTAGCCCACCCACTGCCACCTGATTTACGTACTAGGGGAGTAGCATAGCTGCGTAAAGATTTACACTAGGTTTTCATCTTCAAATGAGCTACTTCCTCCCTTCCTTGCGTAGTCAAGTGCTTGACACTCACCGCCTGCAACTTTCTCCTGAAATTCAAAATGAAAAATGGTCCCACGAGAAGCTTGAAGAGAGGCACACAACGCATCACTTCCAAGCACACTGCGGCCTTGTACAGTAACTAGAGGGCAACCCCTGCTATCAGTGCAGGTTTGATGTGCACAGAGAGATTATTTTCTACGTTTGTGCCTTGTGGAGGTGTGGCACACAGCACAGTAGGGAATGCATAAGATTTGGAGTCAGGGCAGGGGGTTAATTTCCAAAATATACAAACAGCTCATACAACTTAATATCAAAAAAAAAACCCAAACAGCCCCATCAAAAGAACAGGCAGAAGACCTAAATAGGCATTTCTCCAAAGAAGACACAGATGGCCAACAGGCATGTGAAAACATGCTCCACATCATTAATGATTAGAGAAATGCAAATCAAAACCACAACGAGCTATCACCTCACACTGATCAGAATGGCCATCATCAAAAAGTCTACAAATAATAAAGGCTGGAGAGGGTGTGGAGAAAAGGGAACCCTCCTACACTGTTGGTGGGAATGTAAATTGGTGCAGCCACTATAGAAAACAGTCTGGAAGTTCCTTAAAAAACTAAAAATAGAGCTACCATATGATTCAGCAATCCCACTCCTAGTCATGTATCCAGAAAAGATGAAAACTCTAATTTGAAGGACACATACACCCCAGTGTTCATTGCAGCACTATTTACAATAACCAAGACGTTGGAACAACTCAAGTGCCCACCAGCAGAAAAATGGCTTAAGAAAATGTGGTGTATATACACAATGGAATATTACTCAGCAGTAAAAAAAGAACAAAATACTGCCATTTGCAGCAACATGGATGGACCTAGAGATTATCATACTAAGTGAAATAAG
Organism: Mesoplodon densirostris; assembly: GCF_025265405.1. Lineage (NCBI taxonomy): Eukaryota > Metazoa > Chordata > Mammalia > Artiodactyla > Ziphiidae > Mesoplodon > Mesoplodon densirostris. The sequence goes on from NC_082681.1 coordinate 21,312,066, forward strand.
TCAGACAGAGAAAGACAAATATCATGTAATATCGCTTATATATGGAATCTTAAAAAAATACAAATGTACTTACTTACAAAACAGAAATAGACCCACAGACATAGAAAACAAATTTATGGTTACCAAAGAAGAAAGGGAGGGGGGAGGGTTAAATTAGAGATTAAGAGAATTAAGAGATACAAACTACTATACATAAAATAGATAAGCGGGCTTCCCTGGTGGTGCAGTGGTTGAGAGTCCGCCTGCCGATGCAGGGGACACGGGTTCGTGCCCCGGTCCAGGAAGATCCCACATGCCACGGAGTGGCTGGGCCTGTGAGCCATGGCTGCTGAGCTTGCGCGTCCGGAGCCTATGCTCTGCAACGGGAGAGGCCACAACAGTGAGAGGCCCGCGTACCGCAAAAAAAATAAATAAATAAATGAAAAATAAAGATTAAAAAAAAATAGATAAGCAACAAGGATTTACTGTATAACACAGGACAATATTCAATATTTTGTAAAAACCTATAATGGAATCTAGTCTGAAAAAAATATATATAACTGAATCGCTTTACTATACACCTGGAACTAACACAATATTGTAAATCAATTATACTTTGAAAAAATATTAGGAGTCAGGGAATATTGAATATTCTCATCTCAGCGCCTTCACTTATTAGCTATGTGACCTTGAGCAAGTTATTCTCTGAGCTTCACCTAATTTACCTGTAAAAAGATAAAAATGATGCCTGCCTCACAGGTACAGTATAGCTTAATGGGTAATGAGCTTGGGCGCTGGCATCCTACAACTCTGGATTTGAGTTATTAGTTGTACGAGTCCCTCTGAGCCTCAGTTTTCTCATCTGTACAATGAGTATAGACTTCTGCTCGGGATGAAATAACTCCTGTAAAGTGCATGGTGCCTGGCATATAGGAAATACTCATTATTTAATAGCTTATAGTATGATTGTTATTGTTTGTCATTTAGGTATAATTTCCAATAATTCTAGAAAAGATATTCTGTGTACTCTTCCAGATGATCTGACACACTTGTCCCATATTTTGGATTTGGGGGGCAGAAACACTCAGGGTCTTTTTGGTACCTGGTATTCAAACTTCAGGTTCGACATGAAACTGAGAATCTCGCTATAAAAGGAAACCTGCTTTCTCACGAAAACCGAGGCTTTGCCTAAAAATGGTGCTACATCTTCACGTGAAAAGGTGTCCAAAGTCCACAAAGGTGTCCAAAAATGTTGAACCGGTCATGAATTTTCAAAAAGCGGTGCATCCATCAATTTCACCAAGTTAAATCCAATCATGAATATTACATCTGCCAAACTGAAAGAACTGTTTGGCCTGGGGGTCTCAAGCACAGCCCTGTACCTTTTGATTTGTCACATTGATAGAGACTAGCAAGATCTATGTGGGCAAGAACAGCAGTGGCTTAAAATCTTCAACACAGATTTTAAACAATGGAGTCCATTATACAGATGTTTCGTTTACTTCTTCCCAAACATCTGGACAATGAGGGGCATTTTTCACTTTTTTAAATCAAAATGGTTGGTTTTAGTAAATTCAGCAGGTTTTATTGAGCACCTGGTTTGTGCCTTCTGTCAGATATTGGAGATCACAAGGAGGTCACAGTTTTGTTGAGAAAAATGAGACTGACGGGTTTGAAGCAACCAAAGACATTTGGAAGAGCTGGGATTCGAACACAGTCCTGTCAGCTCCAAAGCCAGTGCTGGCTCCACTTCTAGCACTTGCCTCTTTCTTCACAGACCTGCTGGTTCCCTCTTTGGGGCTGGCTCGAGGGAAGTTTCAGACCCAAGCCACTGGCTCCTGCCATACTTCGACATCAGCAGAGATAGAAGCTCCTTGAGGAAAGCAAGTGACATATGTCCAGGATGGACCATTCCATGTGTCGTTACTGTCTGATCGTCTTAGTGACTTGGCTGAATATTTCCTGAGAATGATCTCGATCTTTATTTTAGCGCTTGCCGAGGCATTACTCCTTAGGGACTTTGTCATGCTCTGTGTTTTATACATGTTAAAATGTGAATGAAGCAGTTCTGTCTTGCACTGGCCATTCTTTGTCTGTGTCAGCATACACTATTTGGGATTCCATAGAGGAGCAGCCTCTTGTGAAGCGGAATGTAAAAGGTACAGTGGAAATCTTCCCTGCTGATTTGAACCAGTGCTGAGATAGCATTCATTGTGGATATTCCAGATCCCTAAATCCGAAATATGGAAATAATGGGATAAAATAAACCATAGAAATACACACGCACACACGCACATTTATATTTCTATTATAAGTGAAACCTTTTCAGGCTCTTGTTATCAGAAAGCAAGCCCTGTTATACCCAGAACATTTCTAAGGTATTCTTAATGGTCTATCCTTCCCTTCAAAGCAAAAGTAATGTATATGATCAAATAGAGGAAACACATTGCTGAAACCTAACATACAAATACAGATGTTTCATCTGGGAAACTCTAAAACACATTCAAAAATTACTGTCAACTTTTTATTAACATCTTTATTGGAGTATAATTGCTTTACAATGGTGTGTTAGTTTCTGCTGTATAACAAAGTGAATCAGTTATACATATACATATATCCCCATATCTCTTCCCTCTTGCGTCTCCCTCCCTCCCACCCTCCCTATCCCACCCCTCTAGGTGGTCACAAAGCACTGAACTGATCTCCCTGTGCTATGCGGCTACTTCCCACTAGGTATCTATTTTACATTTGGTAGTGTGTATATGTCCAT